>NC_139525.1:13054588-13294588 GCF_947247035.1 Vipera ursinii
AAAAATAAACATAAGGATCCCAGAAGAATCCATAAGATGACACTGACCTGCTACCAACAGTATAAATCTTCTTTAGCCCCAAATCCTCAAAGTTTGGTTCAAATTAAGGAAAAGGCGATGGCTTTGAATTGTGAAGGGGAAATAAAAATGCTTTATCGTATACAGAGCACAAAGATAAAACAATGTCTGTTTTACCTTTGAATCATATTTTGTTTTTAACTCAGTTAACTGTGGTTTCCTTTCTGCTTTTATGAAAGTTCCGAATTTAAGCTGGATTGAAGAAGAATGATCTCTGTTTTCTCTTGTCTCCATCCAGCACAAAGCTTCTGCCAATAAAAAGAATATTTGTAGCTCAGGTTTGAAACCAGGGGTCCTTGGTGCTTTCTGAGCTTGGTGGTTTTCTTGCAGACATTCAGTACCCAACTAAAAGGTAAAGGTAAAGGTTCCCCCGCACATGCGTGCTAGTCGTTTCCAACTCTAGGGGCCGGTGCTCATCTCCGTTCAAAGCCGAAGAGCCAGCACTTGTCCGAGGACGTCTCCGTGGTCATGTGGCCGGCATGACTAGACGCCAAAGGCGCATGGAACGCTGTTACCTTCCCACCGTGGTGGTCCCTATTTTTCTACTTGCATTTTTACGTGCTTTTGAACTGCTAGGTTGGCAGAAGCTGGGACGAGTAACAGGCGCTCACTCTGCTACATGGCACTCGGGATTCGACCCGCCAAACTGCCGACCTTCTGATTGACAAGCTCAGCATCCTAACCCACTGAGCCACTGCGTCCCTAGGTCACCTCAAAAGCAGTTTTTAGATAACAAGAGAAAACAATTCTTGGCTGCCAGAGCTGAAGACTTGGAGAGAAAAAGAAAAAAATTAAAGTAGAAATAGTTAAGATAAGAAGATAAGAAAACATAGCATTAACCCAGAAATAGAAGCGTGGAGATAAAAATGTGTAAATTAAATAAGGATAGAGATACAAGAGTTGTAAACTTACAATAATAGGAAGATAGGAAAGTAAGATAGGAGTTTGATTTTGTACAATAAAATGGTTTTGTGCGGGAAAAACAAATGCAATCTTTGTGCCTGTGTTCTGTGCTATATATTAAACCCTAATCCTAAAACTTCCCATCATTAATATATTCTCCTAATGTCACTTTTATTTTGTTAAACAGAGAGATTGACTGATTGATTTGTTCCATTTTCCATTTCTTTCTCCTGTATGCAACACGGTGAGCTAATTCTTTGAAGAGCATCTGTCCCTACTGCTAATAAATAAACTGCCATCGGTTTCTTGCTAAAAATATTAACATTTTTAAAAAGTGTTTTAAAACCTCAGCAGGCACATGTGCCTGGACCTTATAAAAATGAAGCTTGGAGAAATATCTTTTCTTCTCCTTTTTTTCCCCAATATAAGAATTGAAGCTTGCGTGACACTATTAACAAATAGTAGATTTTTGGTATTCCCTGTAACGCTCTGTGAAAGCGAAAGGGGGATTTTGAAGAAGCAGCAAAGAAGGAATATTGATGCCTTTGGGGTTGGAGAAGACTCTTGAGAACACCAAGAAAACAAACCAATCGATCGTTGAACAAATCAAACCGGATTTCTCAGTCAAGGCACAAATGGAGAGGCTCGAATTAACCTACTTCAGATGCACATAATGTGGAGATTCATTTCCCCAGAGAAGGCTGTAAAGTGGAGAAAAGTGAAAGGGAAGGGAAGAAGAGGAGGACCAGCAGAAAGCTTTGGAAGATCTGAAAGACCAGGTCAGAAGTAGATTAAAACTCCCTTCTTATGACACTGCAATCCCTTAATTTGGGGGAGAATTAGGGTGACTGAATGGAGCTGAGCATTTACTGGCCAGGTGTCCTTCCAGACTCCACGCAGAGCTCACGGATTATTTATTTATTTATAATAATAATAATAATAATAATAATAATAATAATAATAATAAGAAGAAGAAGAAGAAGAAGAAGAAGAAGAAGAAGAAGAAGAAGAAGAAGAAGAAGAAGAAGAAGAAGAAGAAGAAGAAGAAGAAGAAGTAGTTGGAAGGGACCTTGGAGGTCATCTAGTCCAACCCCCTGCTCAGGCAGGAAACCCTATACCATTTCAGGCAAAAGGCTGTCCAGTCTCTTCTTAAAAACCTCCAGTGTTGGAGCATTCACCACTTCTGGAGGCAGGTTGTTCCACTGGTTAATTGTTCTAACTATCAGGAAGTTTCTCCTTAGTTCTAGGTTGCTTCTATCTATCTATCTATCTATCTATCTATCTATCTATCTATCTATCTATCTATCTATCTATCTATCTATCTATCCAGTGCTTTTTTTGTAAAAGAAAAAGGTGCCGGAACTCACACATGTCATACAACCTGCCTTGCCTACCCTACAAGGTTCCATCCAAAAAAGGTGCCGGAACTCCATTCTGAGCATTCTATGACAAAAAAAGCCCTGTATCTATCTATCTATCTATCTATCTATCTATCTATCTATCTATCTATCTATCTATCTATCTATCTATCTATTTGCATTGTGCCCTAGGAGAGAAACATTTGCTACTACCTAGGACTGAACTCTCAGCCTTTTGAGTGGCAGGCGACCATCTTCATTACTAGGCCCCCGTGCTGTTCAAGGTCAGAGGTGAATTATCATGGGAGAAAATCTATGTGGTCCCTAGGAGTAGAAAATGACTCGATGCCACATCATCATTAATCAGATTTAAGAGTTGGAAATAAATGCTGCATTTGTTCCTGGGACCCTGAGAAGACCACTTAATGTAAATTGAATTTCAGTAAATACATGCAAGTACTGTATAGCAATTAGTCACTATTGGTAGATGTTCACACAGTATCATACCAGAAACTTCTCTGCACTGTTTCCAGGGTCTCAACATCTTTTTTACGCTGTGGTGACCAGAACGGGATGCAGGATTCCAAGTGTGGCCATACTAAGGCACTGTAAAGTGGTACTAGCACTCCACATGATCTTGATTGTAGATCAAGGTTTTAAAAAGGCAGGAAGGTGGGTCTAGACATCAGCATGGTTGAGCACTCATCAGGCACTTTGCCAGCTTGAATCCCTGCATGTGATGATCTTCTCTCATTTTATTTAAGGAGAAACCTCCTGACAGGGAGGACAATCAACCAGTGGAACAGCTTGCCACCAGAAATCGTGGGCGCTCCATCACTGGAGGTTTTTAAGAAGAAGCTAGAGAGTTACTTGTCTGAGATGGTATAGGTTCTCCTGCTTGAGCAGGGGGCTGGACTAGAAGACCTCTAAGGTCCCTTCCAGCTCTACTCTACTCTACTCTACTCTACTCTACTCTACTATACTATACTATACTATATTATACTTCCATAACAAAAAACAATAAGACAGGTTGCATTGAGAGAGAACAGCTAATGCAGCCATTAGATTAAGCTTAGCACTTTCAAATGTGAGCAAAACTATGAGTGTAGAGAGAGTTTTCTGTTTTACACTCAGAGTCCCCAACTGGGAAAAATGAATTTAAAGTACGGTACTTGACTAAAGTCAACACCTAGAACATTGGGGAAGCTCACATCAGTGGCAAACCAGTTCCGCTTCGAGAACTAACAGTAAAAAAGAATCTATTCAAATTTGCAGTCTCAACTCAACAAAGTTGACAGTGGGAGAGTCAATTTATGTTCCCTCAAATTTCTGAATCTCCTTCAAATCTTTCCAGAGCAATTTGGAGACACCTTATTCAATCTGATAGTGTAACTCAATTTAGAGGTTCGATTGGAAGACTCAACTCAATTCGGAAACCATCAACTCTCATTTGGATCAAAGCTGGGAATCACACAGCCTTCCTGGCCCTGGTTTACCCTGTTTTGCAGCAACGTCTTTTCAAATACATATATATTTAAAGAAAATAGATCCAGCCCATCCCCATCCCAAAATATATTTCCCTTTAGAAATGTGACTGGATTTTTTTTTAATCCCACACAGCTGCCCAGATGTGCTTGACACCTAGTTGAAGGGTACAATGAGAAACACCCCCCCCAAAAAAAGAGGGCAATTAAATAAGGATTGAGAAACGTTTGCATGGCAAAAAAAGGTTCTCTGAAAGATGCCATCAATCAAAGTCCCTTATTATCTCTGAATGTGACATCAAATCCATGTACAGTATAATACATTTTCTTGTCAGTCAGACACCTGACGGTATATGTCATGTACCTAATTACTCTGCTGAAGGGGACAGAATGTCTCACACTTGAATAGCTTAGCTGGGGGGAGAAGCTGAGTAAATAACTTCATTGCTTACTCCAGCACAGTTGTGAAGAAGAGTGTCTGAAACAATCTAAGGACCCATTTTTCTTAGCTCATTGCTGTAGGATCAACGTATCTGCTTGTCTCCTCCTGTGTGCCCAGAGAAGGAGGATTTCTAGCCCCTCCAAAAAAAACATTACAATGATGCCAATGTTAAAAGAAAAATCTTCATTAGGATCCAGTCCAAGCTGGGAATAAACAACATGGAGGCTGCTTTAGAAAGAAAGTTACAGTTTATTGGAGAGGAGAGCCAGACAGAAAGATGACTCTGGAAAAAAACTGAGCACGTGTAATAGAGAGTGGTGGATATTTATACCTTCTTGAGCTTTTGTTTGGAGTTGTTCCTGTGGCATGAACTTTGACCTGAGTCTGAGTGTGCCTTTCTGGTATTCTGATGGTGGTGGGTTAATCCTATTATGTCCCAAAGGTCATATCCTGCTGCCCTGGGTCTGTGGCTGATGACTGTTGGATTTTTGATGTGGGATTGTTGATTCTAGGGATCTTTGTCTTTCTAATCCCAGCTTCCTGACTCCACTCTTTCTGACAAGATTATCACATCTGCATTTCTGCAGACCTGGTTTCTGTCTGGGGCAGAGAGACTTGGGGGTGGGGTTGAGGTTGGTTTCTGCCTTTAAAATCCTTTGGAGAAATATATTCTGCCTTTTTAATATTTCCAAAAATATTTCTTTCCCTGGATTCTTCCCACACCAGAAAGGGAAGAAGGAAAGGGAAGCAGATTAAATGCACTACAAGCCAGGAAGTGCATTTGATGACGCTTTTAGCAATGCCCACCTTTGAAGACCACGTACAAAGTCAGGCACACACCCACTCGTCTTCTAAACAGGCAGAAGATGGCTTCATCTCACCCAATTGAAGTGGCATCTGCACACAAAAAGACATAGAACATAGAATAAAAGGGTCGGAAGAGATCTTGGAGGTCTTCTAGTGCAAGCCTTGCTCAAACAGGAGACCCTATATCATTCTGGACAAATGGCTGTCCAAGCTCTTCGTTGAAAACCTCCAATGTTGGAGCATCCACAACTTCATGAGGCAAGCTGTTCCACTGATTAATTGTTCTCACTGTCAGGGAATTTCTTCTGGATTCTAGGTTGCATCTCTCTTTGATAAGTTTCCACCTGTTACTTTTTATCCTGCCCTCATGTGCTTTGGTGTATAGGTTGTACTTCTCCTCTCTGAGACGACCCCTCAAGTACTGGAAGACAGCAACCATGCTCCCCCACCCTCCGGTTCTTTTCTTTAGGCTGGTCATACCTGGGTCCTGCAACCATTCATTGTATGCTTTAGTCTCCAGTCCCCTAATAATCTTCTAATGTTTTAAGCCACTTCCCTGGCCACCTAGTGAGAAGGAAGGACTCGCTGGAGAAGAGCCTAATGGTGGGAAAGGTTGAGGGCAAGAGAAGAAGAGAACGACAGAGAATGAGGTGGCTGGATGGAGTCACTGAAGCAGTAGGCGTGAGCTTAAAGGGACTCCAGAAGATGGTAGAAGACAGGAAGTGATACATATATTAAGGTTTAATGTTACTTGTTATTGTTAATGAGTTAGTTATAGGTTACATGAGGTAAATACGGCTGACAGGAAAACACGTGGCAGTTTGACAGCTGTCAAACTGCCGCCTGCAAGAGCGCAAGCGCGATAGCTAACAGCTCTCAGCGCAACCACCACGAGGACTCTAGCTGTCAAACTCCTGATGCAGCCGATTGGCCCAGCTTCCCGGCGGGAGAAGCCGAACCGCTGATTGGTGGAACCAACTTCCAGCTGGCTATATAAAGAACTCAAGCCGGCAGAGTTTGGCTGGGTGTACCTCAATAAATCTGTAACCAGAGCCTGCTGTCTCTGCATAATCCTTGCACTCGCTGCATAATCCTTGCACTCGCGAGCCACTTCAGGAAGGCCTGGAGGAACATTGTCCATGGGGGTCGCGATGGGTCAGACACGACTTCGCAGCAGCTAACAACCTGAAGACAGAAAGTCCCTTCCCCTGGCATGACAAATAAGAAAGCTATTTTTATGGCATTGTAGGATATACAAGCAATGCACAATGTAAGGCTACAAGTGAAATGGGTCAGCAGCACACACTTTCTACATCATCTGTGTAGTTTTTAGCTCAATGAATTGCTGGAGGATAGCATTGTTGTATTATTCTTTCGCTATTTGTTACTGTTGTTTGGCTGGCTTTCATCCTAGGTTTGCCATCCAGCCTTGAAACTGCAAGACGGGTGGCTATATAAATAAATAGGATAAAAAAATAAATAAATGTTCTAACAACCAGCTCACTGCAACGAGGTATGCATTAATTTGTTTGCTGGGGGCAGAGCATGATTTACTTAACTCTAAAAGTGTAAAGGCAGGTTTTCTTCCTTCGTGCAATGCGCCCACCTCAGGCGCAACCTCTTCCAAACTTAAACCCTTTCATTTGGACCCAGTTGGGTTAGAGCAATCAATAAGCGAAATCATTTTGGTGTTAAAGATGCAATGAAATGAAAGTTTCATTCAAGTCTATGTTTTAGTGATTACTTCTGGGAAGAAGTCATATGGAGTATGAAACGGGCTGTAATGTTTTCAGATGTCCTTAGTCTTTTTTAGCTACATACATACTCCATGAAAATTGCTGAGTTCCTCATGACTTTTTTATTGCTAAGCTAGTCCGTTAACACTAGAAAAAGAAATTTATGGCGCCAGTTACTAATGGATCCAAGGCCTGATGTTACTAGTGACTCACGAACAAGTTGCCTGTAGACATAAATTATTTATGTACAGCTACAATGAAAAATGGTCATTCTTTATTGGCATTTTTGAGAGAGAGAGAATTAATTTAATTTTAATTTAATAACATTTATATACCGCCCTTCTCCCTGAGGACTCAGGGCGGTTCACAGGGCAGAATAAAATAGGAAATACAAACATTAAAAACAGATTAAACAATTGCCCTAGTTAAAAACAATATAAATACAACGCTAAAAACCCCCAGAAAAATTAAAAAAACGAAAGATAAAACAACCCCAACACTCCCCCTCAGGCTAGGCCGGCTTGTACAAACAAAAATGTCTTGAGATCGCGGCGAAAGGAGCGAAGATCGGGCGCCGTCCGGAGCTCTACCGGTAGCTGATTCCACAGCTCTGGAGCGCCCACAGAGAAGGATCTCCCCCTGGGGGCCACCAATCGACATTCTCTGATCGGTGGCACCCTGAGGAGGCCCTCTCTGTGGGAACGCACAGGGCGCAGGGAGCTTGATGCCGGCAGCAGATGTTCCCTGAGGTACTCCGGCCCCATGCCATGGAGTGCTTTGAATACCGTTACCAGTACCTTGAATCTCACCCGGAAGACAACTGGCAACCAATGCAGCTCACGGAGCAGAGGTGTAACGTGGGAGTATCGGGAGACTCCCAACACCACTCTCGCGGCTGCATTCTGTACCAGTTGGAGCTTCCGAGTGGTCCTCAAGGGCAGCCCCATGTAGAGAGCGTTGCAGTAGTCCAGACGAGAGGACACGAGCGCATGAGTGACCGTGCATAGATCATCCCGGCTAAGATAGGGCCGCAACTGACGCACCAGGCGAACCTGTGCAAAGGCCCCCCTAGTCACGGCTCCTATATGATCTTCCAAGGTGAGCCGTGAATCTAGGAGGACCCCCAAGTTGCGAGCCCTATCTACGGGGGGTAATAATTCACCCCCCATAGCTAGAGGTGGAATGTCCGAATAAACCCGGGATGAAGGTATGCAAAGCCACTCAGTCTTGTCGGGGTTGAGCTGGAGTCTGTTCCTCCCCATCCAGACCCGAACCGCCTCCAGGCAACGGGACATCACGTCGAGGGCATCACTGGGGTGGTTTGGGGTCGAAAAGAAAAGTTGGGTATCATCAGCGTACTGATGATACCCAACTCCAAAGCCACGAATGAAAGAATAGATAGATAGATAGATAGATAGATAGATAGATAGATAGATAGATAGATAGATAGATGGATGGATGGATGGATGGATGGATGGATGGATGGATGGATGGATGGATGGATGGATGGATGGATAGATAGATAGATAGATAGATAGATAGATAGATAGATAGATAGATAGATAGATAGATAGATAGATAGATAGATAGATTGATAGATTGATAGATAGATAGATAGATAGATAGATAGATAGATAGATAGATAGATAGATAGATAGATAGATAGATAGATAGATAGATAGATAGATAGATAGATAGATAGATATTCTTTTCTTCAGTGTAATTAAATAAAGGACAGGAAAAAAGTTACAGTAAAAACCAGATTTAATTGTTGATTTTGTCAACAGGAGTAGGAAGTCCTGCAAGCAATTTGGATCTAACTTAAGCCTGTTTCTAATCATTGTCAGCCTATAGCATTCAGTAGATTAAGTAACCAGTTACGTTAAATAAATTTCCCCCTGGGCTGCGTGAATAGCTGACCAGTGCATACATGTGTATGTGTGCACTCACCCTCCCCCACTCACACTAGCAGTGGTCTTAATGGGCGCTAGCCCTGCCCCAAACATCATATGGGTGCTAGGCCCACTCCCAGTATCATGCAGGCACTAGCTTTATGCCACTGCTAGCTTCGTGCGGGCACTAGCCCTAGCCCTAGCATCATGCAGGTGCTAGCCCCACCCCCAGCATCCAGCATGCACTCACGCCACCCCTGTTTGCATTGCACGTACACACGTGGCCCCATGCCTCCCTCTTCCTTTCCCTCTGGGCCTCCAACCTAGAAAGCTTGGGGACCTCTGTCCTAGTCCAACCCCTTTCTCAAGGCGAGACCCCTGAGTCACAATACTTCTGTCTCAACTGCACATGTTTTGGGGTGTGAACTGTCATCGAAGGAGGGGTTGCAACAGGCAACTCACCCTGAAAAAGGCCAGACCCTTATTTGAAATTTAAGAAACAGGGATACTAGTTTGCATCTAATGTCAGTGATAGTTGGCCCTTTCCAAAGGTCAGCCTATTGGCAGAAGACCGGGAATGTGGACTTGTCTTGCAATGTTTTGTTGATTTCTTTGTGTGATTAATATAAATGCTGAGCTCACAAGTCAAAGGTTCGTTTCCTGAGCTTCCTGCCAATTAAAGTAACTTAAGCAAGAGAGGCTGTCAGCTCGATGCGAAATTCACTAAGTTATTTGCCTATCATTTGGGAAGGAAAAAAAAGTGGGGGGAAGAGCACATTTACAGGTGTTTGGCACACCTGCACACATCTCCTTTCCTTTCAAAGCAAGGCTTTGATGCTTCTAAGAAGTGAAAATAGAGTGGGAAAGAAAAAGCCTTCTTTTCTTTTCTTTTCTTTTTTTAAAAAAAGATGATTATGAGGCTTCTTTTTAATCTAAAACTTATGTCTCCTGGCTCTGAGGAATGGAAAGCATGCTGGCTGTTTTTTTTTTTTTCAGCCATCTTATGATGTCAAATCAGCCTGTTCCTCTTCTTGCTGCAGCGTTAACAGTTAAAAAAAGAAAGAGGCTTTTAAAGAGGTGTCAAAGTGACCATCTACATTAAGACTGAAAAGCCCTCTCTCAACAGAAGGGGGAGGGATATGACACCACCTATCTCCTGTTTGCAACACAGTCCTTTCAGCAGTTCCAAAATGGTTCCGTCACCCATTTGCACTATTCAGGTGACCCCCGAGGGCACAACTAAACCTCCGAGCAGCCTCAACGACTCTCAGAAGAGTACTAATGACCAGGTGACTGCAAGGAATACAAATTCTTCCATCCTCCCCCATTGAGTCAAAACTGAAGAAGCTTTTTTGGGATGAGAAGCAAAACTTTTTCAAGGAAAAAAAAAGTCCAGTTCCCTTTTGGAAAAGCACCTTTGGGACAACCATGACTTGGATGACTGAGATTCTCCACAGACATAAGACAAGACAAGACAAGACAAGACAAGACTGATGAACAATGAGGCAAAAGGGCTCCAGTCTGCCCATGGTTTCCAAAAAGGTCGTGTCCATGTCCATCACATAATATTTGGGGAGATAGGAAAGGAAGGCTTTCCAACCAAGGCAGCCAGCCCAAGCCCAAGACTTTAGCTTGCAGCATTTTGTTCTGCTCATTTTGCAACCTGGCAAGAAAGAAAAGGAAGGCTGCCGCTGCAGAAATGCCTCTCTTTAATTTGTTCACAGGGAATAATGACACGCTTGGCCATCCAAGGACGTTATTACCAATGCAACTGTCTTAATCAAGAACATCTGAAAATATTAACTGACATCCAGCCCATGGTTTCCCGTCCGTTGTGCTTCTGCATGCAATTTCCATCACCACCCCATTTAAAGCAATGATCCAAGCAGAAACTGAGTTACACGCATTGCAAGAACCACGCTGATTGTGGGCCCCAATTTTATGTAACAGCTTTTACTTTCAAGCTGTATTTAAGTAAACTCTGATAATTACCCTATGCTGAGCAGATTTAGAGATGTTACAGTGCGTTCCTCTCTAGCTAATATGAGTGTCTCCCCAATTAGTTTTCAAGAATCTCAAAAAGATATTGCATGGAAAAAATCACTGACTTAACGATAGTAGTTAGAAATATGATCAAGAATGGGGATCTGCATCAGTGGTTAACAAACGCAAGCTGGCTGGGGAATTCTAGCAGTTGAAGCCCACACATCTTCAAAGCTGCCAAGCTGGGAAAATGCTCATCTGCATGTCTGTGGAGATTCTCAGCCATGCAGGTCATAGCTGTCTCAAAGGTGTTTTTTTTTTCAAAACTGGCAACTGGACTTTTTTTTCCCCCGAGGAAGAAGAAGAAAACATTTTGCTTCTTGTCTAAGAAGCTTCATCAGTTGCTCTGGTGGTGGGGGGGAATAGACCTATCAATACCTATCCTTCCAATTCCCCCCCACACACACACTAGCACACAGGTCTGCAACCCGCGGCTCCGGAGCCGCATGCAGCTCTTTCAGCCGTCTCCTGCGGCTCCCAGTCCTCTGCCATGTGCAGTCCCAAAAAAAAGTGGGACTAAAAAAGTTCAACCAATCAATTCAAATAGGCAGGGTAGGTGCATATCTCACCTTGGCTCTACTCTTCAGTCAAACCCTGTTCTGCGCATGCACCCATGTACACGCATGCGCACACATTTTTTGCGGCTCCCAGTTTTTCCTTTTGTGAGGGAACCGGTTCCGAGTGGCTCTTTCACTGTTTCAGGTTGCTGACCCCTGCACTTGCACAACTGATGAAGCTTCTTGCATGAGAAGAGAAATGTTTACTTCTTCAATAAAGGAGAATATCTGTAGTTCAGGATTGAAACGAGGGCCCCTTAGTGCTCTCTGAGCTTGGCTTGCTTTCCTGCAGACGTTTCGTTACCCAAACTAGGTAACATCACCGGTCCTGATGATGTTACCTAGTTTGGGTAACGAAAGATCTGCAAGAAAACAAGCAAGCTCAAAAAACACCAGGAATCCCTCATTCACTTCTTTGTCCTCAAGGGAGGGGGGGGGGGAAGCCAGTCCAGTTGCCTTTTGAAAATGCACTTTTGAGACACACTGTGGATTCTAGACAAAGCTGTAATACAACAAGCAGTAAGCAGAAAACTATCCCCAAATGCAGGCCTCATTTTGTCAACACAGGAACTCCTGATCTGTTTGCATGGAATATTGACAAGAGATTGTTATTTTTCTTTAGCCGAGAACACCGCTGGAAGACTTTGTTCAAAATCTGCTAGGCAGGCAGGTGGATGATCAGCGTGGGCTCTGCCCCTCACAGGGAACTATGTTGTGCTTTGCTCTGAATTATGAATTATGTTCCTCCTGGCCAATTGATGAGTGGAAATAGTGATGGAATAAGGGCACAGCTGTGCTAGATTTTCCAATCTAAAGGGAAAAAAATATTCTTCTCAAATAAAATACAGTATAAAAAAAAAACCAAGCTGCCTGCAACTACAAGGCGAGGTTGTTAACATCAAGAAGTTGGGACCATTTAGTTAGGCTGGAAGTCTAAACGTCTGAAAATCACTTGACCTTTTCTTCCACCATCCAGAGAGTTGATCAGAGCATTGAGGGAAGGCTTTTAGCTAATTAGTACTAAAAGAAAAATAGACATCCTAGGCAGAAATTGTAACTTAGAGTAAAAATCTACTAAATAGACTTAAGGCAGTAGTAAAATTGGAAAAGTAAAAAAAGGAAGATGAGATAAAAATTGAACAACAACAAAAAAACAAAAGCAGAAACAAGGAATCATTATCATACCATCTTAGAGGGAAGGGGGATCTATAAACAGCATCCAACACAATTTAAGGCTTTCATTTAGCTCTAAATTCTCCTCCGCACTGGATGGCGCCACCGCAATCCAACCATTTTGAAAAGCAGGACAAGATTTTTCTTTGCTAGGCCACTTCATCTTCCATGATATAGGAATCTTGTTTTCCTTCCCAAGACATACATTTTAATACTTGTTCTTAACCCTGTTTTCAATTTGCATCTAATTCAAATGTTTACATGGTTTTATGTTGTACACCGCCCAGAGTCACTCGGATGGGCAGTGTAGAAATTTAATGAATAGCAACAGCACCTAGACTTATATACTGCTTCACAGTGCTATACAGCCCTCTCTAAGCAGTTTATAAAGTCAGCCTCTTGCCCCCCCCCCAACAATCTGGGTCCTCCTTTTACCGACCTCGGAAGGATAAGTCACCCTTGAACCGGTGAGACTCGAACTGCCAAACTGCTGGCAGCCAGCAGTCAGCAGAAGTAGCCTGCAGTACTGCCTTCTAACCACTGCGCCACTGGGGCTGATAGGAATAAGAACAATGTAGTCTCCAAAACATTGCTGAAAGTCATTTGAAAGGACTTTGGGTATATCCTCTGGAGAGTGAGGTCAAAAGCAGAACCAGTGAACTTGGTCTGGTGAAGAAAACTTTTGGAAAGGAGAAAGTAGAGTTGGGCACTGTATCACTCCTGATGTTGTTTGCTCCCATCAGAGAAGACAGAAGACTGATCATTGGGCTCTTCCTGGGGGTAGGAGGTGAAGTTCTCCACTGCCCAACCTAACTCTCAGGTGACACCACCATTCATCAAGGGGTGGGAAGAAACAGTCCTATCGCTTCCCAAAGAAGACTTTTTGACCCCAGCTACACCCTTCTGACAGGCTCCATTACTATTATTGAAAAGCCTCTCCAGATTCTCACATCCAGATATTTTTATCTCTCCCCACAAGTCCTTGGGAGGGGAAAAGAGCGGGGATAAATGGGAGAGAGGAATTTGTTCTGCGTTGACATTGAAAGCACTACTATTTTTTTTTAAAAAAATCCTCTCCCTCTTTAACAGTACCTTGAAAAACAGACAGGAACCTTTCAAGGTGTATCAGGGGAAAATGCAGTGCGGGCTTTTAAGCTACAGAGTGGCTGGACTCAGATAGTAAATTTTCTGGAATTCCAAGAATAATCATGATAAATACCTGGTGATTTATTTCAAGCTGGGCCTGAGAAGTGATGGCAAAACAATGTCACAGTGCTAAACAGTATAAATTGATCAAGAATGCCTCCTGTATAAATCACTATCAATGGAACTGCGCCAATGGGCCATAAGGTGAGACCTGATTCCTTCAGGTACTGAGCAAAGCTTTCTAGTGGCATAAATAACATTGTTCCGTTGATTTGTAAAAAAAAATTACTTCTCCTAGGACAGGGGTAGGCAACCTTGGCTCATTTATGACTCGTGGACTTCAACTCCCAGAATTCCTGAGCCACCATGACTCAGCTTAGAAACCTCTCCCTTTCCCCTCAGGATGGCTGGCTCAGGAATTCTGGGAGTTGAAGTACACGAGGCATAAAAGAGCCAAGGTTGCCTACCCCTGGCCTAGGAGAACCCAGAGGGACCTCTTCAAGGCCATCTCAGCTGTTTTCTAGGGTATATTCCTTTCTAGACTATTGTTCCACTGGTCCAGAGTGCCTCCCAGGTCAAGTAAGCCTTGACCTTAAACCATTATGTATGGTATTGGATTGAGTAGCCTGAAGTCATTTCCACATGCAGCACTATCGTCTTTCACTACCTGTTTTTCAGCTATCCCAGCATTAGAGCCTTCTCCAGACAGCTGGGTCTTCACATAAAGAGAGGTAGGGTAATTAAACTAGGATAGCTTGAGCCTGATCTTTTGGGCCCGAGAGGAGAACTCTAGGTTGACCGATACCATGGTCAACACTGAATGATTCCATTGAACAAGTACAGAATGGTGATTCCATCATTATACTAATTATAATAACACAATGACCTCCTGTATTTGTGTTCATTTGTGGGGTCACATCAGACTAAGTAGCGTGGTTCCCCAAAGGCCTTCCAAAAAAAAAGAATTAATGTATTAATGATAAATTTAAGAATGCCAGAAAGGAAGAGGACATGGTTGCTTCCACCCCACTCTCTCTGGATCTCCTACTATGTGGGGACATTCAAGAGGTATTCTCTGTTTGCAAGTCTCGGATGGGCAGGTTCTACTTTTGAAGATACCCAAGTCCCATCTGCCCTTGATAGGTGACAATCAGCACCTTAAATTGCATTAAGAAACAAACCCATCTCCTGTAGCCGTGCAGTCAAGTTCCAGTAATACAGCTCAGCTATAAGCAGAAGTACTTTATAAAGGTAAAGGTAAAGGTTCCCCCGCACATGCGTGCTAGTCGTTTCCGACTTTAGCTCATCTCCGTTTCAAAGCCGAAGAGCCAGCGCTTGTCCGAGGATGTCTCCGTGGTCATGTGGCTGGCATGACTAGACGCCAAAGGCGCACAGAACGCTGTTACCTTCCCACCGTAGTGGTCCCTATTTTTCTACTTGCATTTTTACGTGCTTTCAAACTGCTAGGTTGGCAGAAGCTGGGACAAGTAACAGGTGCTCACTCTGCTACGCGGCACTCGGGATTCGACCCACCAAACTGCCGACCTTCTGATCAACAAGCTCAGCGTCCTAACCCACTGAGCCACCACATCCCTAAGTACTTTATACCGGTTGGCTAATCTTTAAGGGCCCTTTTAAGGTAAAGGATTCCCTGTCCAGTCATATCTGCCTCTAGGGGGCAGTGCTCATCTCCATTTCTTTGCCAAGGGAGCCAGTGTTGTCCAAAGACATTTCTGTGGCCACTTGGCCAGCATGACTATACTCCGAGATGCATGGGACACTGTTGCCTTCCCACTGAAGTGGGTACCTATTTACCTACTCACGTGCTTTTGAACTGCTAGGTGGTCAGGACTTGAGGGAGGAACAGGAGCTCGCCCTGTCGTGCGGTGCTCGGGTCTCGAACCCAGGCTGTTAGCTTGCCAGCTGACAAGCTCAGCATCTTAAACTGCCGAGCCATCGCATCCCTTAGGATTAGGGTTAGGGTTAGGGTTAGGGTTAGGGTTAAAGTTAAGGTTAGGGTTAGGGTTAGGGTTAGGATTCAATACTCCTTCATCTCTCTGATTTCTTAACTCAGCAGCCGAGTCCCCACCCCACCCCTTCTCTCTCAATCAGCCTAACCTAATACAGTAATTAATTAAGCAAGTAAATATTTGTTAAATAAATATCCAGAGTTTCTTCCTACTGAATGCATCCCTGGTCACACTCCTTGCTTACCTCGAAATTACTCCCAAAGACACAATCTTTTTGCATTTTTTTTTGGTCAGTACAATTAAGCTTCCTTTTCCTCTCCAGCTCTCAATTTACCGTAAGTATCATCTAATTTTCTAGGGTTCTGGACAAAATAATTGCTTGTTGCTTGGAATAATTAGAAAGACCCGCTAACTGTGATTTTTCCCTCCACATGTACCTAAATATGAAATAGTGCCTTTGTCTCTGTGTTCTAAAATATGCATTTTAGAAGAAGTTTTAAAAACATAAACTTCAAGGAGCCAAAAGGAGAAATCTAATTACCTGAACCATATGTGCCAACATTAAATGTGCAGTGGCAGGTTACAAATCAGACCTGATAAAAGCAGAAGGAGTAGGATAAATAGATTAGGTAAAATATATTGCAATCAGACTTTTACTGATTCAAGGAAGGAAGGAAGGAAGGAAGGAAGGAAGGAAGGAAGGAAGGAAGGAAGGAAGGAAGGAAGGAAGGGTTTAACAAAATCAACATTCATTCTCCCAACAATTTCTGCTACACATGTTGTGTTATTATAGCAACTTTCATGAATTGGATGCCCTTCCAATGTTTTAGGTTAAGTGGGGTTCAATAAAAAAAAGTCTGTGTAAAAAAACCTCTAGCAAAAGTTTGCATTGTTTAATATTGTTCAGCAACATTTGTGCATTCAGGTGTGCCGTTCCAGGTTTTATTGTACTTGGTCCTATTTGCTTCATTAGCATCCCCTGAGAGTTTCCTACGGTTTTCCTCCTTGCATTTTTCTTTTGTATCCCGACAGCTTGCAGAACTTCTTTGTCTCCAGATTAAATCTATCGTATCTCGAGTTTGTATAATCAGATCATTAAAATGCATGGTTAATGTGTATAAATCCAAACTCAACTTATTACCATAATCATATGCTCCGTAATTATTAAATAAATAAGAGTTGGAGAAATTCTGAAATTCTGAATAGGCTATTCCAACGGTATTTTTCCTTCATTTGGTGCGGACTTTTAAAGCAAGGTTTGTTTTAATAGCGCTAAGGGATGGTAGAAAGTTCATTATGGAACAGAAGGGAAACTTACAATAGCCCAAAGGGCTAGAAATGACAGCTAAATAATTGAGGAGGCCATGCTATACAATCTATTTAATGTTATGCCATTTTGAATCCCAAGGATTTCAGTGGAAGAGCTTCAGAGGTTTCACATCCATGTAAGCTTGATATTTCCCTGGGTAGGAATGGGGATAAAATGATTTTTCTACTTTCCCTTTTTGTTGTGTTACTATAAATCTTGATTGGACAATTCTACTATTTCAATACCTGCAAAATACTTACATCCTTAACATTCTGTTATTTACTGTAGGTGCCTTAAGAGTGTTGAATATAGAGAAGGAGAGAGAAAAAAAGTAGATATTCTGTCAATATTAGTTACAGGTTAGGATATTAATGTTACGAGAATTATGATTATTGGGCTTTTTCATTCAAAAGTATACATAACATTGGAACTGAGGCAATGAAGAAAGAGGACCCATCAGGGTATTTGTCATGTAACAAAGGTTTCAGTCTTAAGCTAAATTACTTGATATGAAAATTTCCATTGTATTGTTACTTGTGTGTGGGTGTCTCTTTATACATGTTAACAAAAGGGAAAAAACAGTTGAACAAAACAAGTTTAACAAAACTGAGCTGTGGGGGGGGGGGAAACCAGGAAGCTCTAGAATTTCAAACTTCCCCTTTTTTACATTTAGTTGAATAAAGGAGAATATCTGTAGTCAGGGCTGACGTGAGAGCTCCTTGGTTCTCTCTGAGCTTGGTTGTTTTCTTGCAGGCATTTCATTACCCAACTAGGTAACATCATCCTGATGTTAGCACTGATGATGTTACCCAGTTGGGGTAATGAAACATTTGCAACAAAACAACAAAGCTCAGACAGCATCAAAGACCCTTCATATTTAGTTAATTAGTTAGTTAATTAGTTAATTATTCAGCCATGGTGCTTTTGAGGACTTCTGGAAGAGCTCAGAGCACCCAGCCAGTGACTTAGGACACCGGCTGGAATACTTTCTTATAGGTTCTTTGAAGTTGTCCCTGGAATCACAGACACTTATGATGTTAAGAGTAAAGAGCTGGTTTTGCGTTCCTTCCTTTTTTCCAATTTCAACCTAAAGATGTGACAGAGAAACCTGAGTATATATAGTTTTGTGATGCAAGTCAAGATGTTAATTAGGAGGAACATCTCAACCTGCCAACCTGCCCCTTCAAACATGAAATTATTATTAGTTTTTTAAAAAAAAATAATACAGATTTTCTCTCTCTCCTCTCTCTCTCTCTCTCTCTCTCTCTCTCTCTCTCTCTCTCTCTCTCTCTCTCTCTCTCTCTCTCTCTCTCTCTCTCTCTCATGAATCAAGCATGTCAGTCATCATTTTGGCCTTGAGATGTGTGAATGTGTTGAAAAGGGTTCAAAGGTGTCTGGGGCAGGATGACTGATCATACCACTGCTAACAGTCACTTGGTTGAGATGGGCAGTCATACAAGTTGAAGGAAGGAAGGAAGGAAGGAAGGAAGGAAGGAAGGAAGGAAGGAAGGAAGGAAGGAAGGAAGGAAGGAAGGAAAAAAGAGAGAGAGAAAGAGAAAGAAAGAAAGAAAGAGAAAGAAAAAGAAAGAAAGAAAGAAAGAAAGAAAGAAAGAAAGAAAGAAAGAAAGAAAGAAAGAAAGGAACTCTAGATGCCCTCAGATTTTGCTTGTTTTCCTCTGTAAACCCAAAAAAAATGTTAAAAAAGACTATATTAAATATTTATTGTTCCAGGACCAAAAGCTGTTTCATCATTGTTGCATTTCTTTTTAAGAGGAAAAAAAGTCTTCAGCAGACTTTACCTCAATTAGATTTGACATTTCAGGTCTGCTTACATAGGAAAGCGAACCGCAAGAAACTCCCCGATTAGACTCCAACCATAACAGCCTTTCCACTTTTGGTGCATTGACGCTTCCCTTTGGGATTGTGCTCCAAATTTTCCAAGCAGGCAGCAGGGAGCCGAGATGAAATTACATTTCATGATGCATTTATGGGACAGAGCGACTGTTTTTATCTCGGATGGGATGGGAGGGAAGGAGGGAGGGAGGGAGATCAGAACACGATTGAAATGAAAATAAAGGCATTTGTGCCCATCACCAGGAACATGGTCCAGCTGGTAGGCTGCACTGGGGGATTTCATAAGTTCCTCCTTTTGATGCTTTAAAAGTCACTGGAACATCAACAAATCAAAGCCCTGACATCTAAAGAGGACGAGATGAAGGACAAAAGAAGAAAGGGGAGAAAAATTAATTGGTAGGAGTTAAAAAAAATGCAAAACCAGAGCTAAGCCTTCTGCCTCTTTCCCCGCCCTGACTCTAACAACAACAACAACAACAACAAAGCCTGCTTACTTGCAGCATTAACAACTTGAAACTCCACTCCTTCCTGAATCCATTAAAGGCTCCAACTCGGGACTTCCCTGCAGAGCCGTTCTAACACAAGGCAGCGCGCCAAATGCATGATGATTTCTGTTTTATGGAGCAGAGAACGAGGGTCATTTCAATCATTTCCTGAAAGGTAACGTTTCTTTACAGCTTCAGTGCTTTTCAGATCATCACAAGTTACCCAGGGTCGGAAAAAGGAAGGCAATTACAGCTCCCTGGCAAAAGGAGTTTTTCAAACGTACAAGAGATCACAGATCACATGTCAATCTATCCAGGTAGGTTGACCAAGAGCTGCTGGTGGAGATTTTTGAAGGTTGGTTCAATAGGATGAGCTGTTGCATACAAAAGGCATTACGAGGGAGTAATTGTACCGAATCCTGCACATGAAGATTGCCCCATCCAAAGTATGGGGCAAAGTATGGGGTGATATTCCATGTGCAACATTCAGTACAATTGTTCCCAGAGAAGAGAAGAGAAGAGAAGAGAAGAGAAGAGAAGAGAAGAGAAGAGAAGAGAAGAGAAGAGAAGAGAAGAGAAGAGAAGAGAAGAGAAGAGAAGCTGGAAGGGACCTTAGAGGTCTTCTAGTCCAGGCCCCTGCTAAATCAGGAGAATCTATACCATTTCAGATAAGTTACTCTAGTGATGGAGCACCCACAATTTCTAAAGGCAAGCATTTCCACTGGTTAATTGTCCTCACTGTTAGGAAGTTTCTCCTTAATTCCAGGTTGCTTCTCTCCTTGATTAGTTTCCAACCATTGTTTCTTGCCCTGCCCTCTGGTGCTTTGGTGAATAGTTTGGCCCCTTCTTCTTGGTAGCAGCCCCTCAAATACTGGAATACTGCTGTCATGTCTCCCCTATTTCTTCTTTTCTTTAAACTAACTAAACCCAAGTCCTGCAACTGTTCTTCATATGTTTTAGTCTTCAGGCCTTTGATCATCTTTGCTGCTCTTCTCTGAACTTTTTCAAAGGTCTCAACATATTTTTTGTAGTATTGTGTAATTGCTTTTGGTATGAAACCTTTATGGCTCACAGCACATTTTATAGACAAGAAATGATAAGTAAGGCTAACTTATTGTGTTGTAC
This sequence comes from Vipera ursinii, assembly GCF_947247035.1. Lineage (NCBI taxonomy): Eukaryota > Metazoa > Chordata > Lepidosauria > Squamata > Viperidae > Vipera > Vipera ursinii. Next base: position 13,074,951 of record NC_139525.1, read on the forward strand.
TAAACTATTCCCCAGGGGATTGTAAAATAAAACCAAGAGGAGAATGGACAACAAACGGATATACTTATCAATAGTTTTCTTATATGCAATTATTGGACAGATTCAAAGTAGAGAAAGAATTTTTAGTTTGAACAGTGTAACTCTGAATTTGAAATAGAATTCGATACAAATGAGGAACATGTTGTTGCTAAAATGTATAAATTTGCATTGAAGTATGAGACAGAAGGAAAAAAAGTGAAAGAAAGTTCCCACCCCCAGGGATCAAATTTAATTAATTTTAACTGTTTTTAACTCTTGTATTGTATTGATGTTTTTAAAAACTTTGTAAACCGCCCTGAGTCCTATGGGAAAAGGGCGGTATATAAATTCAATAAACTTAAACTTAAACTTAAAAACTTTGGCTACAGTATAAAAATGGATCAATGGGAAAATATGTGGTTGAAAGGACTGGAAATTACATTATCTTCTGGCCCTAAGGTAAATGCTTATAAAATAATGTTTTATTGGTATCTGACACCAAAGAAACAGTCTAAAATGTCTAAAAGTACTTCAAATGTATGCTGGAAATGAAAGGAACATGTGTGGTAGACTTGTAAACAATAAGCCAAACTCCTGCTTATAAACAAATAAATACACTAATTCAGAAGACTTTAAAGACTAATGTACAATTGAAACCAGAGGCTTTTCTTTCAGGATTAATGGACAAGCAGCAAAGAAAAAAGCCATGGAACTTTTGTTTTAATATATGACCACTGCAGTGAAATTACTAAACGCTCAAAAGTAACACCAGCTGCCTGCAATTAGTGCAGGTTCGAGTCCCACCAGGCTCAAGGTTGACTCAGCCTTCCATCCTTCCGAGGTAGGTAAAATGAGGACCCAGATTGTTGGGGGCAATTAAGCTGACTTTGTAATAATGCCGCTTGGGGTTTGTGTGAAAGCCCTAATAAGCAGGCATTGGTGGATAGGATAGGATAGGATATACATAGAATAGAATAGAATAGAATAGAATAGAATAGAATAGAATAGAATAGAATAGAATAGAATAGAATAGAATAGAATAGAATAGAATAGAATAGAATAGAATAGAATAGAATAGAATAGAATAGAATAGAATAGAATAGAATAGAATAGAATAGAATAGAATAGAATAGAATAGAGCCTTGGTGGAGCAGTGGGCTAATGCCTCCTTAAGTAACACCAGCTGCCTGCAATTAGTGCAGGTTCGCGTCCCACCAGGCTCAAGGTTGACTCAGCCTTCCATCCTTCCGAGGTAGGTAAAATGAGGACCCAGATTGTTGGGGGCAATTAAGCTGACTTTGTAATAATGCCGCTTGGGGTGTGTGTGAAAGCCCTAATAAGCAGGCATATACATAGAATGAAGGCTACTGCTAAGCTTGTAAGCCGCCCTGAGTCTTCGGAGAAGGGCGGGATATAAATGGAATTTAAAAAAATAAAAATAAAAAAATAAAAAGTGGATGGGTTCAACGCTACCCTTGATGGAGGAAAAGCTGGTGAAGATGATGAAACTTGCAGAGATTGGCTAAATTGACTTGCTTGATTAGAGAAAAAACGATATCTATGTTTTTGGCTGACTGAGACACTCTTATAGAATTATTTTTTTTGCATGAAACAGAAAGAAATGCACTTATGACTTGTGGTTTTGATGATTAGAAAATGTTAGGAAAGAGAGCAAGCTTTTTTGTAATCACAGAGGAAGAGATAACTCTGTAATCGTGCTTATACTTACTGCAAAGAAAATCAGAACTTTTATTTCTTTTTCTTTTCTTTCTGTATTTTGCCCTTTTGCCATTTTTTCCTCCTTTTCTTCCTTTGCTTTCTTTATTCTGCATTAGCTTGTGTTCTCTTCAAAACTTTTCATTAAAAAAAATGATCTGAACCAAGTTCCTTTATTCCGATATAAAAGGATGCTGGTTTTTTCCCCTCAGAAGATCATAATCCCATTTGTTTTCATTAGCGAAGGCCTTGTCTGCTTCATTATCCATTCCTGACATTCATATTAATTCCATTATGCTTGCATTATATTTACATTCTTCTTTTTTTTCACTCATTTCATAATCCTTGTCCTTTTCTTTTATCATTTATCTGGCTAGTGAGACTATTTTTTTAAAAAAAAGATGATTGTAATAAATTGGTTTTTAATCTTGATAAAAATACAGCTTTTTTGGTTAGATGGGTGGCCATATACACTGGTGATAGTTTGATTGATGTGATTGATAGATACATATGATGGATGGATAATAGATAGAGATAGATAGATAGATAGATAGATAGATAGATAGATAGATAGATAGATAGATAGATGATAGATAGAAAGATAGATAGATAGATAGATAGATAGATAGATAGATAGATAGATAGATAGATATTTTATAGATAGATAGATAGATAGATAGATAGATAGATAGATAGATAGATAGATGATAGAGATAGAGATGATAGATGATAGATAGATAGATAGATAGATATTTTATAGATAGATAGATGATAGACAGACAGACAGACAGACAGACAGACAGACAGACAGACAGATAGATAGATAGATAGATAGATAGATTGATTGATAAAGGAAGAGAGGGAGGGAGAACAGGATGGAAACACAGATGAGAAGTGATCAAGAGAGAGATAATAGGAGGGGGAGAAGGAGGGAGAGGGATCAGTGGCATGTGTGGTAGAGAAACACAAAATTTGTTCCATCATCCCCAGAGCCCTATATAGCAAATAACAGGCTATTCTACTTAAACCCTTTTCATTCTCCCCATAACATTTTACCCAAACTACATTGTGCACATGACCCCAGAAACTGTGATTTTTTTTCATTCATTGTGAAATAATGATAGCATTCAAATCAGATTCAGCTGTTTTTCATTAACGTCAAGGACACATTTGTGCAGTTTTCTTGGCAAGAAGACCAATGTGGTTTGTCACTGCCTTTTTAGGGCAGCTTTTCAACATTTCAATCTAGCAGGCAGCTGGAATTTCCTAGAGGCCAAAGACTGACCAGGCTTGACCCTTCTTCTCTTCTAAGAATTTTTATATGGAATTTTTATATAGAATTTTTTCTATATATTCCCAGTAAAATAAGGGGGGGAATGTCTGAGTGAGCCTTTTTTTTAAAAAGCAACCTTACGCTTCTGAGAAATTTTTTCAAGGCCTTTGACATATTCTAAATCAGGGGTCTTCAAACATGGCCCTTTTATGACTTATGGACTTTGACTCCCAGAATTCCTCAGACAGACACACTGGCTGAGGAATTCTGGGAGCTGAAGTCCACAAGTCATAAAAGGGCCAAGTTTGAAGACCCCTGCTCTAAATGCATGCATTCTAATGGTCCATTGGTAGAACTCTGGTTGCAATAGACTTTCCTGTGACCCCTTGTAGACAAGTTGATTTGAATCTTGATTTTATTGAAAACAGACTTATTTCTTCCAGCCTTAATTGTTCTCACTGTCAGGAAATTTCTCCTTAGTTCTCTCCTTGATTAGTTATCATCCATTGCTTCTTGTCCTGCCTTCAAGTGCTTTGGAGAATAGCTTGACTCCCTCTTCTTTGTGGCAGCCACTGAGATATTGGAACAATGCTATCATGTCACCCCTAGTTCTTCTTTTCATTAAATTAAACATACTCAGTTCCAGCAACCGTTCTTTATACATTTTAACCTCCAGTCCCCTAATCTCGTGGACTTGTGGACTTTAACTTCCAGAATTCCTCTGCCATGGGAATTCTGGGAATTGAAGTCCTCAGGTCTTCAAGTTGCCAAAGTTCTAGAGAAAAGGGCCTTCCGAAAGGGCCTTCCAAAATTCTTTGCAAGTTGGCTACGTTGGCAAGTTGCACTAAAAGATTTATGACCAAATCACCAAGAACCAGGCTTATCAAGATATACCTTATGCACATGGTGACTCAATAATATACATATTGTGCATACCATTTAGCTTGTTTCTCACAGCATTATGCTAATTAATTCAACCTCCGCATGTTTAACTTGCAAATACATTTCAGTGTGATAACTGCAGTGTTGTATTAACAGCTCTAAGAGATTTGCTGAAAGGAGAGAACTCATTTGTTAGTGAAAATATAAGCAAGTCATAGGAAGTATAACAAAACCATTGTGGCATTCTCCACCCACCCCCTCAAAAAAAAGTTGCATTAAAAAAGGACATTAAGGTGCCTTTGAAGTAACATGGAAGCTTCTGATTTAAAGGTAATGGCATCAATTAAAGCAGTAACTCATTCCAACCTTTCCCAACACTTAAAACTTAAAACCATTCATTTAGTGACTGTTCAACGTTACAATGTCACTGAGATAAGTGGCTTATGATCTGTTTTTTTAAACACTTATGATCCCTGCAGCGTCCCCGTGGTCATGTGATCAAAATTCAGACTTTATTTTATGACATTTTTGCAGTGTCCACGGAGGTGGTGGTGTTAGGTGACCCCCCCTTTGGCAACTATCCAACGAGCAAAGTCAACGGGGAAGCCAGATTCACTTAACAACCATGTCACTAACTTAACAAACTGCAATTATTCACTTAACAACTGTGGCAAGAAAGGTCACGTAATGGGGTGAAATTCACTTGACAAATGTTTCACTTACTAACAGAAAATTTGGGCTCAGTTGCAGCCATAAGTCGAGAACTGCCTGCATGTGGCTTTCACGATCAATGGCTTCTAAAGCTTCTAGAGGGCCATGCATTGCCCAGATCAATTAAAAATTCTAAGGGTCCCAATCCCAATTCCTCTGGATGGCAACATAAGCTACCAATTGAATAATAATCTTGATAAATTGCAAGGTGCAGCTTGGACGTCAGCAGTCTGATCCCGTTGGAGTTAAATGTGTGTAATCCCATGGAATGCCAAAGAATGGAGGCCTTTGAACTATGATGCTGGAGAAGACTCCTCCGCGTCCCTTGGACTGCAAGGCGATCCAACCAGTCAGTCCTAGAGGAGATCAACCCTGACTGCTCTTTAGAAGGCCAGATCCTGAAGTTGAAACTCAAATACTTTGGCCACCTAATGAGAAGGAAGGAATCACTGGAGAAGAGCCTAATGGTGGCAAAGGTTGAGGGCAAGAGAAGAAGGGGACGACAGAGAATGAGGTGGCTGGATGGAGTCACTGAAGCAGTAGATGTGAGCTTAAATGGACTCCAGAAGATGGTAGAGGACAGGAAGGCCTGGAGGAACATTGTCCATGGGGTCACGATGGGTCGGACATGAGTTTGCAACTAACAACAACAAATCCCACTGAAATTATTAAAATATGCAGGGAGGGTTTTTTTGTCTTTCTGAATTCAGGGCATGTATATATCCTCTTTAAAGATAAGGATGGCAGGTGGGGCATATCAGAGGAGGCCCAAGTGACCTTGGGGACATGGAGCTCCAGTCATAATTTGAGTCTGGTAAACATACCTCTCTCTAAATGAAGCATCCATTCAAAGTGTTACATGGCCCCTAATAAAGAGGGCAGAAAAAGAGTAAATTTAATTAAATGTTGCTATCAGGCCAAAATCAAATGCAGAAGCTTCAGTGGGTGATGTGCTTGTTAAGGTTTTAAATGTATGCAAATGAGGGAAAGTAACCATTTGATAACACAAGGCTCCTAGCATTGCTAAGTAATTAACATCTGAAGTGTGATAGGAAGACATTGATGGGCCTGGAATGTTCTAATCTAGAGGTTTCATGCTGGTCTCTCTTGAGACCTTTTAGATGAAGTCAACAGCTGAGTATTCTGGAAAAAATGGAATTTAAGGCCTTCATTTATTCTTATGCTTGCAGACTTTCATGTATGACCAAAATGGAAGGCGGAAAGAAATCGGTAGTGATGGATGGTGGATGTTTATTGAAAAAAAAATGCTTTGTCAGTAATGGATAGTGAAGAGAGAGAGACAGAGAATTGAAAATTATTAATAAGTAAATGGATATAGATGGATGCATGCATGCATGCATGCATGCATGGTGGCATGGTTGGATAGAAAAAGACAGTTGAGAGAGATAAATGATATACAGTGCATTCTTGGAAATACATATGATGCTAAATGGCGAGGGTCTGGGATATTTGAGGGAACACCTGCTGCCAGCATCAAGCTCCCTTCGTCCAGTGCGCTCCCACAGGGAGGGTCTTCTCAGGGTGCCGCCGGTTAAAGATTGCCGGCGGGTAACACCCAGGGGAAGGGCCTTCTCAGTGGGTGCGCCTGCCCTGTGGAACCAGCTGCCTGCGGAGCTTAGGACTGCCCCCAACCTCCGTTCATTCCGCCGGGACCTGAAGACCTGGCTCTTCGAGCTCTCTGGCCCAGGCTGAGAATTTTTTAATTTTAATTTTAATTGGGTTTTTTTAATTGTTCTCAGGGTTTTATTTAATCTTTTTTAATTTCTTTTAATGTTTGTATTGACTCTCTTTTAAATGCCCTGTAAACCGCCCTGAGTCCTTCGGGAAAGGGCGGTATATGAATCTAAATAAATAAAATAAATAAATAAATAAATAAATAAACGCTGGTGTTTGCAGCATGTACCATCCAATAGAATTTGCTTAATTAAGAGGATTGTAAGGTAATCAAATAAAATAAAATCATTTGGGCTAAGACATTGTGAGTGCCCAAAGAAGCATCTGCATGTATGGTGGTGCCTGAGTGCATCCATTCCTGCTGCAAATCATTTTCACTGGTGTAATATGAAGGAGTGGATCATTTTATTCTCTAGATAGCCCTGGCTTTTCTAAGCAACTGCAACTCTACAAACAATCCACCATCCAAATACATTCAGAGTCCTAGCCCCCAGTGATTTGGAGCATAAGTTTCAATTGCATCACACATGTCATGATATCATCAAAGACATCTCTTTATTTGTACATTGACATCATATGCACATGACGTCACTTACCTCCACACCTTTTTGCTTTTCTTGGAAGGTGCCCACAGTTTGAAGGGCACCAAGAATGATCATGCTAGTGTAATATATAGGAACCTAAGAAAAAGCAAAGTTTAATTTCTTTAAGCAGATGTTTTGAATTCAGGGCATTTATCGGCGAAATGGAACAACTTGCTGCAACTGATTCACTGCGGCAAACTCACCGCAGCCAACTCACCACGGCTAACTTGCCGTGGGACAATTTAACAATTCAATTATTTAAAATAAAATTTAAAAATATTTTAATTTATGTCATTCACGTTTCATTCTGTCCCTCCTTTCTTTAATGATTCTATTCCATCATTTGTTTGATATTAGTGTAACTCTTGTATTGTAGCAAATTATCCTGTTGCGAGTTCGCTACAGCAAGTTGGCTGTGGCAAGTTGGCCGTGGTGAGTTGGCCATGATGAGTTAGCCGTGGTGAGTTGGCCCTGGCGGGTTGTCTGCAGCAAATTGTCATAGACCCCATTATCTGACCCCCAATATGTTGTTTTTGCAATAAAGAACCTAATAATTTGAAATGCATGTGAAATAAAACACTGCTTCATAACACTATTCCTCCTTTATTTACCAGTCCCAAAACATGAAAGATTACTATACTATCCCCAAGCAACCATCACCAGTCTGTAATGACTTCCGCATTAACTAAGAAACTGAAAGATTGACTAGGTACTTTAAAATGAATGGTGTCTTTCTTCGCCTCCTCCTTCTCTGTTTTAAAAAAAGTTGCAGTTACTTTAATCAACCTGGTCTCTTTTAAATAAGAAGCTGTAAGATAGATGGGCAGTACAGAACTTGTCATAGATTTGTGTTGTCTTTTAAAGGGTGGCCATTGGAAAAGATAACTCAGAGTTGGGAGGGCCACTGCTGTAATTTCCAACTACTGGGATCCACTGTTAATCTTTTTAAAGAAGTCTGAGATAAATAAAACATCCTGAAGCCAGGAAATATATTGTATTAATTTTTTTTTTAAAAAAAAACAACCTATATTGTTGGGCTTATCCAGTCTAAAGCCAGCTTTAAAAATATGAGTATAAGGTGCAGAGATGAAAAGCCAGAAGTTAAAAGAAAAGGAATATGTCTTCAGATGATAATACTTAAAAGGAGAAATCTAGATGCTGGGGCAGAGGAAAGAGACAGAAAAAGATTTAAGCCAGGAGAATCTGAGAGGTTTCAGGTAAGGTTCATGGAATCTAAATATCTCTGAAGTAAAAGAGACGGCTATATGGTAGTGACTGGTTGCCAGATGCCAAATTTTGAGTGGTAGAGCCCCTCTGGACAAGGAGAGACCAGACTGCTATACTCCAGATAGCTGCTCCTCATGATTTCTATGTGAGGTTGCCCTCCAGGTGAGATTCAAGGTGCTGGTGATGACCTATAGGTGATGACCCATAAAGCCCTAAATGGCTTGGGTCCGGGATATCTGAGGAAGCACCTGCTGCCGGCATCAAGTTCCCTTTGTCCTGTGTGCTCCCACAGGGAGGGCCTTCTCAGGGTGCCGCTGGCAAAGGATTGCCGGAGGGCGACACCCAGGGGGAGGGCCTTCTCTGTGGGCGCCCCTGCCCTTTGGAACCAGTTACCCGTAGAGCTTAGGACTGCCCCTGATTTTCATTCGTTCCGCCGGGACCTGAAGACCTGGCTCTTTGAGCTTTCCGGCCAGGACTGAGAATTTTAATTTTTAACTTATTGTAATTGGGTTTTAATTAGAGTTACAGGGGTTTTATATTTTATTCAAGGATCATTTAATTATTTTAATTGTTATTAACTTTTTTGCATTGTAGTGTTATTTTAATTGCCTTGTGAACCGCCCTGGGAGAAGGGCGGTATATAAGTTCAATAAATAAATAAGAAAAACTTTGGAAAAACTCAATCAAGTCTTATGGAGCATGAAAACTGTTTTAATATCCCAGAAGGTAGCTTTGTTTGTATCACATACAAAATATTCCTTTCAAATCCTCTGCCCTGCTCTACAACATAAAAGATCAGGTTGACAGCTTGTTCTTTTCCCTATGAAGTTTTGAGGTCACTTAATGTCAAAATAAAATCAACTAAACGTCTTACCACCTAACATGAGATGGACCATCAACCCGGGCAGGTTAATCTTTAGCTTCTCACAAATATTTTCTCAAAGAGCCACAGCATAAGAAAGCCAATGGAGAGGGCCTGGTCGGCTTGTCTGGGGATACGTTTTGTTGAACAGAAGAGGAGCCATCACTAAGAAGACTTGGCCATTTTTAACTTCCTATTAGATTATATTTATATTTATATATTTATATTTATTAAATTTTTATACTGCCCTTCTCTGGAAGGACTCAGGGCAGTGTACAGGGCAATAAATATCGAAATATACATACAAAAGTTTTTTTAAAAAGATTAAATAATTATGCCCAATATAATACGATGATTAAAACTATGTTAAAATCAAATCCAAACCCCAAACCCATCAGACCAGGCTGGATTGTTCAAATAGATAGGTTTTTAGATCGCGTCGGAAGGAGCGAAGGTCGGGGGCCGTCCGGAGCTCAACCGGCAAGCGGTTCCAAAGGTCTGGCGCACCCACAGAGAACGCCCTCCCCCTGGGGGTCGCTAGTCGACATTCTCTGATCGAAGGCACCCTGAGGAGGCCCACTCTGTGGGAGCGCACTGGACGGAGGGAGGTTGATGCCGGCAGCTATTACATCACTATTACATCCACTATTATGGATGTAATAATGAATAGCATCCAGAGGGGTGAAATTGTTGGCTGGGAAAAATAAAGCCTTCACTTAACCTTCTCATTTCCATGATGGATGCAATGTGGATCTGATCCCACCATGGTAGAAACTACAGCTCCCTCTATCACCACCACCACCCCCAAAAAAAGTTACCTCTGAGAAGCACCGAGAAGACCATTTATTTGAAATTGTCTGAGGCCAAAGCTTGCCAGGAAAGAAAGATGTACAGAATTAGTCTATGATAGCTCTTCTAAACAAAGAGATGATGAATCTTAGAAGTCATTAGGTTAGTTATTTTGAAACAGCCGGCAAAAATGAAAATGGTATAACAAATACATCTGGCTGACTCTTGCGCAAATCCTAATCCGGAGTAGATTTGCCAGATCCTATTCCATGTTCTCAGTTGCTGATTGTTTGGGCTCTTTCAAGTCTACTTGGGTGTGTTTGCTTGTGAAGGGCTTCATCGTGACCTCTGAGGCAGGAGGACACACTGAGCAAAAAAAGCTGTTAGTAAATCAATCCTAAAGTGATTTATTTTCCCAATGACAGATCCCAAGCAGACAGTGTGTATTTATCATTTGGACAAGGCTTAATAAAGATAAATTTAAAGTGTGAAGCTTTGCAGGCACAGTCTTTGAAAACAGTCAGCTGCCAAAACATACTTCTATGATAATTAGCCAGTATTCATCCATAATTTCAAGAGGTGCAGCTCAATAACATAATTTAGAAATTGAATTCACTAGTAAAATGCAAGCATCTTCGATAAGCAAAGGGTTAGCAGAGGTCTGTGTGCTGAAGGAAAATATTTTACTCAAGATCTGGATTCCATAATTATGAATCCTGATATTCACGACTCTTAGAATTTCACAATCTAAATTTAGACCAGCGATCACAAAGAAGACAGAATGAAACAAGTCAGGCTCTATAACACCAATGTTGAAGAACAGACCTCAGCAACGGAGAGATGGTGCAATCAAAACACTCTTACACCAATGTAAACATAAACTTTTATACCAACATAAAACAACATAATTAATTTAACATCTGAAAAGAATAATCCATGCCAAATAAATATCAGCATAGCTTTTACCAACAGACATCTCATTGTTAGAATTCATTGAGTAAGAGCAAAGCCTAGAAAAAAAGCAATGCATCAAACATTGTGGTTTGGATTCAGGCTAAGCTAGTTCCACTAGATTAGGCCACTTCTACATGCAAAGGCTGCTAATTTTGATCGTGCACCCTGTGATGTAAGAGTAACTTTGGTAGGGTTTTGCAAATGGAGCCAATACTGTATTCCCTCCAGGGGAAATATTGTAAAAATCATTTTATACGGTTTTCTCTGGAGCTGGATACTTGGAAACCTATACTAGGACAGATCAATCTTGTTAGAAGCATTGATTAATCGATTTGCAGGAGCAGATTACATTTAGTTTAAAGGAGAGTGTTGAGTTGATATCCACTCACGTAAACCAGTCATGTAAACCACAAGGCAAATGGTCCAAAAGTTCCGAAATTGCCTTCATTTCTGAAGAACTAAAAAGCTTCTTGGATGAAAAGCAAAAGTTTTTCAAGGAATAAAAAAACTAAGAAAGGCTAGTTGCCCTTTGAAAAGCACCTTTGGGACAACCATGACCTAGATGACTGAGAATCTCCATAGACAAGAAATTGCCTTAGGTTCTCTTTAACATGATCTCCCCCTCCACACACATACACATCTGCCTTCATTTGTTTCTATGTTTTGCTGCAAAACAACCTCCTCAATTGTGCAAACAAACAGACCTTCTCCAGGAATGACAGCCAAAGGTTAATTTGAGCAGCAGCAAAAAAAAGTCTCCTTTTGCTAATTCTTTTAGCGCATTCTTGGACATGGCAAGGGATAAAAGGCAGCATCCACCTGAATCATTGTAATGTGTAGGAAGGGAAAACCAAATGAAAATTCCCCAAACTCAAGAGGGGAGAGTTACAAAAAAAAAATATCCGAGATAATCCGAAACAAGGGAGGTAAGGTTATAAGAATTATTCTCTCCATGATGTCACATTTACACCCTAAACCCCTAAAATGCCCTCTTTGGTGCACAAATAATCATGAGAAAATGAAAGGATTTTTCATTCTGATCATCCTTCTAGGTTTTTAGCCCAATATATGAACAGAGAAAGAAAGAAAACTAAAAACAAGGACACAATTTTTCCTAACCATAAAAGAAAACATAACTGACATTAAAGTAAAGGTCATGCTAGTCGTTTCCGACTCTAGGGGCCGGTGCTCATCTCTGTTTCAAAGCCTAAGAGCCAGCGCTTGTCCAAGGACGTCTCCGTGGTCATGTGGCCGGCATGACTAGATGCCAAAGGCGCACGGAACGCTGTTACCTTCCCACCATAGTGGTCCCTATTTTTCTACTTGCATTTTTACGTGCTTTCGAACTGCTAGGTTGGCAGAAGCTGGGACGAGTAACAGGTGCTCACTCTGTTACGCGACACTCGGGATTCGACCTGCCAAACTGCCGACCTTCTGATCGACAAACTCAGCGTCCTAACCCACTGAGCCACCGCGTCCCTTCTGACATTATGATAGTCCTAATCCTTTTTGCTGGGGGAAAGATTCAAAGTGCACAATTGTGAGATCACTGTAAAAATGGTGAAACGTTTTTCAAGCATGCCCTAATTCTGGAACAGAGCTGCTGAAGGGAAGGGACAGTTTTGTCTTGTTCTTACCAACTTCGCTGCCATCTTAATGTGCATGCATAAAGAAGCTGCATTGCCTACCAACTCGACCACAGAGATTCAAGTTCAAGGCTTGTTCCTGGATCCTAAAGAAGAAGATCAAAAAGCTTTCATCAATGGGAAGAAGTCACCTTCCTAATGACATTTGCATGAGTGAGCTGATATGGTAGCATCTTTTTTATGGACAATAAATTTATTTGCAAGGTGGATTACACGTTGCTGGGAAGTTAGAAAAGTAACAGGGGACTGAACCAGGATCCCATGCAAGACATTTGAATACAGATCTCACAGCCACAGGGGGTTGAAATTTGCTTTTCAGTACCTTGGACAGCTCCAGGATTTTGAAATAGGCCTAACAGGTAGTCATTGACTTACAACAGTTCATTTAGTGACAATTCAAAGTTACAACGGCACCAAAAATGTGACTTATGACTGTTTTTCACGCTTCACGGTCATTGCACCATCCCCATGGTCAGGTGATCAAAATTCAGATGTTTGGCAAATGACTCATATTTATGATGGCTGCATCATCCCGGGGTCATGTGATCCCCTTTTGTGACCTTCTGACAAACAAAGTCAATGGGGAAGCCAGATTTGCCTAACCACTGTGTTCGTGACTTAACAACTGCAGTGATTTACTTAACAACTGTGGCAAGAAAGGTCACAAGATGGGGCAAAAACTCACTTAACAAATGCCTCACTTAACAACAGAAAAGTTGGGCTCCATTGTGGTCGTAAGTCGAGGACTACCTGCAGTGGATAATTGCAAAATCAGTTTAACAGGTTTGATATTGCAAGGAAAGCCAACGGCCCATCTTTAAAACAACAATAATTCCAACAACCGTCCCGTTTACCAGGATGTCAGATTATTAAAACATTCGGATGGCTTCCAGTCATTCAACAGGATGAGCTGCATTCTATTCTTTTTTTAAAAAAATGGTCATCTTTTTTTTAAAACTGGCCGTTGCCTTTCAGAGGGTTCAAATGCTGCCTGTTCTCCCTGATGTCTTTCTACAGCTGATTCTGCCTTCAAGTGACCTCACTGTCAGATCCATCCAGAAAACCTCATTCCAGGATGATACTTTAGTGCCAAGATAAACAAAAACAAATGCTTGTTAGCAACTTGGCAACACGATTTCTCCAAAGCGATCCTTCTGTGCACGGAATGTGTGCGAGAAAGATTTTCTAATTAATTAACCTGCATGTTTCTTTTTCCTTACGGCACTATTAGTGTCCATCAGGGCTGACATCAAATTGTCTGTTTGCTTCGTTGCAGGTAATTTTTTCCCTGGGATTTCCCAGAGGTCATATAAAGTCCAATTTCCTCTTTTGCGCCATCGAAAAGCCTCAACACATCTGCAAGTACAGATGGGAGACCAAACGGTTCTTCAAAGTTTAGAGGTCTTTCCAACTGACCAAGCATCGTGTCCAAATTGACTAATAGAAATGGAAGCTCAGGAGATATTTTGACAGCTCCAGCAAATGAAGACTCTGAAGTAGAGAGGGTTGGTGGTTTTTTTCTCAAAGAAGGGAATCATTATTTTTTAAAGACCATCATCCCTCTCCCAAAACAAAACAAATCAAAACCCCACGCAGAGGTCAATATACGAATGACAAGAACAGACTCCCAACTGCAATTTGAAATTGGTTTCACGGAGCACGGAATGAAAGAGAGGGAAAGGCAGGGGAAGAGGAGATGGAATATCTTTATTTTTTTTAAAAAAGGACAAATTTTGTTGCATACACACAAAGCTAGTGTGGCATTAAGAAAACAGAGGTCGAGATCTCAAAAGCCTGCTTTTCATCATTCTGTGGATAAATCCATGTTGGAAAAGATATTGACAACGGAGGAAATGATTCTTCTATTTTGGGGTGCTATCAGGTTTTAAAGGGATGAGCTATCATAACCAAAGTGGTCTTTTTTTTGCTTCCCTGTTGTTCTTTTCAAATAGCCCTGCTGATTCTTGTTCAAGGAGAAAACTCCCTGGCTTAAAAAAAATCAATACTCAACATGAACTTTTCAACTTGATAGCAACTCTACCTTGTATGTGAAGTGCCTTCACGTCACTAGTCCAAATAATAAAACTAGCACGTTAGTCCTTTATTTGCAAGCTGACCCTCCTTTTTATCCTATTCATTAGATACCACATTGGAACCTCAGAGATCAAGGTTATTGTCATATGATTGAGCTCCCGAAGAATCCAAATGGCAATTGTCTCAATGGTCTTCTTTTGCTTTCTTGGGCTTTCTTGTGACTTTTGAGCATGTCCTAATTCTAGAAGGGAGCCACTGAAGGGAGGCGACAGTTTTGCCTTGTTCTTACCAACTTCACTGCCACCTAAGGTGGGCATGCATAATCAAGCTCCACATCCTACCAACTCTACTACAGAAACTCTTCTTTGGGTCCTAAAGCAGAAGATCGAAAAGCTTTCATCAATGGGAAGAAGTGGGACTTCAGCTTAGCTTACTAATGACATTTGTATGAGTGAGCAGGTAGGATAGCATCTCATTTATGGGCAATAAATTTATTTGCAAGGAGGATTATACATTGCTCGGAAGTTAGGAAAGTAACAGATAAATGGAATGGAAAAGATCCAAAATGGGCTGAATAAACAATCAGTTATAATTTAATTACTCAGGAAATAATAATAGTCTTTGGCTAATTTTGCACAGTAAAGTGATGAGTTGATTTTCTTAATGGGTATTGGATAGTATTAAAAATGCCTTAAGCAAAATGAGTTGGTAATTGGGTTGAATATGATCCTTTCTCTTTTTTTTTTCCTCTGAAGTCACATAAAAATTAAATTACAAAATTGAAATATTGCAGTGCAAAAATGAAAGGGGTAATGTGAAGGAGAGCTTTCCATGCTTCCCCATTTGTAAAGTTGGTTAATTTTTTTTCAGGGTTAGAGGGAAACCATTGTTTAAGGCTTCCAGGAATGAATTTCAGGTTCCCAAGTGGAAGATTGGAAAACGTGGGTATCAAGGAAGAATGGACCCCTTATATGATGCCAAAAAAAAATCTTCAGTCTTGCTTTATCAAGCTATGATTCCCAGCAAACCATTCTAGTGCCAGAACCTAGCAGGGTCAAGTAGATTATAGGTCACGTATGGTTAAGGGGGGGGTGAAATTATGCCGAACAAGGCATGCATCTGCTTAGAAATATCTCTCATAGGATTTAAGTAAAAAATTATTTTAATTTTTGTCATTTGCTTTTCCTTCTGCCCCTCCTTTCTTTAATGATTCTCTTCCATCATTTCTTTAATATTAGTGTAACTCTTCTTGCACATAAGTTGTCCTGTGGTGAGTTGACCGCAGTAAGTTGGCCGTGGCAAGTTGGCCGTGGCAAATTGTGACAGACCTCTCTCACCTGCCCACCCATTACCCACATTGCCCCATCTGCAGGCTCTGCCAGCCCACTGCACTCAATAGCACCCACTCACCCAGCCACCTGCTTGGCTAGGACTCCTGTCACATAACACCCTCTCTTAAAAGGTCATGTGGCCTCTGGGTTACAGTGGCAACCAGGAACGCTGAGATTGCCGCCACAAAGTGTGCAGCCACGGGACACTGCACTTTATGACCACAATGCTTTGGTAAGGCCACACCTGGAATACTGCATCCAGTTTTGGTCACCACGATGTAAAAAAGATGTCAAGACTCTAGAAAGGGTACAGAGAAGAGCAACAAAGATGATTAGGGGGCTGGAGGCTAAAACATATAGGGAACGGTTTCTGGAATTGGGTATGTGTAGTTTAATGAAGAAAAGGGTGAGGGGTGACATGATAGCAGTGTTCCAATATCTCAGGGGCTGCCCCAAAGAAGAGGGAGTCAAGCTATTCTCCAAAGCACCTGAAAGCAGGACAAGAAGCAACGGATGGAAACTAGTCAAGGAGAGAAGCAACCTAGAACTAAGGAGAAACTTCCTGACAGTTAGAACAATTAACCAGTGGAAAAACCTGCCTCCAGAAGTGGTGAATGCTCCAACACTGGAGGTTTTTAAGAAGAGACTGGACAGCCATTTGCCTGAAATGGTATAGGGTTTCCTGCCTGAGCAGGGGGTTGGACTAGATGACCTCCAAGGTCCCTTCCAACTTCTTCTTCTTCTTCTTCTTCTTCTTCTTCTTCTTCTTCTTCTTCTTCTTCTTCTTATTATTATTATTATTATTATTATTATTATTATTATTATTATTATTGTTGTTGTTGTTGTTGTTGTTGTTGTTGTTGTTGTTTAGATTATTATTAATACAGTTACGTTAAAAAGTGTACTTCGATGGCAACTAAGAGACATTATCAGAGAAGAAAGGCAAGTTTGGAAGGAGGCGCCATGGGAGGTGAGGATCTAAACTCTAGAACAGAAGCTGTATTAAACGGGGGGGGGGGAAATAATTGGATTTTTTTAAAAAAGAATAATTAACATTGTTTAGAGCTTCAGTTGAGGCTTGTCGTTTTTCTTAATAAGTTGGAATATTCTGCCAATATCTCTTATATTCAAATTGCTGTCTAATTTGTTTTTATATCTTAATGAACAGCTACTAATGGGATCTAGATTAATGGGGAAATGAGGGCTATATATAGCAGTAGAGACAGCCAATAGATACAAGGATCAGTAAAGAGATGGGGGGGAGGTAGAGGGACGAAAGAGAAGGGCAAAGAAAATGGTGTAGTCATCCCATTATCATGAAAAATTACTTCAAGACAGATCATCAGAAAATACTGTTTTATCATCAGCGAGTCAACAGGAGTGAATACTGCACAAAGCCATAGACAGCTCCATGAATATCAAAGCTTGTGCCATTATTTTATTCGAGACATATATATGCATTATTCTGTTCATTTGTATTCATAAAAAAACAGAAAAGGATTTTTCTCACTCATATCGTTTGCTATTTTGCTTTAAGAAGAAATTGAGGCACACACTTTGGCTAGAAGAGAAAAGAATCTAGAGACTATTAAAATTAAGCAGCTCCCTTTTTCAGCATGGCTGAGAGCACATCATGGAGAATTTTTTTTTTGCAGTAGGGGGGAAGGAACCAAGCACTGGAATATGATAATTACATGTTGCAAGTAATATTAATTTAGCATTCTTTAACCAGGGTCCCACTCCAGACATTTGAATAAGGATCTCACAACAAAAGGCTTTAAAAAGTGTTTTTCAGTACCTTGGACAGATCGAGAGCTCCGAAATAGCACATACGGTATGTTCTAGCCCCCTCCAACTTATTTTTTTTCCTGCTCTGATTCCATTTGAGAGAAAATAAATTATTTTAGTGAGTGGAAGTAAGGTGAAAATAAGCAGGGAAGGCTGAGGGGCCAAGTGTAGGTCCTTCTCAGCGGCACACACACACACACCCAAGCGAATTCAGAAAATATTCTGAGTCACCCAATTTCATCAGGATAACAATTACTCCACCTGACTGCCTTTTGGATTGCTATTTTAAATTGTGCTGTTTTAATTCTTGTGTTTTCATTGTCCACTTTTAGAATAGATGAACTTCTCCTGTGTTGCGCTTACTGTACACTGCTTTGAGTTCCTTCAGAAAGAAGATGGGTCTAAACCAGGGGGTCTTCAAACTTGGCCCTTTTGTGATTTGTGGACTTCAATTCAAAGAATCCCTCAGCCAGGCATGAAGTCCATAGGTCATAAAAGTTTGAAGGCCCCTGGTCTAAACATAAGCAGATTCATTCATCCATTCATTTATTTTTTTTTTAAAAAAAGGCAGGAAATGCCAAGAGACCCCTGTGTGGGGGTGTTAGTGTCTGTAAGCCCCATGTTGCCTAGCTCGGCCTTCCTGCCAGATTCCTCAACAGCCCCTAGAAGTTAATTACAAAATAATTAATTATCTCTCCTGCAGGAGCTGCATTGGCTGCTGATTTCCTTCTGGGTCCAATTCAAGGTGCTGGTTGTCACCTTCAAAGCCCTATGTGGCTTGGGACCAAGTTATTTGAAGGACCATCTCTTCCTAGTCTCATATACCTGACCCACCCAAGTGGGGAGGCAGGAATGTCACAGATCCCCACTCCTTGGGACCAAGAATAAGGGCCTTCGCTGTGGTGGCTCCCTCCCTATTAAACATCATCCCCATGGAGATAAGATTGCCCACCCACCCCCACATTAATACTGTTTCACAAGACCCTGAAGATGTAACTTTGCCAACAAGACTGGGGGGGCAGGTTAGGATGGAGCCCCTGAAATAGCTCACTTGATTGTTGTTGTTGGGGCAGGGGTTATTGCTTTTTATTGTATTTGTATTGAGTTTTTAATCTTTGTAAGGTGCTCAGAGTCACTGAGACTTGGGCGGCCATATAAATTTTCTTAAATCAATACATACTACTGAGAGCTATTTCTCATAGCTGCTTATAGTAGCCCCATGAGAAGATAGATGCAAATAAATATTTTTTTTCCTAGAAAATACATCCTGTGGAGTGAAATTCCTCTCTTCTCCATCTTCCTCGTCATCTTCCACCTTTTGTGCGTGCAGTCATGCACACATGCACAAACACACAAACACACACACAAAGAGAGACCCACACTCCTTTGGCAATATTGAATCAATCTGAAGTGATGCTTCTCTTAATTAAGTCAAAAGCATGAATCCCATACATATTAATGAGCACTCTAATGAGCATTAATTTTGCATGCTTTCCTCATTAACAAGCATTCAAAACCTTGACCAATTTCACTTTGACTGAATGCCAGCACACAGGCGACCCATTGCTGAGAGGAAAAAAAAACATATGCAAGGCAGGTCTCCAAAGGGATTCGAATGCTAGACAGAACCTTGGCAGTTGCAATGTCAAGTTAGCAAAAATAAATGCCACACGAGGGGTACGGGGTGTGTGTGCCCTTTTCTTCCATGTGTCTAGCTGAGAAAGAAAATCACTAGCAAATAACTGAGCTTAATTGCTTTATTTCAAAAGTTGCTATGAAGAAGAAAGAACATGAAATGCCAGAGGTGGAGGGGAAAAAAAAAAGCAATCTGACTAAAGTTACTTCTGTGGCCTTGGTAAACTATGTCCCTTGAATATTTTAAGAACTAAAACAAAGCTTATGAATGTATACATTTGCACATTTCCAGCCCTTATCAATTATTTATTTACAGTACATTCAGGTCCAGGAAGACCTGAATTTCTCCGAGCTGCAATTTCCACATGCCTGGAGGGCACCAAGCTTTGGAAAGTTATGAAATCCTTTCCCGAGTACCAGTCTAAACGTGTTTAACAACAGAGACAAGCCAAAGAAAGTTCAGTGATAATCAGCCTGACAGAAAGGAAACTAAAAAATTCTTTGACGACGTAGCTTCTCAGATCAGCTTTCGGCATGGGTGCTGTTTGGTGGAGCAAAAACAGAGATCGCTCAGTGAGTGAGGCCATAATCTAGACCAGGGGTCTTCAAGCTTGGCCCTTTTATGACTTGTGGACTTCAACTCCCAGAATTCTGGCAGTTGAGGTCCACAAGTCATAAAAGGGCCAAGTTTGAAGACCTCTGGTCCAGACTATCCAAGAGACTGGGGTGCAGTTTTGTAGACTGGGGGTTAACAGGAAGATCTTTGCTCCTTATTTATGTGATGCGTTGAAAAGCATTCTCTCTGTGCAATTCAGTGTCCTTTCCTCATTGTTTTTGGAGAAGGGGAATGGGACAACTTGCCGCAGCTAATTCTCCATGGCCGACCTGCCGCAGGACCACTCGCCACAGCCAACTTGCCAGGGGACAACTCCCTGCGGAACAATTTAACAATTCTATTTATTTATAGGGATGCAGTGGCTCAGTTTGGCGGGTTGAATCCCGAGTGCCGCGTAACAGAGTGAGCGCCTGTTACTCGCCCCAGCTTCTGCCAACCTAGCAGTTCGAAAGCACGTAAAAATGCAAGTAAAAAAATAGGGACCACTACGGTGGGAAGGTAACAGCGTTCTGTGCACCTTGGGCGTCTAGTCATGCCGGCCACATGACCACGGAGACGTCCTCGGAGGCCCCTTCCAACTCTGTTATTCTGTAGTATTCGTTGCTGGCTGGTTGTCTGGATTTTGACAGCCCTGATAGGCTAGCTGGATTGTTTCAGAAGACAAACAGATGAATTGACTCTCTACCATGACTTTCAGTTATCTAGAATGTTCTTCATCATCTCAGCCATCTTTGTCTTTTTCCAAACAAATCCCTAAAGTAGCTACCCGAGTTTTTTTTTTAAAAAAATTGTATATATGGAAGTACAGTTACCATACCTAAGCTGCAAAAAAGAAAGGTTGTCCTTTAATATCCTTTAATATTCTTTTAGGGACGTGGTGGCTCAGTGGGTTAGGACGCTGAGCTTGCCGATCAGAAGGTCAGCAGTTTGGTGGGTTGAATCCGGAGTGCCGCATAGCAGAGTGAGCGCCTGTTACTCGTCCCAGCTTCTGCCAACCTAGCAGTTCAAAAGCACATAAAAATGCAAGTAGAAAAATAGGGACCACTATGGTGGGAAGGTAACAGCGCTCCGTGCGCCTTTGGCATCCAGTCATGCCGGCCACATGACCACGGAGACGTCCTCGGACAAGCACTGGCTCTTCGGCTTTGAAATAGAGATGAGCACCGGCCCCTAGAGTTGGAAACGACTAGCACGCATGTGCAGGGGAAACTTTACCTTATTTAATTATTTAAAATAACTAAAAAAACTATTTTAATTTTTCTCAATCACATTTCATTATGTCCCTCCTTTTGCACCCTTTCTTTAATGATTCTATTCCACCATGTCTTTGCTATTAGTGTAACTTCTGTCCAGCAATGAGTTGTCCCGCGGCGAGTTGGCCACGGTGAGTTGGCCACGGCGAATTGTCATAGACCCTTAGAGAAGAGAGTTGACCGAGGAAGATGGGCGCGCTCAATCTCAAGGGCTACCCAAGTGAGCGGGATCTCACATTTCACAAGGACATCGGTTAATTAAACAAGGTTTGTTGAGTAAGCCAGGAACGTGGTTTGTTGAATAAGCCTCCAAATGCTCCTTCATATCCACGAGCTCCCGACTCACGGATATAATAGTCCAAGGTCCAAATGAGGAACCAGCTTGGGGCCCATATCAAGCATATTTAGGAATCTGAGCAAAGAGCATTTTGCATTTCTTCCCCCCCTCCCCCCCTGAAACAGAGAGGAATCCTGAATATGAATCTCTTTTTGGGGGATAATCGGACCCTTAATAGCAATGCAAATGGCCTAAAAAAAAGAGCAGACTGCAATTGAAGAAGCTAGAGGGAGAAAGCAAGTGAACGGGATAGGAAGAAAAAGGGAAGGTGCTTTGTGTGGCAGGATAATACAATGAAAGAGACAGATTGCTCCCTCAGGAGAGGGAACGGTGTTACGTTCTGCAGTAAAAGTCCGTTTTCACAGACACCCAGCTTCGATATGCAGGCTGAGGCTGCTTAGTTAAAGCAGATAAGGCTCCATTTTTCTGAGCGCTTATCTGAGGCGAGCCAAATATTCCAAGAAGCATCTTTTCTGTTAAACGTTACCGGTAAATTTTGGGTGCTCCATCACTGGAAATTTTTAAGAAGAGATTGGACAGCCATTTGTCTGAAATGGTATAGGGTCTCCTGTTTGAGCTGAGGGGTAGACTATAAGACCTCCCAGCTCCCTTTCAACTCTGTGATTCTGTTCATTGGGAGTAACTGCTATCTACTTGTAATTTTATTTTATGAAGAATGAGAGATGCTTGAATATGGGATTGGTGAATAATCTTAGCCTTTCCTTTTAACTGACATGTAAATTAACTGAATGTAACTTTCTTTTTTCTCTTTCTTGGTGGCACCAATATCTTCTTAAAATGTTCCTCAATCAGCATGCGAAGAGACCCCCCGACTTTACAGAACGCTGCACAAATTCAAAACCCCATGCAAAGAAGCAAAGGGTTCCATTTTTTTTTTAAAAAAAAAGGTCTAAACATGCCATTCAAATTTTGACTGGAAAATTAATGACCACAGCAGATGCTGCAATGGTTCTAAGGGTGAAACATTGTCATAAGTCAATGAGGATTCTACCCCAAAATTGCAAATTATGCATTATAGTGTTTATCTTACAGTTCACTTCATGCTTAATCTGTGCAGTGACAAGCATCCATTGCCCTCAAGGGGCTGGTTGGGTATGGCCAGGGTGGGCGTGGCCTAGTGGGTGGGTGTGGCTAGAGTGGGTGTGGCCTACTGGGTGGGGGTGGCCAGCTCTACATCGTTCGCATCAAGGGTGCCAATGGGGGCCTGGGCAGGAGTGGGACAGATCTGAGGGTCTCTGGCAGAAGGAGGGTCTCTGGGCCAGGGCCAAGGCAGCGGGGGCCGTTCCCTCACTGTTTCTAGGATGGTTTCGCGGGCCGCATGAAACCACTTCGTGGGCCGGATCCGGCCCCCGGGCCTTGTGTTTGACATGTGTGATCTAAAGCAAAGTCACGGAAGCAGTGTCATCTGAATCCAGACAGACCTGCCTGCCTATCATGTCTGGAAGTTGGTTAGAATTGAAATAGATCTACTTCTGTTCTATAAATAGGAGGTTTCCATTTGAATATGCGAGAAAAGTCTTTATTCGGTTTCTTTTCCCATTGTCCACACAAACAATGAGGCAGCGATAATACGTTATTTTATAGCTGCATTAAAGCAGCAGAAGAAGAAAAAACAAAACCAGTAAAAGACATGCAGTGACTTATTTGTGTCTTATTTGAAAAACACAAGATAGATATGTGTAAAGGGAATTGTCAAAACAGGATTAATAAAGTACAACATGTTGCATTTGTTGGGCATTTGTCTATCTTGTCACAATAATTCTAGGATAGCGGTGGATGTCTGCTGCTTCAATTTGCAGGTCTGGGCTCAATTTCACATTAGCAATAAATCATCCCATATAAAACAGGTTATTTCTTCCCAATGTACAACATACAAGTTTATTAATTCTTGGAGGAGGGGCCCACGTTATTAAATAAGCAGCTGTGTTTCCATCAACTGAAGCTGTATTTGAGAGACGTGATATTTTCAAAATGCATACAATGCACATATAACAGACGGAATATGAGTAGCTGTAATGGGACCATCTAGTACAGAGGTGGGGAACTATGCCCCTTTTATGACTTGTAGACTTCAATTCCCAGAATTCCTGAGCCAGCGTGGCTCAGCTTGGAAACCTCTCCCTTCCCCCTCAGTGTGGCTGGCTCAGGAATTCTGGGAGTTGAAGTCCACAAGTCATAAAGCGGCCTAGGCCTAGGCCAGGGCTAGGCAACCTTGGCTCTTTTATGAGTCGTGGACTTCAACTCCCAGAATTCCTCAGCCAGCATGGCTCAGCTTGGAAACCTCTCCCTTCCCTCTCAGCGTGGCTGGCTCAGGAATTCTGGGAATTAAAGTCCACAAGTTATAAAAGGGCCATAGTTCCCCACCCCTTGATTTAGTCCAATATTGTCTATATCAAGGAGGGCAGTAGTTACATTCTTCTTTCTCCCGGTGGTTGATGGACAAGATAAAACTGGTTGACACTGGCTGCCTTGTGACTGGCAATTTCTTTTGGTCAAGTGGGCAAGTCACGTGGTTTTCTCGGTACTTAGTATTTTAGTTTTAATAGTTTTAGTATTTGATCCATCTTCTGCAATGAATTACAGACGAGAACTGAGAAAACGTCTATCTGCAAGTCTTACTAAGTCCAACTGAATGTTATTTCTGATTACGGATAATGCTACATTCAGAAGTAGGATACTTCACTGAAGTAGAATATTTCTACTTAATTGAGAGTTATGTCCATTAAACTAAGCGGATTTATTTTCTAGCAATCTTGGGTAAAATTATGCTCCTATGAGGCTGAGACGCTTGAGGAACACAATCTTTCCAAAATCCAATATTTAATTGTTGTCTGTAACACTTGGAAGAAAATGGATGAATGGGTTGGGAGTGTTACCAATAGGTTTTACATTTCCCCAAGTATTCATCTGAAAGAGATTTAGAGAAAATGCAAGCAGATTCAGATTCTGAAGGGAAAATATGCTGTTTAAACACACCAATAAATATTTCAAAGATACAAATTGAAATAGAAATTCTGAGCCTGTTGTTTTTAATTATAAATTAATGTGAGCCAGTCAGAAATGGAACAGATGTTAAAAATAAGTGAAACTAAAAATTGGGAACAAATTAATAACAGGATATGGATTGCTTATGAAGATTGAATGTAAAAAATAATTAAGATACGTATAAGCTAAAAATATATTGATAAATGTAATAATGAAGTTTTTATTGAGTTGATATATGTAATAAGAACTGTATTAACTTAAATACGAGACAGTAAATGTTAAGGGGAAAAGTGAGGAAATACTTGATCTTGTAACCTGAGATTTGTACTAAAGATTTTGTTATCGAACTATTGATTAACCCAACCACCACGTTGCTTTTTAAATACTTAAATGTAAAATTGGAAAATTAATAAAATATTATGATAAAAAAGTGAAAGCAACATGGATGAGAAATTGATTCATTTGTTCACTTCTACTGTAACCGTACTGTAACTGTCTGCCAGTTGCTTATGTTTGGTTTTATATTGCTGTACATATAAATATATTTCTCAGGGCATTTATGAAAATAAGCCATGTTCGTTTTAAAAATTGAACACTTCCTATCAGAGAGAGAGAGCTGAGTAATTTAGACTTCAACTCCCAGAATTCCTGTGGCGGCTGTGGCTTTTCCAGCCAGGTCTGTGACAATTCGTTATAGCCAACTCGCCAGGGGACAACTCGTTGTGGCACAAAAGTGACCCTAATCTCAGAGAAGTGGTGAAATAGAATAATTAAAGAAAGGATGTAAAAGAAAGGACCAAATGAAATGTGAATGGCCAAAATTAAAACAATTTCTTATTTATTTTGAAGAATTAAATAGAATTGTTAAATTGTCACGCAGTGAGTTGTGCCATGAGAAGTTCTCCTATTCTCTTCCCGGCCAACCATTCCCCACTCCGCAAGCTGGCTGGCGAATTCTGAGAGCTGAATTTTGCACATCTTAAAGTTGCCAATATTGACTAACACCTATTATTATTATTATTATTATTATTATTATTATTATTATTATTATTATTATTATTATTATTATTAATTTTATTTATATACCGCCCTTCTCCCGGAGGACTCATGAACTATTGAAGGGGAAGCAAAAGAACTCAGCCTTTCTTGACGTTCTCCCCTTCTGATTTTCTCAAACGAAAGTTAAGGCTCCCTTAATAATTATACTGTGCGTGATAAATATTATGGTTTCTTCTTTCTTTTTTTTTCAAATCGGTGGTCTGCCAATATTATTAGATTTTTACTCACATCGTACTGAAGCAGCATCTAGGGGACAACAAATCAAGCAAAATTCATTCAATATCAAAAGGATGGCTTTCTTTGTTTTTAATAAGAGATATTGCACAGGAAAGGACTATTAAAAAAGCATTACTACAAAACAGCTTAATTGAAATGCCACATTAATCAAAATCAGTTTTTTGATGCCAGCCAGCCAAGAACAAGTATGCAATAACAATTTTGAAGCCAGATTATTAAGAAAAAATGCAAGTGTTTTATGTATGCATGAGCATATTCAAGCAATTAAGACCTCAAAAATCCCCAATACTTAACAAAATAGTTATTTTCCTTTTAATTCATAACAACAATAATTAAATATTTCTGCTCCATTCTGTTGTGACTGCTGCAGTTTTTTGTTGAAAAATGCACAATTAAATAGAATGGGAAAGATTCTTCATTTTTTTTAAAA
The DNA here is from genome assembly GCF_947247035.1 of Vipera ursinii. NCBI lineage: Eukaryota > Metazoa > Chordata > Lepidosauria > Squamata > Viperidae > Vipera > Vipera ursinii. The sequence continues at coordinate 13,101,034 of NC_139525.1, forward strand.
AAAAATCTTAAAATAGCTTGTAAAAATGGGTTTACTGCATATAATCCCAACTTGTTCATCAGAACATTAGCAAGCATGGAAAACCTGGAGAAATCGATTAAATAACCACAGCTGGCATTTTTGGAAGCAAAGAGGTTTGTTTGTAAGGGAAAACAGCGGTAATCATGCTAGGTTATAAAAAAAAAGGATAAAAAATGTTAAACCAACAAGCGAGGTTTTAATGAAATAGTTGCAGACCCAAGGTTGAACAACTTGAAACCCTCAGGACATTTGTGATCCTTGATCTAACTGTGTGTATTCCTTGGTGTGATTTCAAACAAAACACCAACAAACAGTACAAACCTTTGATAAAAATTTATCTTGCTTTTTCTTGCATTTCTCTGGTCTACAGAAAAACAAAAGACTCTAGAAATTGTGAGGTACAGGAGATTGTCTGAGAGAAAACATTCATGCTGCTAGTTGCTTCATATATGTCTAACCCATGACCCCCCCTTTCAGGCTTGAAGAAATATGACTCTTAATGGGGGGGGGAGAGAGAGAGGCCTACTAAATCATGAGTTTGGGATTTCAGTCATTGAGTTGAAAATAGCATCTTTCCCTTTGCAATCCTATGGCTCCAAATTATGGTGATTTTATTGTGGATTTATCTCAATTTAATACTTTATCTCCTATACTGTATTGTCCATATAGAGCGATGTGGTGGCTTAATAGTGAAGACACTCACTTCCCACTCAGAAGATTGACAGATCTGTCCTAGGTAGTGACAAATATTTCTCTCCTGGGGCGTAAAGAAAAAAAAAATCTGCTGTGAACTCTGCATGGCATCAGGAAGGGCATCTAGCTAGTAAATGCTCAACCCCAAATTAAGAGATTACATGGTCATAAAAAGAGAGTTTTTTATTGTATTGTCCATACACACACACACACACATATCTTGAGTATTTTGAACACCTTGCCAGCCCAAAGCTTTTTACCTGTATCAGCTCAAACTCAGGCCATCCACAGGCGGTAGTCGCAACTGCAACAATCATTATTTGTGTAATTTTTTTGGATTGCTAACATTAGAGGTTAAAACAACTGACATATCTCCCCTGCCTCTTTCCTCACCCCGATGCAGCTGACAAAGTGAGAAAGAGCCTGTGGCCTAGAAGTTAGAACAACTGCCTAATGTGCAATCAGCCCAGGTTCGAATCTCAGAAGGGTGTGGCTGACTGATGAGAACAAATAAGTTTGAAATAGCTATATCAGTCTCCCTTTAATTCTTTATTAGCAATACGGGATGACCCGTTAAATAAATTAAATAAATTAAATAAATAAATTCTGGGTGGACTATTAACAAATTACCTTAAATCCGAAGGTGGTACGGTACAAATTTTTGAGAGGAGAGTTCTTATTGGCAATCCTTTGAGCAGCGTGGCCGAATCCTTGAAAACAGCTTTCCAAGCAACATGGCTTCCCACTTTCAGAGCTGAGAAAATCCACCACACTTCTTCATTTTCCTCTTCTTCTTAGCCTTAGCTTGAAATCCCTTCTGGCTACAGAAAGTATGCAGAGGTCTCCTCTTTTGGTAGGTGCAGAATAAAATGTTTGCCTCAAACCGTGATTTCATTCATTTCTCTAATTTATATAGCTGCCCATCTCACAGGCAGGTGGGCAGGGTGCTTCTATATCTCAAGCAAGAAAGGGCATTGAATTGTGTCAGAAGAAAGATCTTCAGAGGGACTTCAAGTTTCATTAAGTATGATAGAGAAGAGGCAGCATGTCTGCTGGATTCACTGACAAGGAAATTAGGGCTCTGTCTGTGTCCAACTGGCACTCTCTCTGTGTTACACACCGTTGGATAAGTAGTTTGGCCTGATCATACCCCCTGCTGAGTGGAAGGCCTGGAGAGAAAACCAAGGATGAAATTTTAATTGCCACTGCTCATTTCCAAACAGATTAGAAGTCATCACTCATAGTTAATGGGGCCAGACCAAGAGAAAAATCCTCTTTGCTCCTCAATAAATTGACACCAAATTACTTCACTCCCTGGATTAGCTACAGTAGATATTTCCTTTGAAACTGCTGGGCTTCTTTGGCATTTCAAGGACATAGAATAGAATCCCAGGGATGGAAGGGACCTTAGAGATCTTCTAGTCCAGCCCCCTGCTCAAGGCTAGAGACCTTATATCAATGATGGCAAACCTTTTAGAGACCGGGTGACCAAACTGCGATTCAAAACCCACTTATGGATCGTTGGGTGCCAAGTGGGCATGGCCCATTGGGTGGGTGTGGCCCATCGGGTGGGCATGGCCCATTGGGTGGGTGCGGCTGTGGTGGTAACGGCAAACTATGTGGGACTAAAAACTTCAATCAATTAATTCCAACTTTGTGAGATCTTTTTTTTCCCATGAGAAGTTGAAATTGATTGATTGATTCAACTTTTTTTTTTTGCACACGGCGGCAGAGGCCTAAAGCAAAAAGGTTTTATAAAACCCAGCTGAAGGCCTAGGACTGGGGCGACGGCGCACGTGCCCACAGAGAGGGCTCCACGTGCCACCTGTGGCACGCGTCCCATAGGTTTGCAACCATAGACTTAGGGTTAGGTCACTATGAACTCATAGAGCAAAATGGACATCACCAACAAACTCAGAGTGCTTGGGTATGGTTAGGAGGGCACTTACTTTTCTAGGCTGCCCTATCTATGTTTCCTGGTAAAATACATGGGAAAATCCCATTGGAGGAAAATTCCACTTAGGGTTAGGGTTAGGTCGCCATGAAGTCATAGAGCAAAATGGACATCACCATTTTATTTTATTTTTTGCACAGGCCTAAATCGAAAAGTTTTTATAAAATCCAGATGAAGGCTTAGGACTGGGGTGACGGCGCTCTTGCCAACAGAGATGGCTCTGTGTGCCACCTGTGGCATGCGTGCCATAGGTTCGTCACCACGGCTTTATATCATCCCAGTCAAATAGTTGTCCAGTCTATTTTTGAAAACTTCCAGTGATGGAGCACATACAAGCCCAGGGAGGCAATTTGTTTCATTGATTAATGAGTTATGAGCAAGCTTGCAAAATAGTTGCTGGAAAAAAAAAACTTCCCTATCCCCAAAATAGCTGTCACAGAGGACACAACCAAGCATGAATTTACTTGAATGCTATTTGCTACACACCATCTAGCGCTCTAATTCCTGCTTATCGTTGTTTTCTGCCCAGGTGGATGGAATTCCAAATAAATCACTAGAGGCAGGTGGTCATCTTTTTCATTTGCTAAGAGCCCTTTGAGATTCTCTTTAGAGCAGGGGTGTTAAACTGCCGGCCCACGGGCCGGATGCATCATAGCGAAACCGTGCCCAGCCGATTGCCGCCAATGGCAAAAAAAACGTTGCGATATGTCATGACACATCACGTGCAGTGCTTTTTTTGTAAAAGAAAAAGGTGCCGGAACTCACACATGTCATACAACCCGCCTTGCCTACGCTATAAGGTTCCATCCAAAAAAGGTGCCGGAACTCCGTTCTGAGCGTTCTACGACAAAAAAAGCCCTGGTCACATGACATTGCAAGTTTTTAACATCGCTGCTTTACTGCTAGAAGCATTGTGGAAAGCTCAGCTTTTGTTCCATCGCTTCCTGTCTGGTTTGTTGAAACTGGAAAGAAAATAATAGAGGTGGAGCAGGAAGAGTAAGGAAAAACAGAGGTTTGTTTATGGCACAGTCATGCCCAAGGAGCCAGGTGAAATCTGCTTTACCCTTCCCAACTACAACCTCAACATTACCGGGATAGACCTGAATGAATCCAGCTTTTCCTTTCTAAAGTGTTTCAGCTCTACCTCTTTTGTTATTTTAAACATTGAATACATTTGTTAAATTGCTTCCAGAATGTGGGGGGTGGCAGTCATGAAAAAGAGAAACGTGTCAACTGCTGATTTTGGCCAAAGAATCTGGTAGTCTAGAGGTCATAAAGGAAGGCCTTGAAAGACCCCAGGAACAGACAAAAATCAGATAAGCAGGTCCTGAGTCCAAGCTAAGAAAATAAATTAAGAAAAAGTCTCAGACACTGTAAGGAAACTTTCAGACACTTTCTACAGGAAAAGGAGAAAATTGATGTCTTGTCTTTGGGATTCGAGGATTAGATTTGATTTGACTAGAGAAATATTGCGAATGGTTGAATTTATGGCTATTATTTATAGTCAATAGGTTTTTGTATGCTGAAGAATATATGAATATTGTTTTTTAATATTGGTTATTAATATTTTAAAAGTTTTTATGTATTATTTACTTAGAGAGATAGCTGTATTTTATAATTGTGTCTGCACTGAAAATGTTCCTATACATACATACACGTGCATACATACAGTTTTTTTGGCAGTTTTTACCTTTTCTCTTTTATCCTCCGTCTATTTTCCCTTTATGTTAGTTTGCATTTTATTACTTTTTTAAATTTAATAAATCTATATTATTAATAAAAGTGGAACAGAGAATCTGTGGAGCAGAAATAGAGGTTTGCTTATGACACATTCAGGTCCAAACTCCTAGGTGAAATACGCTTTACCCTTCCCAGGTACAGCCTCAATCTTACCAGGATATACCTGTCTATACTGTACATGTACATATAAAAAGGTAAAGGTTCCCCCGCACATGCGTGCTAGTCGTTTCCGACTCTAGGGGCCGGTGCTCATCTCCGTTTCAAAGGTGAAGAGCCAGCGCTACTCCGAGGACGTCTCCGTGGTCATGTGGCTGGCATGACTAGACGCCAAAGGTGCACGGAACGCTGTTGTACATATACACATGAATATATAAAAGGTAAAGGTAAAGGTTCCCCCGCACATGCATGCTAGTCGTTTCCGACTCCAGGGACCGGTGCTCATCTCCGTTTCAAAGCCGAAGAGTCAGCGCTTGTCCGAGGACGGCTCCGTGGTCATGTGGCGGGCATGACTAGACACCAAAGGCGCACGGAACGCTGTTACCTTCCCACCGTAGTGGTCCCTATTTTTCTACTTGCATTTTTACATGCTTTCGAACTGCTAGGTTGGCAGAAGCTGGGACGAGTAACAGGCGCTCACTCTGCTACGCGGCACTCGGGATTCGACCCGCCAAACTGCCGACCTTCTGATCGACAAGCTCAGCGTCCTAACCCACTGAGCCATACTGTATGTATGCATATATACATGTACATGTACATATACGTATACATACACATCTTTCCCTTTCCCAGTTCTCATGAAAATAAAGAGAGGGAATGGAAGCATATTCAGGCTTGCAAGATCCTAACATTATAGCTGTTACAATAAAGGTAATCCTGACCCATATGGCATCGATTGGTGGGTAAGCTGAGGCTATCCTTTCCTTCAATTCATTTTACTCAGAGTTAAAACCTTGAGTGGGACAATGACCCCTTTGGATCACTCTAGGCAAAGAAGCAGAGAGCAGATAACTAGTTGCAAACATCAGAAGTCAAACGTTGGACACGTCAAAGAAACTGGGAATTTCAGTTATTCCCATTTCTCCTTTAAGTTCTCAGAGGCAGAAGTTTGGACGCTTCAGCCTGGCAAACTATTAAATCTAATTAAAAAGAAAAGCTCTGTTGGCTACTGCAGTTTTTCATCCTTCTGCCTTCCCTTCCCCAGAAGTCAGCAATGCCACCCCTCACCTGTGAGAGGGCGGGCAACCCTTTACTTTCCCACCAGATACCTGCATTTCTTCCAGCCAGTTATTTCTGTTTGAAGGTACAGCTCAGATCTCACCAGGGAAAGAGGCAATTTCAAGGCCGGCCTTCATTGAAAAGTCTGGGAGCTTTGGAGACCTGAACAGAGAAGCCCAGCATCCGTCTTGCCTATTATTCACTGTGCCATCGGCTTGTTCTCATAATCTGCTTTCTCCTTCCCCCTCAAAAGCCCTCATCTCATTCCACGATCATGAGGCTTATCCTCAAGGAAGCCGCTGTTTTCCCTTTGCCACACAGGCCCAAACAAATACGCCGGCTTAATCTCAGAATACTCTGCAGCCATCAAAACTGCAGTTCATCGATGTAAAGCTTAAGTCCTTCCTTGAGCTCCCTGCATGGATTTCTTTGGAATAATAATATGCAAAGCCTCCCGGGTCATGAGTGGCTAAGCAAACTATCAAAATAAGAGAATTTGGGGGAATGCTTGATCTTGAAAGCATTCAGTTACACCCTTTATTTCTCAGACAAAGCTGTTTAAGCTCCGGATAGTGAGAAGAACTGGAGAGGCAGGTCATCCAAGAAAGAAATATTTAACGGAAACTTGATACAATTGTACAAAAAAAAAATCAGGTCAGAACTAGAAAGATACCGAACACAGTTCAGCATCATTTGTACAATATTAGGTTCTAGTATTTCTGTGTTAGTCAGGGCTAAGGTGGAACTAGAATTCCCTCTGTAGTTCCTAGGATGGAACTAGAACTTCCAGTTTGTAGCCTGATACCCTGACTACTACACCTAACAGGCCCTTTGCCAAGGATTCTGAGAGAGAGAGAGAGAGAGAGAGAGAGAGAGAGAGAGAGAGAGAGAGAGAGAGAGAGAGAGAGAGAGAGAGAGAGAGAGAGAGAGAGAGGATGGATAAGATAGAGAGAGAGAGAATGGATTGGAGAGAGAGAAAGAGAGAGACAAGAGAGAAAGAGAGACAGGATGGATAAGATAGAGATAGAATGGATGAGAGAGAGAGAGAGAGATGTAGTTATGTATATGCAGTATGTCTGTGTGTGTGTGTGTTTTATACAGTATGTCTGTGTGTGTGTTGTGTGTGTGTGTTTTAGGTTATAACCTCTTCAGACTACTGGCATTGTGTACTACGATGGGTAAGCCTTGAAGAGTGTCCCTTCAACTAATGGAAACTGCAAGAGCAAGATACCAGGATCAGCTTGCTAATTCAGCAAACTGATCCTGGTTTCTTGCATTTGCTGCTTGCTTGCTTGCTTGCTTGCTTGCTTGCTTGCTTGCTTGCTTGCTTGCTTGCTTGCTTTTAAAAATATTCATGCCCTTAGGCCCCAAGTAGGAATTCATTCATCAAAAACACAGACTTATTTGCATCAGCTGAGAAGGTAACATCTCCTTTCAGTCTAACTCAACTCCCAGGGATTAAATGCACGTGTCCGTGCAATTTTGGGGGCAACAATGCTTCACCTTCAGCTCTGCAAAGGATAGCGTTGTCTGCCTGGGAAATGACGCAGATGGTTGTAAAAGTTGCAGGCAGCTGCTACCTTGCCCCTCCCGTGCATTCCAAGGCACCTTTCTGGAACTGAATGCAACACCATTCTAGAGAGTAAAACACACCAAGGGCAATTGTGTGCAAGGCTACTGCTAGTTTAAGATCCCTTCTTGGCATCTTGTCTTTAATAACCTCCAGGCAAAAGCCAAGGAAGTGTGTCGATAAGCAGCTGCTTAGAACCACTAGCCCACGGCACCTTCTAAGAAAAATGACTATAGCGAGTTGACAAATGGCATCTTTCCCCTGCATCAGCACTTGCCAGGAATTTCTCTCCGTTCTGATTTCCAACTTCTCCCTTTACGACTTCCCCCTTCTCCTCTCTCTGCAGCATTTTATCAATAAATCTGAATGCATTTGCAAGTCTAATCCCAAATTCACTCACTGCACTTCTCTCCTATTGCTTCCCAAGCGCCCATTATTGTTTTAAATTTGTACTTACATACTGTATGCTTTGCAGCTTGCATTAGTCACCGACATGGTGCCCTAAGTAGCAACATAGCGCTTGATGGCAGAGAAAGAGAGGGAGGGAGGGAGAGAAGGAAGGAAGGAAGGAAGGAGAGAGAAAGGAAAGCTTTGATATACAGTAAGCAAGGGTATTAGACACTCTGAGAGCTAGAAAGCTCCCATATTTCTGGAGAGACTAAGATATAGTAAGGGCGCCACTATAATCAGAATCCAGGAAATTATGTTTTCCTTTTATAACCCCACATCTATCACCCATCAAAATGGCATTTGTACTAGAGAGCTTAAGTTCCAATGTGCTTTATAATGTATCTGGGGATGGGGGTGTGAGGAAGGGAGAGGTTAAGAAGAGTTGAGAAGAAAAATAGCCATGCACATTCCATCATGGTCCTACACACAATTAATTCCACCAGAAATCCTATTGAGGAGCAAAGCACCGAATGTGTCTGGCTTGTATTTCCCTTTCTTTTACAGAAGCCTGTTGGTATAAATAACAAAAAATTAAAAATGCACCGGCAACCCATTGAAGTCTAGATCAAAATCCTAAATCAAAAAAGGCTGAAGGAATGACATTATTCAAGTCAACTACGAGCCTACAATTACATGCCGACAGAACGGCACCAGCGTTCGGAGAAAGCCTTCCGCAGCCTTACGACGCTTTAAAACTTTGTTTCGAAACACCTGTCTTGGCAAGCACAACATCCAGGCTTTTAAAACAGTGGGAAGCTTCACCAACCCTTGTCGCTGCCTTAAAGCACCTCCTCTGTCAAAGCCTGACAGCCTCTGATTATCTCTTGCTCCTCCCGGTTGCCTCGTTCCGTTTTATGGCGCTGAAGTTCCCAAATGCAAAATGATCAACCTGTCACAGCCAAAGTGACGCCAGTGGCAGGTTGGAGGGAAGAAAGAGCCCACCGTGCTCCCGCCTCCAAAATGTACTTCCTGGGGCTTTCAATGGATTTGTAATGTGGCTGTGACATTTGTGAATACCTCCAGCGGTGGCTTTCAGATTATTTCATGTGCTCCATTGTTGGTAGGTAACCTTTAGCAAGGCATTAAGAGCACAAAGGAAGGTGTGTAAATTTCAAATAATAAAGGCTGATTAATTCCCCGGCTTCCATTCCACGCGCACAATTTTAACATAAGAATGAAAGGCTTCCAGATCACCTAGGAATTCCCAGGCCTTCGGTTTTGAAAAGAGGATAATCAGAAAAGCACCTGCAACACTGAGAGAAAGTTTGGGAACAATGGAGGTAAAAAAAATGGGGTAATATTTGAAAGAAACATATTTGGACTCCTATGAAGCGTAGTTCAATTTCTGGCAAGGACTGAGAGAGAATATTATAACAGACCATGAAAGGAATAGACCTCCGATGATGTTCCACAAAAATAAGGAGAAGAACTTAAGTCCCAAAGTTGTTTTTTCCAAAAAGCAACTGGACTTTCTTGGTGTTTTTTTTTCCTTTGAAAACATTTTGGGTGTCATCCAAGAAGCTTCTTCAGTTCTTGGATGAGAGACAAAACATTTTCAAGGAAAAGATGAAGAAAGTCCAGTTTGGGGAAAGCACCTTTGGGACAACCATGACCTGAATGATTGAAGATCTTAATAGACAACTTATTCTAAGAATTTGACTTCTGTGCCAATTAAAGAGGAAGAGATGGACGCCTCTATTATGGCATTATGGATCTGATCTATGCAATAAGTATAATACGGAAAGAAAATTCCCTCAGCCTTTCTGGAGATAAATTTGAAAACGATGGAATCTAGCTGATAGGTTTCTGGCTACAAATCATTTGTTTCTAGAAACTTCTTTTGGATACAGAGAAATGTCTCTATCAACACATCCAAGCTTTCGTGAAGATGAATGAGAAACAAATCATGCACAAAAAGAAGAAAACAGCCACCTCTTAACTGCTGGAGATATTAGCCCATGTCCATAAACATGTTGGAAGATGCAAAGAGCACAGCTCAAGATGATGGTAGCAACCTGGTGCCTTTTAGAAGTTTTGGCCTCTAGCTTCTTTCATCTCCACCCTGAATGGACTATTTGGAGGGATTAATTAATTAATTAATAATTTTATTTGTATACCGCCCTTCTCCCGAGGGACTCAGGGCGGTGAACAGGGCAAACATATAAAAATACAAAGGTACAAAAGTTAAAAAAAGAATTAAACACAATGCCCAAACTAAAACAATAAATAGATATATATTAAAAACAACAATAAAATCCCAACCCATCCCCCATCAGGCCAGATACCTAGTCACCAGGTTGCCTAGCCTAATCAACAAGGAAGTAAAACAAAAACATTGTAAAGAACATACAAGTAGCGTAAGAGACAGCTTGAAGATCAAATTGAGTTTATATGCAACTCAACAGATGTTAACATCTGACCAATCTTATAAATCACCCAGAGATGGGTGGTGTAGAAATTCAATAAAAACAGTCAATGTTGTCTGGATTCAGAAATTAAGCAGCACTGTGCCTGCTTAATTTTTGTTAAGTTTTATTTGTTAAATGTATTTGCTGCCTATCTTGCTGTGGGGCTACTCTAGGTGAATAAATAAATAAATAAATATCTTAATATTTAGCAGGAGAGGTCACTAGGAAGTCCCAAAGATGTACGCTAAACTAGGGAAGTGGGGGGGAAAAACATCTGGCAAAGCATTTGGATGAGTTGCCAAAATCATTATATGGTTATATCCATGTTCTCATCAAAGTAGCCTATTACTTTGAAGTCAGACCCATCTCTAGAACATTTTGACATTTCTATTCACAATCAAATGTGAATTAAATTATTTTCCCCCAATCAAAATGTATTAATGGTCCAACATGAAATACAGTAAAAGATTCCCTGTCCATCAACAATCCCAAGAATTACATTCCCTAGGTCCATCCCTAGAAATTCAGCAATGAAAAAATTTACATAGGCATTTGCAGAATAGTTAAACTCATTAGGAAAATTGTTATTATGAATTTACTCCAGTGATTAATACAGAATAATTTAGTTATTGCCCCCAGATATGAATTTTTCGCTGTACCATCACATCTTCCTTTTCACTGACTTAACTCTGTTTCTCCACACAAATTCCACTATGTTCTGTTTCTATTTATAATATTTTCATTATTTCCAGCAGTTTGAAGTTGGAGTCCAAATGCTTCATTTATATCTTCTGTAATCAAATAAGTCACTGTGTAGCAACTTATGCAGGTCTGAATATTTCTCTTAATCGAATTTTGGAATATAATGCAGATCTCGTTTTCTTACGAAAGGCCTTTTTCATTAGCATCTGTTAGTTACTTAGGCTCATTTTGTAGACGTAAGCTTGCATTAATATGAAGTTGTTACAGCAAGGCCTTGAGAGTGTGTGTGCATCTCTATGTGTGCACACAAACACGACATTTTCTCTTTTTTTTTTTGCTCTGTATTCACAAGTGAAATAAAGGGTTTGTAATGGGATGAGAAGAACAATAGTATGAATGGCCCCCGTTTTTTTCCAGCCTAACTCCATGTTGCCATTTTAAGATGTTTCAAAAGACAGGAGATGGATTTTCATCATCTGACAATCTATTATCAATATGTATGAGAGCAGTGTTCCAACATCTAAGGGGCTGCCACAAGGAAGAGGAGGTCAAGCTATTCTCCAAAGCCCCTGAGGGCAGGACAAGAAGCAAAGGATGGAAAATAATCAAGGATAGAAGCAACCTAGAACTAAGGAGAAATTTCTTGACAGTGGTAACAACTAACTAGTGGAACAGCTTACCTACAGAAGCTGTGGGTACACCATCACTGGAGGTTTGTAAGAAGAACTGACAACCTTTTGTCTGAAATGGTGTAGGGTTTCCTGCCTGAGCAGGGGGTTGGACTAGAAGACCCCCCAAGATCTCTGCCAAATCTGTTATTCTGTTATATGGTTGCATCTACCATTCTTGTTAGGATTTGATAGCCTTTCAATTTTTACACTGGATCAAATATATGCCATAAATATCCTTTGTCAAACAGTATAAGCTTAAGGCTAGGAAGTCAAGACAAACCATGTTTCTGGAACAAGAGATGATGCTCTATGCCAAAGTTCTGATCTGTGAAAGTGAAGTTACTCTTGGGTAAGAGATGCTAAGACAAGCTATTTCAGAGTTCTACCACAAAGATTCTACTCAGTGGTAACTATGTGCTTCTTTAAAGAGTGTTAAATATAATTTTAACTATGAAAGTCTTTTAAAAGAAATAAAAGGACTGTTGTGAAAACAGTAACATCATCTAAGTAGTTTCAGTCCTGTAGAGGAAGGTTGGAAAATATATCAAATCAAATCAATCTTTATTGCAGACATAGATCAACACGAGAGAGTCAGAAGTCCTGTTTTGATCTCTTGAGACGAAATTACGTACATGTTACAACAGGATGAGGAACCTAGGAGCCTTCCTGTTATTATTGGACTGCAAGTTCTAGCAGTCTTAAACATTTGCCCTCAGCAGTGCTCTAATGATATCCTGCTACATTATATATGAAATAGACAATCCATTTTACTATATTTGGGGGGGGGGGGGAAATAATCATGCAAATGTATGATATGTCCATTTTCTTGCTGTAACTCTGGAAAACCATCGTTGGCAAAAAAAATATGTACTGTTCTCTCCAAAGTATGAATTGTACAGTCTGCATTCCCCTGACCCAATTTACACATTTTACATGCACTTTCCAGAGCTGACAACCAAGTCTCAAGGTTCAGAGAAGGGAGAATATGAAGTGTTATACTCCGATTCTACACACTTGCCAGAAAATGTAAATTAGTTTAAACATGTTGAGTGCATGACATCTCTGTCTTTAAAAGCATTGAAAAAGAAAGGCCTAAAATAGGGACATCACCTGTTCTGCCCCAAAGGCCACTCCAGGCTTACTCTGTGACTCCCATGCTGATTGAGGAACATATTTTAAGAAGATATTGGTGCCACCAAGAAAGAGAAAAAAGAAAGTTACATTCAGTTAATTTACATGTCAGTTAAAAGGAAAGGCTAAGATTATTCACCAATGCCATATTCAAGCATCTCTCATTCTTCATAAAATAAAATTACAAGTAGATAGCAGTTACTCCCAATGAATAGAATAACAGAGTTGAAAGGGAGCTGGGAGGTCTTATAGTCTACCCCTCAGCTCAATCAGGAGACTCTATACCAATTCAGACAAATGGCTGTCCGGTCTCTTCTTAAAAACTCCCAGTGTTGGAGCATTCACAGCTTCTGGAGGCAGGTTGTTCCACTGGTTAATTGTTCTCACTGTCAGGAAGTTTCTCCTTAGTTCCAGGTTGCTTCTCTCCTTGATCAGTTTCCATCCGTTGCTCTTTGTCCTGCCTTCAGAGGCTTTGAAAAATAGCTTGACTGGTGGCAAGTCGTTCCACTGATTGTTTTCACTGTCAGGAAATTTCTCCTTAATTCCAAGTTGAATCTCTCTTCCGATAAGTTTCCGTCTGTTACTTCTTCTCCTGCCTTCAGGCGCTTTGGAGAATAGGTTGACCCCCTTCTTCCGATTTAATTCAATCCTCTGAATTATTTTATAAAAATGATTTATTGTAAAAATATAATAAATAAATAAATAAATAAATAATTTATTCAATCCTCTGAATTAAGTCTTAGGTAATATCCCTGAGCAAGAAATTATGAGATTTCTGGTTCCTGCACATCTGAACTTTCCATATTGATTTGGTCTCCATATCGTACCCATTGCCTACCTTACATGAAATATGATATTCACAAGATATCAACCCCCATCATCCAACGGAAAGCAACGGAACGGTAGGATAAGTCATCAAGAGACCTCCACCCTATTGCCATTATCTTGACAAAAGAGCAGAGGAGACATCAAATGCCTGTCACAATTAGGGTGATAAATGTCTTGTTCTCCGAAGCTTGTTTGAAAGTCAATTATGCAGATTATTTTGAGAATGCAGACAGATGGTCTTTCCCCCCACCCCACCCCTTTATGAGAGGATCAACTTGAACTTTTATACGTGCAACATAAAGATGCCATAATTTGTCAAGCTCCAATGAGGCCAGTTTATCTCATGTCACCAAAGGAGTCTACAGATTGCTATATTTAGTCCCTTTTTCTTCCCACTGTCATCGCCGGCATTCTCATTGGCATTATTATTATTATTCAGAATATTTTTCCCCCTTTAATTGGAAGCTTTGCAACACTGCCTCCGCAAGCCAAATATTGATCTTATACTCTTGCGCTTCAGGTTTTTTTGATTAACACCAAAGGTTGTTAAGGAGCAGCTTTCTGTCGGGCATCCTCCTAATTTTAGAAATTATTATTATTCACTCCATGCGGTCGCAAACCTTTCTTTTTCCTGCTCAGCCTCTGGTAACTGGGTTGGGGGGTGGGGGGGTAGAAAAGAGATACAGATTGATTGATCGGAGAGAACCTGAATAATTTAGAAGTCGGGTCTTTCCTGGAAAGCCGAAAGAAAAATGACCTTCAAGACACAGCCCCTCCCTTGCCAAAGAAACAGCAATTCCGACATTTTAACGATAGTTTTAAGGGGTCAAAGATTTGAGGACTTCATTGAGAGGAGGGGGCTTATCTGTTCCAACTAAAGTCAGCGTGACCACCCACCAGGTCTGCAAATGGAAAGTGTGTTTTGCCAGGCGGAGGAGATGGCTTTAAAAAAAATGTTAATTGATACATTTGGGAGTTTGAAAGGGCAACAACCTTCCCACCTAATAGGAGAGTTCTACCTTCACCAGCTGACTGGCAGAGGAGGCATCATTAATGACAAATATGCAGGGAATCTAAGACTATTGCTGTTGTGTAGTGGGTTCTGGAGAGCAGGAGGTTGGACTAGAAGACCTCAAAGGCCCCTTCCAACTCTGTTATTCTGTAGTATTCGTTGCTGGCTGGTTGTCTGGATTTTGACAGCCCTGATAGGCTAGCTGGATTGTTTCAGAAGACAAACAGATGAATTGACTCTCTACCATGACTTTCAGTTATCTAGAATGTTCTTCATCATCTCAGCCATCTTTGTCTTTTTTCCAAACAAATCCCTAAAGTAGCTACCCGAGTTTTTTTTTTAAAAAAAATTGTATATATGGAAGTACAGTTACCATACCTAAGCTGCAAAAAAGAAAGGTTGTCCTTTAATATCCTTTAATATTCTTTTAGGGACGTGGTGGCTCAGTGGGTTAGGACGCTGAGCTTGCTGATCAGAAGGTCAGCAGTTTGGTGGGTTGAATCCGGAGTGCCGCATAGCAGAGTGAGCGCCTGTTACTCGTCCCAGCTTCTGCCAACCTAGCAGTTCGAAAGCACATAAAAATGCAAGTAGAAAAATAGGGACCACTACGGTGGGAAGGTAACAGCGCTCCGTGCGCCTTTGGCATCCAGTCATGCCGGCCACATGACCACGGAGACGTCCTCGGACAAGCACTGGCTCTTTGGCTTTGAAACGGACATGAGCACCGGCCCCTAGAGTTGGAAACGACTAGCACGCATGTGCGGGGGAACCTTTTACTTTTTAATATTCTTTTATCTCCATTGTTCATTAAGTGGCATCTCAGCTTTTATTTGGGGGGAAAGTGTAGCCAGGCACTTCTGTTAGCTTATTTTACTACGGGTTTCATCTTTTTCCACTTTTTAAATCAGAGTTCATTTAAACATATGCATAATTTGGTAAAGCTCTAGGGACACCCCTCAGGAATTGTGCGGTTGTAGGGTTATACACCCCAAAAAAACCTTTCCCTTTAAGTAAAAGATGTTCCATTCTGCATGCTAGGATGATCAACAAATTATTCAAATTATGACGGCTTGCCTTCAGAAGTCATGGGTGCTCCATCAGTGGAGGTATTCAAAAAGGACTGGGCAGCCATTTGTCTGAAATTGTAGACGGTGTCCTGCTTGAGCAGGGGGTTGGACTAGAAGACCTCCAAGGTCCCTCCCAACTCGGTTAGTCTGTTAACATGGTCTAAACCAGTCAGCCCAGCCAACTTCTGCATATGAAAAGAGGATTTCGCCATCTTTGCCTTGGGCACCACCAACTGCTGAGCAGTCAGGGTTTTCTGCCAAGTTCACAGCAGTCATTCCAGATGATCCTGATAAACCCTTACAGCCCAACAAGGATCCTTTTGGGCCGGGGGTGGGGGTGGGGTTAATGTTGGTGCTGCTTCCACATGACCCTGGACTCCTTCCCTGCTTCTCACCGGAAGTGATCTTTTAGTCCAGACCGAGCTTCTCCGAGCCTCTCCGTGTTTCGAAGCTGCCATTTCACCTGATGAAAAGTTTACAATAAAAAGTCGAGGGTGGTGTGCTGGCTTTTCTTTTTTTTTTCTTTCTTTTTTTTGATGAATGTCACACTTGAAAGCAATTAAGAGGGTTGAAAAGGAAGACACAATTTCCCATTGTCTAATTGTCTTGCAGCACCTTCGGAGTAATAAATTTGTCACGTTGAATTATTAATGAGAAACGAATATTTGACTTGCAACGCGGAATAGCAAAGAGTTCATTTATCCATTGGCATTGTTCTTTCCAAATCATCAGGGTGACACCAGGGAAGGAAAGGGGGAGGGGGGGAAGGCATCACTATTGGGCACCTTCCCGTTCAAGGTTCCTGCCAGAGGAGGCAAAAAAAAAAAAATAGCGCAAAAGCCATCTCAAATGCTTGACCCTATTTACCCTTTGGGTAATTTTAAGAAGTGCTTTCTGCAAGAGCCCAGGGCAGTGGGATAATCTGACATATCACCCTGTCCAACTCCCCGTTTGGGAATTCTATTTTAAAGCGTGTTAGTGCAAGACAGAGAGCACTAAATCGATTGAATTATGGGGGCATGCTGCTCTCCATCTTGGCCAGGCTTCATCCAGACCACTACTCAGACTTAAAGGTTAGATTCAAGGATGCAACTCTTTAGCAAGCTGCTTTGATTACCGGTGCTAGAAATGTCACAACAAAGCAGCAAACCAAGCAATGCTGATCTATAAGCCTCGAGCCATACTTAGAGCAGCTAGCTGTCTTACATCTATAGGAGAAGGCCAACCTATTCTCCAAAGCATCGGAAGGCAGGACAAGAAGCAATGGATGGAAAATGAGCAAGGAGAGAAGCAACCTAGAAGTAAGGAGAAAATTCCTGACAATTAGAACAATTAATCAGTGCAAACAGCTTGCCTTCAGAAGTTGTGGGTGCTCCATCACTGGAGGGTTTTTTAAGAAGAGATTGGAAAACTGAAATGGTATCGGGTTTACTGCCTGAGCAGGGGGTTGGACTAGAAGACCTCCAAGGTCCCTTCCAACTCTGTTATTCTGTTATTCTTTTCCCCTCCTTGTGCACTTCAAGTTTGCAACGGTCAATGTTCCCATCTAAATCATCTAGGTTTGCAGTGGGAAAATTGAAGACATTTTTTTTCCAAGTGCAAGCTCTTGGCTGCTTAACTGAAAACAGAGCAATATCAGAAAAATCAAGAAGATGACTTGATGCCACAATCAAATGTCTGCTCTCTTTTACATGCATGTTGTCTTCTCGTACTTATTGAAATACCAAGTGGTCCACTGTGGGTGAGTATATTGAGTGTATTTGTGTGAACATCTTTACTTTCATGATACAATCCTTTCTTCAATGGTCTGCAAACTTCTTGGTTTCCACAACTCCATCCAGTCCCAAGGAAAGATGTCACGGGGGAGACCTCCCATCCCATCGGAATTTTTTTGCAGTTTGAAAAGCATATCCAGTGAGGGACACTTCATCCGTAATGAAAAAAAAGTGGAACAGAAACCACCAACAACAATTACCATTAATCTATCATGCCCCAAACACCTCCTAGGTCAACTCAACTTCTTTTGGGTTCAGAAGCAATGACCACACCAATATGAATACCTTGGTCTTCTATCAAGTTGGAGAAATTTCCAACCTGGGACTTCTTTCATTCGATATTTTTAGTTCCTAGATACCATGAGAGATCAGATTTGTGGTTGCGATTTATCAGGAAGTGACCAGTTGGTTCCAGAATTAGATAAGATTAGCACTTGTGAGGATCTTATTTGTGCATAACAGGAGGTGTGCATAAACAGGAGGTATGGGAAGGACATTTTTGTGACATTGCAATGCAGATTTTAGTCCTGCAGGAATTTCTGGATGCATTCTGGACAGTTATTGGACAGAGAAAAGTCAAGTCCAGGAAAGAGTTATTTGCTTTTCCAATCTGTTCTTCCATTTCTGCAAATTGCTGTTCTGCATTTTTTGACTTTGTTCTGCGGAGGAAAAAGTGGTTTATGCCATGTCTGAAGTCAAGTGATGGTGCTGGTAAAGTTAGAGCTACCCTAAGCAACACTGTAAAGAGGGGGAAAAATTAAAATGAGAACTATAAAAGCTAAAAAAAGAGCGCCATAAACTAGAGGGTTATATTGCTCTTCCTTATCAGCTTCAGCACAAAATATCATTCCCATATATCTGAGACAGGGCAGGTACATCATTAAATTTATTCCGACTCTACAGACATCGAACTGAACATATTTCAACTGAAGTTATTCCTTTTATTATCTTGCATTTTTATATGTATCTGTCTGTGTAATTAAATAGATGTGGGCAGATAAAGAAGCAGCTACTGAACTGATGCAGAGGAGAATTAGCTATCAACATCCCATCTTATGCATTTCTGGATTTGGCTTCTAATGATGTGCAACCTCTGCACAGAGACAATGAACCTGCTTGGTGCCCGATTTGCTTACCCAGAGGTCAATGTCAAAGTGGACACAGATCTAAGATGCCTGGTTGGTTGTCTAAACCTGTAGAATTTTCAATAACAATTTCCTTATGCTTACGACGATTGCTTGCACAAAACACCGGAGGGGAAGATGACAAGGACTGCATTGAAAGATTTGTAATCTCTTTTCTTTTTCTTGTGCAACTGGCGCATTGAATGTGTGGCAGAGCAAGTTGGGATTAGTTAATGCAATGGATTGGAGAGAAAATTGCTAAGCACATTGGTTTGTGCTTAAATTGTAAGCCGCCCTGAGTCTTCGGAGAAGGGCGGGATATAAATGGGATTAAAATAAAATAAAAAAATAAAATAAAAATTGTAACTTTTCAATTTGAATACAAAAGCACTTCATTTTGCATGGTTACACAGACACAGCCACCTTATGAGAAGGAAGGACTCACTGGAGAAGAGCCTAATGCTGGGAAAGGTTGAGGGCAAGAGAAGAAGGGGACGACAGAGAATGAGCTGGCTGGATGGAGTCTCTGAAGCAGTAGGCGTGAGCCTAAATGAACTCCAGAAGATGGTAGAGGACAGGAAGGCCTGGAGGAACGTTGTCCATAGGGTCGCGATAGGTTGGACACGACTTCACAACTAACAACAACAACACAGACACAAGCCGAAATGTTCCCATCTGAAATTCACTTCCGCCCCCCCCTCTCACTTTTGCAGTGCAGATGGTAAACATTTAAAACAATGTAAAATGAACTTTCCAAGATGTAATGGATGAAAATTTATCAAGGAGAGATCCAGCCTAGATTTTTTCTAATAGGGAGAACAATTAACCAGTGGAATGACTTGCCACCAGCAGTTTTGGGTGCTCCATCACTGGAGGTTTTTAAGAAGAGATTGGTCAACTCTTTGTCTGAAATGGTGTAGGGACTCCTGCTTGAGTACGGGACCTCCAAGGTCCCTTCCAACTCTGTTATTCTGTTTATGTTGTATAAGCTTCTCTGAGATGGGCTTCTCTTTCATGTTAATTTCAATGACATTGATGAAGTTGGCGTCTCACCAACTTCCTTCCAGGAGCTGGAGATGGTGTTCTTCATTCCCCCCGCCCCCCGGCTTAATCCATGCAGCTGTCCTTTGACGTAAACTTGACTGAGAGCGAGTGTAATGACTGGCCCAACTGAATTTCATGGCTGAGCAAGAATTAACAGAACTTTATTCAAACTTGATTTAATATTCCCATCACTCCATACAATGGCAAATTAGGAGGCACATTGAATGCCAATTTGTCTTTCCTCTCTGAACATACTTTGCGTGTCTGACATAAGAAGAACTTTTCCATTAGGGTAGAAAAAAACGGTTCTCTTCTGTCTTCTTGTGCATTGTATGGTTGAATAAGATTTTCAGCATAATCAGCCGTAGCTCTCTTTGTCCTCCACCCTTGCCAAGCTGTTTCTCATTGTTTTTTGTTTTCTGATGCAGCCTGGGCTGAAGAGTGTTACTTCATTCTTTTAGAAGTGATTTGCCAAGGTCAGCCCCTGTGGCAGGAAGCGTTTTGCTATTCATGTCCCACATATATATACCCGAAAAACCAAGGATCCATATATATATATATATATATATATATATATATATATATATATATATATATATATATATATATATATATATATATATATATATATATATATATATATATATATAGACAATAAGTGCACTTAATTAGAAGGAGGAAGAATTGCAATAGAATAGCAATTCTAAAACACGCAAGGCAAAGCCCATTTCAGGAACGGCTCTATGCAATAGCTACAATATTCTGGAGTATCATTCCGTTCCCCTTTCAAAAAATATAACAGCCCCCAAAAGTTGAGGGAATGTGAGATTGTGTTCCGCATGTACTCCTTTACTGAAATCTGCTTCTTCCGTGAAAGTTTGTATTGAGTAGTGGGCTTCAGTAGGCAAGGAGCAGACCGTCACAGTTACATTATTTATTGACTCAAACTAGAACTGGAGAACTGCAGGCAATTGCCGGTAATTTATACTCTGAACCCACAGGGCCTTAACCAAAGCCCACCCAAATATGTATGTTCAAAGTTCCCCTCCAAAACAGTTGGAGTTAACAGTCAGGGTCATCTAAAGTTTCATTTTAGCTTCACAAGCAGTTGGAGTTAAGTTACTTTCACTTAGCAGGGATTAACACAACTTTATATGTATTCAATCCCATAACACCTTGCACCTGCCTATATTGCTAGGTTATTTTCTTGTTTTTCTCTGCTCAATGAATACTTTGCCCTCAGAGGTTATGGATGTTCCATCACTGGAAACTTTCAAAAAGAGGCTGGACAACCATTTGTCTGAAGGGTCTCCTGCTTGAGCAGGGAATTGGACTAGAAGACCTCCAAGGTCTCTTCCAACACTATTATTCTCTGTTCTTTCTACTTCTACCTCATCTATTTGTTCATGGCCTTGTCCTTTAAATCCACAAAACATCTGCCCACTTTGAACTGTATGGCTGTGAAAGTTGGACCATAAGAAAGGCTGAGCGCCAAAGAATTGAGGCCTTTGAACTATGGTGCTGGAGAAGACTCCTTCAAGTCCCTTGGACTGCAAGGCGATCAAACCGGTCAGTCCTAGAGGAGATCAATCCTGACTGCTCTTTAGAAGGCCAGATCTTGAAGCTAAAACTCAAATACTTTGGCCACCTAATGAGAAGGAAGGACTCACTGGAGAAGAGCCTAATGCTGGGAAAGGTTGAGGGCAAGAGAAGAAGGGGACGACAGGGAATGAGGTGGCTGGATGGAGTCACTGAAGTAGTAGGCGTGAGCCTAAATGGACTCCAGAAGATGGTAGAGGACAGGAAAGCCTGGAGGAACGACTTCGCAACTAACAACAACAAGAACAACAACATTGTCTATAGACTAATTTTATTCTGGTGGCAGATGGCAAGATGCATCACCCTCCACAGAAGCTGCCTGCTTTTGTCAAAGTAATGCAACATGCATCATGGTGGGGAGCTTCACTACTTTGGGATTGGTGGATGAGATCAGAATACCAAAGGGTAGAGCTTGAGTTGTGGCAGCACAAGAGTGCTTTTGTCTTCCTGTGCTCTTTGATCTTCTCCTCCCACCAGTGCTGCAAGCAAGGTGACCTATTGGTTAGGCTGGCTTGAACTTCAAGTCCTCTCTCACTGTTCTTGCAGAATTGTCATGTATTGGATCTTTCTGGGTCTCCTGGGAAGAACTGGCATGTTTCTAGATTCTGAGCCTTCCAAACAGAAATGGGATGTTTGTGTTTGAAAGGGGATCAATTTGTGCACTCCCACTAGATCTAGGGTGGTGAGGATCAGCCAAGAAAGAATACAGAGAAGACCAGTTCATACCTCCATGTCTTCTCCTGAGGTTGACATACTTCATGTTTGAAGATACTGACAGTTGCCCTGAAGCTGTAGGAGATGATCAGGCTCAGCCCAAGAGTGGGGTCAAATGCATCATCAGTTTGGAATCTCTACACCTCTGTAAGAGACCTAAGTCCAGTTTCCTATTGAAGTCTGGTGCCAATTTGCCTTGATCATTAGTAGATCAGATTCTTGTATAGTAGGATGAAATAAACTTTGTACTACTTTTAAACTCAATCCTGGCTCCTGACTTCTTTCACTTGACAGAAGCTGCCCTTTGCAAACTCTTTCTGTGGGATTTATAATACAATTTCCTCATTTTTAAATTAGATTTGTCTTTTACGAATATGGGAAAAGTTACATACAGATGTTATAACGTGAAAACAAGCTAGCTATGACCTTCAACACACACAAATACTTCAGCACTGTTCTTAACAATGTCTTTTGTTCTTTTTGTTTTCTTTTTGGTACTTGAGTCTGATATTTTATACTCTAAGGTAAAGATAAAGTTTCCCCCACACATGCGTGCTAGTCGTTTCTGACTCTAGGGGCCGGTGCTCATCTCCGTTTCAAAGCCAAAGAGCCAGCGCTTGTCCGAGGATATCTCCATGGTCATGTGGCCGGCATGACTAGACGCCAAAGGCGCACAGAACGCTCTTACCTTCCCACCGTAGTGGTCCCTATTTTTCTACTTGCATTTTTTTACGTGCTTTTGAACCGCTAGGTTGGCAGAAGCTGGGACGAGTAACAGGCACTCACTCTGCTATGCGGCACTCAGGATTCGACCCGCCAAACTGCCCGACCTTCTGATCGACAAGCTCAGCGTCCTAACCCACTGAGCCACCACATCCCATTTTATACTCTACAGCCTACCAAAATGGAGGGTTGTATAATTCAAAATGTGTGGAATTTCTCTTCAGTGATTCATCAGAGTTATTTCCTGAAGGACATTGACAATTGTACAGTAATTTGTCCTTGCCTCTTGGGTCTTCTGTTCACCCATATTGGCAAAGACAATTCTTTTTCATGTTCTCATCATATCCCGTCTGTCAACAAAAGCTGAGCCAGATATAACCAGATCGACTGAAAGTATTAAAAACAGTTTTTCAATGTTAGCCAGAGATCAATATCCTATCATTCAAAAATGGTTGTCAAATGGGTTCGTTGAATCCTCAAATGCCTCTTTTGAATTTGAGACGCCTTTTATCCATCCACCAAAATGTATCTGTAAAGCATTAATGTCAAGAGACAAATAATATCCCTGTTGAGTCTGTCCTTTTAGATGAGGGAAAAATTCATCTACCAAGCCTTGAGGAATTAACTGGGACTATGAAGATTAATCTGCTTATTTCATTTTCCCGTTCTTTGTACAGATTTTAAGCTGTTTAATAACATAGAGCCTGTGCATACCTATTCAGGAGAAGAGTCCACAGAATGCAATTAGATATGTTCCCATATATCTAAGAAAGCCAGATAGCTAGTTAGCTAGTTAGCTAGATCAGGGCTTTTCAACCTTTTCACCCATTGTACCACTTTTAGGATATAGCAACATCCGAGTACCACCAGTCGCCTAGCAAGGTGTCAAAAACTTGATGACCCAAAAAAAAAAGGAAAAAAGTGATGAAGGACAGGTAGTCCTCGACTTACAACAGTTGGCTTAGTGACTGTTCAAAGTTACAATGGCACTGAAAAAAGTGCCCCCAAGCCACAGCCGAGCAAGACGCCAGCCTGCCTGCCTGACGGCGCTCTTCCTCCTGTCCAAGGTTTTCATTGTTGTGAGCATTTCTGTTGAGGATTGGCACCGGGACTGGTGTGGGAGGATGTTTGGTTTTTATTCCCCCCCATCTACTGGGTGGTTGCAGCAGGTTTTGGTCACTTCACATGACCCTGGGACACTGTGACCATCATAAATATGAATCAGTTGCCAAGCATCTGAATATAAATCACAAGACCCTGGAGATGCTGCAACATTCCAGCTGATCGGCGCTTCTTCTGGGCTCAGCAGAAGTACCAGAATCAGCACCGAGCTCCTGGTGTTTCCACTGAGTCCTGACAGTCATGAAGAAGCACCAATCAGCTGGAAAGCAAAACTGATCCTGGCGCTTCTGCTGAGCCCTGCAGCTCCAGCCATCTCTTGCTCAGGCTTGTGTGGTGCTGCCACCGGTTCAGCTCATTCCCCTCCCCTGCTACCACTTTTCTAGGATGGTCGCGTACCACCTCCCACCTCCCAGGTCCCAATGTACCACAGGTGGTACCTGTACCACTGGTTGAAAAGCCCTGAGCTAGATAACTCAATAGATGAGAGAGAGAAGGGGGGGAGGGAGAGGGGGGGTAACCTTTTCCTACTAATTCAATATTTTTATTAATTACTTTATTTTTTCAAGAAACTAGAAGTCCTCTTTTGGATCAAACCAAGATGCTAACCAAGATGCTATTCCAATGACTAACAAGAGGGACGCAAGAATCACTTAAGATAGGACAGAACGTGATTCTTTTTGTTGTTGTTGTCCTTTAGAAGTTTTAATTTAAACAAACATGTGCCTGGATCCCTGGAAAACTGCTACTAGCCTACACTGACTTAGATAAAGCTAGTTCTGGTGAGACATTGAGCAAAGTGTCAAGCAATGTCCGATGGCCCTTGAGGAAGATGGTCCGATGCATCCTAAGGGGAATTTCTTGTAACTGACCGGATGGAAGGATTTTGAGGAAGTAACCAGGAACAATCAGAAATGGAGCAGGAAACAGCAACCCCACCTCTCCAAAAGTTTGCAGTAGAAACAATTATGCCCAAGAAAGAGTATACAGGGGTAGATGGATTTCTTTAGGACAAGACACAAGCCATCTTTAGAAAATGTCCATCACGTTACTAGGCAGAGAAAATGGGGGGCTGGGGGTGGGAATGATTTTTCTTATCTTCTCCAAAGGAGAGGCTCTCTTTCCGTGTGCGAGAGAAGTTTGAGATGGAGGCATTTTTCCTACCGGTGATTGTGATTGAATGGATGAGTGAGAAGCAGAGAGGCCGCAAACTCTTGGAGGGATGCTGGTCCCATGAAAGGGTGGCTATCCACACATATCTCTTGACTACTTCACCTCTAAATAAGTGCAAGAACCTTGCAGCCCACTCTCGAGAATTTCTCCAAAATTCTTCTAATCTCTTTAAAAAATAATAATAATTCTAAAATCAATTCTCTTTTGTCGCATTGAACGGGAACTGAGGTGAGATGAGGAAGGGAGAATGGTTCTACCGAGCGTTAGATTCATATTTTTTTCTTTTCTTTTCAGAGATCTCTCCATCCAGTGAGTCACCACCATTTTAGGAGTTTTTAACTCAAGTCCTAGTGAAGAATCTCTTTAATTAACAGCGCTTATTCAGCATATTTGGAAGCAAATGCAAAAGTTGGTAGGGCAGGGGAAGGAAACAATAGGAGATGAACTCAAGTTTTCTTTACCTGTGCTTGCTTATTTATTAACACAATCAAGATAAGGCAGAAAAAAAAGATACTTTAAAGAAAATCAATGCTTTCTTAGATAAAACATCAATGTAATTCAAGCAGCCCAAGTCAAGTGCTGCTGTTAAATTAAGTTTACAACTCGAACAACGGTCATATAAAGCTGGCGGGGGCTGACAAATTAAATTACTAGAGTAATACATCACTCACAAAAGTATTATTGATAGTGACGGGGTGATATTGAATTTAAATTATTCATTTATATTGATTAAACAGCACTTCTTTACCGGTACCAAGGGGAAAGCCACTGACAAAGCTTCTTAGGGACCTCTTTTAGCTTAGAGTACAAAATTGGAGACTTTTCAACCTAGATGGACTTTTTCGCCAGCCAATCAAGGAAGGAACTGGAAAGGTTTGGGAAGTCAGAATCAGAGGAAGCACAGCCACATGTTCAGTGCTCCTTGAAATGCAGGAAAACTCTCTGGCAGAGATCTTGTGAAAGCCATGGACTCTCCTGGAGCATAGAACAGAATATCTGCTTCCTTAAGAAAGAAACAATGATAACATGGGCAAAATTTTTTTGGACATAAACATAGAACTAGAGAACTGGCAAAGCCTCTGGAAAACAAATGCTAAAATAACAAAAGCGGTGGCGTACAAAGAAAATCCATCTAAAATGTTTTACAGATGGCACTTAACACCGGTGAGGTTAGCAAAAATGTTTTAAAACATATCTCGAAACTGTTGGAAATGTAGACAAAAACCAGGCACTTATTACCATCTTTGGTGGACATGCCCCAAAGCCCAAAGATTCCGGTCAAGAATACACCTATGGTTAGAGAAAATGACTTAAAAAAACATATAGATTTTAAGCCAGAATTATTTTTGTTAGGCATAATTGTAGGAAACTATGAGAAAGAGTGTATATATATACAGTATATCTAATATTACATGTATTAACTGCAGCGAGAATTGTATTCGCTCAACATTGGGAAAATGAAGATTGACCAACGGAGGAAGAGTTAATTTAAAAAAAATTTAGACTGTGCAGAAATGGATAGATTGACATTGAAAATGGAAGAGAAAGAAGATTCAGTATACTTTAGAACATGGGATGCCTTTTATCAGTGGCTAGAAAAACAAGGTAGAAAGGAAGGAGCTTAACACGTATTAGTAAGTTAAATGTTGGTAAGCCAGACGATATATTGCCGAAAAAATATTAAGCACTTGTGATTATAAAAAAAAAAATAAATATAGGTAAGGTAAAGGTTCCCCCGCACATGCATGGTAGTCGTTTCTGACTCTAGGGGTCGGTGCTCATCTCCGTTTCAAAGCCGAAGAGCCAGCACTTGTCCGAGGATGTCTCCGTGGTCATGTGTCCGGCATGACTAGACGCCAAAGGCGCATGGAACGCTGTTACCTTCCCACCGTAGTGGTCCCTATTTTTCTACCTGCATTTTTACGTGCTTTCGAACTGCTAGGTTGGCAGAAGCTGGGACGAGTAACAGGCGCTCACTCTGCTACGCGGCACTCGGGATTCGACCCACCAAACTGCCGACCTTCTGATTGACAAGCTAAGCGTCCTAACCCACTGAGCCACTGCGTCCCTATAATAAATATACATCTATAAAAAAAGAATATCTGCTTCCAAAGCAAAAGATTGCAGCTTCAGCTTCTCCCATCTGATGTTGAAGGCATCTAGCTTACTCATGGAGATATCATGACTGCTTCCTTCCCAGACGTCCACCCATTTGTCACAGCCATCAATACCAAACCAGCACTGGCTGATCACTTTCGGTCATTGTTTCTCAGAGTTCAATTGGGTGTCCATGGAAGAAGGCGTCCTCCCTGTGGTCGGATGATCTTTCTCCCAAGTTCCATTCTCAGTGCATCTTGAATAAGTTTCAGATGACACGTTGGGCTTTTCATCTTGACCTGGCTATTAAAGTCTAGTGAATTTACTCACTGCTCCAATTCGGATGATTTTTTTTTTTAATCTAGCATGTGCGAGAAGGCATCACCACAGAAACATGATTGGTATTTGTTCTGATTGCTTTTTCAGGTGGGCAAATATCTGTGTGAGACAGTATCTGTGCCTATTGTCATACAACATTTTTGTGAACCACATCCAATAATTGACCATGAATTTGAATGTTTTCTAATACAGATCTTTTGTTTGAGTCCTGCCATGGGCTCCTCCTTTTTCTCAATTCTGATTCGTAGACTTTATATACTTATTCTATCTTGGTTATTTTAAAATGCAGTCTCCTGTGTACATATTGAAGGCTGGTTTTACAAAATATCATAGGGGAAGGGGGGGAGGAAGGAAGGAAGGAAGGAAGGAAGGAAGGAAGGAAGGAAGGAAGGAAGGAAGGAAGGAAGGAAGGAAGGAAGGAAGGAGAACAGTGAGGAAGGGAGGAGGAGAGAGGGTCGGAGGGAAGAAAGGGAAGGGAAGGGAAAATATTTTTAAGAACAATGTTGTGTAAAAACTCACCTTTATCCAATCCGGAGTTCCCAGCTTGGTTGGCCTACAATTCCATCCAGCAATTCTGGATTATTATCATGGGAACTGTAATGAAAAACACACCTAAAGGACCTCAGATTGGAAAAGCTGTTATACTGCTGTTGGGTATCCTCCATAAGCCTTCTCAGGTAATAACTGTTGTGGTTACCTAAAGTTAGATTTTAGATTTTCTAATAAAAACTCTCCTTCCAGAATCTTGCAGCCCCCAGCCCTGATTCTGCCCCAGCTTCCTCCACCAGAATCCAGGGCTGCATTCATTTCTTCTGGACTGCAAAAGGAGGGGGGGGAAATTCCTACCGAAAAGGCGAAAGGCTAGATAAAAGTTGCAGAGCCGATTAAATTGCACCTCTCTAATGTTAATAGAAGAAATCTGTCTTTTTGTTCCCTGCTGTGCTTTACTGAATAATAAGCTTCCAATAATAAAGCCATCTTGTAATAAATATGTACATTTTAACAATTCAGCTGGTTTTCTAATGTCAGCTTTTTCCCTCCTTCCTTCCTCCCCTTTGTAAAGCTATGTTCTCCCCAGCCTTTTTCTGGCATCTTTATGTTTTTTTACACGTATATAGATTTAGAAAAAGGAGGCTTTTGCCGCGAGAAAGCCAGAGCAGCTGCCCAAATTATCTCTATTTGAAATAAAAAGGATTTTGTTTTATATACTTGACCTTTGATGGACTACTAGCCAATAAATCTTTTTCATTTCCCTCTTCCTGCAATGAAAGTCCTTTTAAGCAAGCACAAGGCAATCCTGCTGATTGCTACTTCAAATAATAAAGAGCCACAAAGGGGAAGAGATTGTAGGAAATTAGTTTGTTCCATACCTGGTTTTTGTGCTCGTGCAAAAAAATAAAAAATAAAATTAAAAAAAATCACCCAATGTCCTTCAAAAACTACCTCGAATAAAAGCCATTGGGATAATAGACTGCAATATTTGCAGGATGCCAAGATATATTCAAAGCCACGCTCGTTCCTCTGAAAGGCTTTTTAAGAAAATGCAGCAAAATGTATTTTTGGCTGCTGTTTGGTTTTGTTGAACTAAAAGGTTTGTCTTGTGCAGAATTCCTGGATTTCCCCAAATATTTGATTTAAAGTACCCACAAGCCGGATGGACATACAGGTAATCCTCAACTTACCACATTTGAGCCTGGAATTACAGTTTGTAAGTCCTTGCATTTGTCAAGCGTTTTATGACCTTTTTCATAGCAGTCGTTAAGTAAAAGCCATGGTTTTTAAACGATTCCATTTTATTCAAGGGGCATTTTTGCCAGAGACCTCAAAAAGTGTTTCCAAAATCAGAGCAGGGTGACTTTGAGACTCTGCAAATGGTCGATTGTCAAGAATCCAAAATGTAATCAGCTGATTGCGAGCAGGTGTGGCCATTGGAACTTCAAAATCAGGTTGTAAGGTACCTTGGAGTTGGTCTGTTATAATTTAAAGCAGCGGTCCCCAACCCCTGGTCTGTGGACCGGTACTGGGCCACAGCATGCCAGCAACTGGTCCACACAAACAAGCAAAGCCCCATCCGTGGGATGCAGGCAGCACACAAAACCACGCACTCTCCGGTCCATGGAAAAACCTTTCTCCACGGAACTGGTCCCTGGTGCCCAAAAGGTGCTAAGAGACAGGTTGTTAAGTTAGGACTACCTTAAACTATGCTTAGACGTTCTACCCCTACAAAAATTAAGAACCCCATTCAGATGTCTATGGAGATTCTCATTCATCTAGGTCATGTTTTTCAAGAGGCAACTGGACTTCCTTGTTTTTCTTTGAAGATGTTTCACTTCTCTCCCAAGAAGGAATTAGAGGAATGAAAGGATGCTAGAAATAAGGATCTAGTGTTGCTCTTGAGCAGACTGACAGTAAAAACTGAGCAACTGCAATCCAAGTGGGATATGGGGAAGACATGAAGTCAGGATAGAAAACATGTCATTTACAGATGACTTTTTCTGGAAACAATATTTTCACCTGCATCTACCTGTCATAAGCTGCAAGAACCCTTGCTTTGATCCCTAGGACCAACTACTTGGACCAAGACTCAGAATGTAAGAGTGGAGACATGTCAGAAACTCAACCGAGTCTTGGTCCAATGTGAAAATATTATTTCCAGCAAAAGCTGACATGTCTCCATTCTTACATTCTGGAATGTTTTCAACACTACCTAATTTAGCTAATTTAACTAATTCCTGGAGTTGTTGTTCAGTTGGTAAGTCATGTTTGACTCTTCACGATGCCATGGACCATAGCACACCAGACTCTCCTGTCCTTCAGTGTCCCCCAGAGTTTGTCCAAATTCGTCTTCATTGTAATTCCTAGATTCTAGATATTCTAACTCATTTACTCCACACCTATTTATTATTTGGCTAGAAGAATGACTTAAGCTGATCAAGCAAGGGATTGGACTAGAAGATCTCCAAGGTCCCTTCCAACTCTGTTATTCTGTAGTCTAAATCCTTGGGTGCTTGCTAAGCAAAAATATTCCTCAGTAGGGACAGGAAAACTGAGTAATACAGAAGCCCCCAACCTTTTGGGCACCAGGGATCGGTTCTGTGGAGAAAGGTTGTTCTGTGGACCAGAGGACGCGTGGCTTTGTGTGCTGCCTGCATCTCACGGATGGGGCTTTGCTTGCTTGTGCGGACCGGTTGCTGGCATGCCGCAGCCCGGTACTGGTCCACAGACTAGAGGTTGGGGACCCCTGAAGTAACACACCAACATAATTTACTTTATTGGGATCAAACATTTGTAACCCTTGTAAAGGAGAATCACTATTGGATTCAATAAAAGTATCTCCACTCTGGATTTACTGGTGGTCAACAAATCTGAGTAATTATTTTCAGGATACCGTTTCCAGTGGGGATTATAAAATGACATTCTATTTCAAATACAATCATTCACATATTTACCAGTTTAAAATTTGGTAATGGATAATATGTGAGAAAAGACATGGCCTTGGGCTGTTTCTGAACCAAGTAATTGAAATAGAAATGAGTCAAATGTTGCTGGAATAAGGAATGGGAAGTCCCCTTAGTTTTGCGTTCTGAGTAAGATAACACCAATAGAATGCAATGTCAATGTTTTGGTTAGGTAGAAATTCATTGGATGCTTTGAATAAATTTGGTGGTATGGAGGGGTTTAATTCCTTTTCTTCATTCTTTTGCAACTTCTCTGGCTTACTCCATTCCCAAATTGAAAAATGTCCATGAGGGGATGTGTCCCCAACTGGAGATGTATTAGAAGAGTCTATGGAGATTCTCATCGGGGGTTTTTTCTTGCTTTTTCAAGAGTTAACTGGACTTTCTTGGTTTTTTGCTTCTCATCCAAGAAACTGTTACTCTTGTTCTTGCTTAAGTAAACAAGAAAAGGGGCATCACACAGCAGGTTCTTCAACCTGGTGGTTTCCAGATGTGGTGGACTAAAGAAGTTTCTGACAACCGAAATCCAGCACATCTGAAGAAGCCCAGGTTGGCAAAAACTCAGTATAAAATGTTTTCTAATGATTGTTCTCAAAGCCTTGAAAGGTATCCATGGATGTCCTGAGAGCCCAAACAGCTGAAAAGCCTAAACCAAGGGTCTTCCCCAGCTGGCTGAGGAATTCTGGGAGTTGAAGTCCACAAGTCTTAAAGTTGCCAAGTTTGAAGACCCCTGGCCTAAACAGTGGTAAAGGATCCAGATGTAGAAAACATAAGATTTCATGAAATGCAAATAGTTCCTAGCAGAAAGAATAAATTGTGCAAACGACAAATCTCCATAGGTTCAGCTTTCTATCCTAGGGAGAACAACATATTCTCTATAGCAGGGGTCTTCAAACTTGGCTCTTTTATGACTTATGGACTTCAACTCCCAGAATTCCTCAGCTAGGCACGCTGGCTGAGGAATTCAGGGAGTTGAAGTCTACAAATCATAAAAGGGCCAAGTTTGAAGACCCCTGCTCTATAGTTTCAGACATATGGACTCAAATGTCTACATCAGCTCCTCAAATGCCCTTCTTCCTCTTAATTATTGTATGGGTAGACCTCAATTTTGAAAATGTTTTGCTTCTCATCCAAGAAGCTTCTTCAGCTCTGAAGAAGCTTCTTGGATGAGAAGCAAAATGTTTTCAAAGAAAAAAGAAATCCCAAGGATGTATTTTTTGAAAAAAAAAAAGTACTGATGATCAAATATAAGCAGGAAGCAACAAAGACCCAACATTGAAGAATCGTCCACTACTTACTCATGTTTCCTTTGAGGATTGTGAGACTAAGATGGTAGCAAGAACACAACCAGGAGCAGGTTACTATGCTTGGAGAAAATCACAAGTGGACGTGTGTGTGTGTGTGTGTGTGTGTGTGTGTGTGTGTGTGTGTCCAGCTGGCTGCCTACATAATAGGAAAAAAGTAGATTCTGGACATCTTAATGCTTATTCAAATGCCCTTTTTGTTTATAAGAAATAACAAGGAATTAGTGCAATATCTATTGGCAATGCCGGCCGGAGGAAGATGGATGGAATCCATAGAGAAGCAATATTGCAAAAAAATGCCCTCGGGGACAATAAGTGTGTAGAGCAACTGATGCCTTAATTGATCTTTAAAGTCTCCAAAGCTAGCAGGTGGAACACAGGTTTCATACAGGCTTTCAATCCCATGGGGACAATGTCATATCCTATTTATTTACTTATTTTGTCATTTATCCCACTCTTCTCTAACAGACCGAGGAAGTAGGAATGAGGCTGAGTTATACAAGTGGTCCTTGACTTACAACCACGACTGAGCCCAAAATCTACGTTGCTGAGTTTTGTTAAGTGAGTTTTGCCCCCATTTTACGTTTTTTTCTTGCCACAGTTGTTAAGCAAATCGCTGCACTTATTAAGTTGGTCGCACAGTATGGCAGTGAAAGTTGGACCATAAGAAAGGCCGAGTGCCAAAGAATGGAGGCCTTTGAACTCTGGTGCTGGAGAAGACTCCTGCGAGTCCCTTGGACTGCAAGGCGATCAAACCGGTCAGTCCTAGAGGAGATCAACCCTGACTGCTCTTTAGAAGGCCAGATCCTGAAGCTAAAACTCAAATCCTTTGGCCACCTAATGAGAAGGAAGGACTCACTGGAAAAGAGCCTAATGCTGGGAAAGGTTGAGGGCAAGAGAAGAAGGGGACGACAGAGAATGAGGTGGCTGGATGGAGTCACTGAAGCAGTAGGCGTGAGCTTAAATGGACTCCAGAAGATGGTAGAGGACAGGAAGGCCTGGAGGAACGTTGTCCATAGGGTCGCAATGGGTCGGACACGACTTCGCAACTAACAACAACAACGGTCATTAATTGAATCTGGCTTCCCCCATTGACATTTCTTGACGCAAGGTGGCAAAAGGGGATCACGTGATGCCCCTGACACTGCGACCGTCAAAAATGTGAACCACGTGCCAAGCAACTATATTTTGATCACGTGATTGGGGGGGAGGGATCTGAAGTAGTCGTAAGTGTGAAAAACGGTCGTAAGTCACTTTTCAGTGCCATTGTAACTTTGAGCGGTCACTAAATGAACTGTTGTAAGTCGAGGACTACCTATATAGTTTTATCCCACTCTTTCCAACAGCCTCAGGAAGTCGGGATGAGACTGAACTGTATATGTGTTTAAAATAGTCCAGCTCTGGAGCTTCCAGCAATAGGAATTCCTTTCTGGAGCTGATCCCAGGACACTAATTTTATTTCCTTAGCTGTGATTCATTTTATCAGGGAGCCTGATCGTTATTTGTATCGTATTGGGCTATTGTATTGTATTGAATTTTTTTTCCAGCAAAAATGGCATCTTTGGGAAGACCGGCTAAAGCAGAGAGTGTTGTGATTCAGGGTCAGCCTGTGGGTTTGGCAGTTGGGTCAGATGACTCAGAGGAGGAGGAGGGGGGTGTTGAAGAGCTTGCTGAGGGGGTTGAAGATCTTGCTGATGATAGCCCTCAGGCAGGCCCCTCCCACTTGGTCACCACGGAGACCCAGCTGTGTGAGCCTGACAGTGTGGATGAAGATGACCCACAGCTGGCCCTGTTCAAGGACGCCCGATGCAGGAGGCAGTCAAGTAGGAGTAAACAGAGGAAGGCTGTGGGGCTTCTCGGAAGGAGGCAGAGAGAGGCCACGCCCTGAACTCTTTATAAAGGGAATGTGTGGGGAGGGCTGGTTTGCTGAAAGCAACCACTCAGATAGTGTTTCAAAGCTCCTGTATCTTGGTTCGTATCTTGTTTGTTTTTTGTAGTAATAAATTTGGCAGTCGTAATTCCAGCCTCTTGCCGTTTGTAAAGGGGTTGCCTTTTCTGCAGGGCCGGTAGCAGGCTGGTACAGAACAGAGAGCAAGGATCACATTTTTCCATTCACCCATTCGCTCCCTCAAGCTCAGGCGACTCTGTTCATCCGTAAATAATCCTATGAGAGGCTAACTAAATCTAAATCACCTTCACGGACCAGTAGAGATTTGAAATGTGGCGGTTTTAAGTGTAAATGTCTATAACATCTGACTTGATATATCCCGGTTTAAGAACACTTGGAAATATAGTTCACTGTTGCTAGAAGTGTCCAGCTGAAATATTCTGTTTTTACTAGCTGCACTTATCTCAAATGCTGATAAAAACTGAAGTCATTTAACAAGCGAGGCACAAGACATTATTGTACTTCTGAGACCAGAAGGGTGAACTGGGCCTGTGAGATAGAGAAATCCTGACTAATCTAATTGCCCAATGGCCCAAATTAGGGATCATCTATCTAAAGGAGAAATAGAGCTTCAAGCATAGAACATAGACTAATAATGAAATAAACACTTTATCTAATTTGTATAGATTTCAGGAAAACAAATCCAGCAGGTTAATTCACGATAACAGAAGAGATTAAAGTTTTCTTATTTGCTGACTAAGAAAAAGGCTTAAGTAGAAGGATAGATTTCAGAACATTAGCAGAAATATCTTGTGAGCATGAGAAAGGACACTGTTACCTCCTAGAAAATTAATATAGTTGACCCCTTACTGGAGTCCCTGGTTGAGCTGCCATTTGTTGAGTTGGCTCTACTCTAGGTTTCTAATATAAAAATGGCTTTGAATAAAAGGTTACATTAGCCCCCTCTCCCGACAATTTGGAAGTGCGATTAACGTAAATAGCAACAGCCAAGTCAAACTCTTTGCCAGATACTTTGAAAGCCCACCACCCCAGATTTAATTGTTCTGCCAAAATTTCTTCAAAGAATCCATTGAAATCCGTGGAAATGCAGCCTTTTAGCACAAATTCACAAATATACAACCTGGAGAGATGAAACCTTCCTGTGCCTTACAGCTTCTTGGAGATAGAATGAATGAATGAACCTTTATTATCAAAGTACAACATTTGTACAGATTCTGATTGTTCCTGGATCAAGTTATCACACACACACACACACACACACACACACACACACACACACACACACACACACACACATATATATATATATATATATATATATATATATATATATATATATATACATATATATATATATATAAAATCTTTATTGTCAAAGTACAACATGTGTACATTGAGATTAGCTGAGCCTCCCCCCGTGCTCTCTCCCCCCAACACACAGTGACAACAAACCCTCCATCCCACCACACTATGTGAACCAACTACACCACACACCGGCCTCCCAAGTCAATTCTGCATAAGATTATATCCCATTTAAAAGCCTAACAGCCCACGGATAAAAGCTATTTTTCAACATGTTGGTACGGCTGGCTATATTCCTATATCTCCTACCGGATGGTAGGAGAGTAAAGAGATACCGTACAGGGTGTGAGTCATCCCTGAGAATCTTCCTCACTCTTCCAAGGCAACGAGCCCTGGCGAGGTCATCCATATATATTGGAAGTTAAAGCAACTGCCTAATATATAATATATAATATATAATCAGCCCAGGTTCAAATCTCAGATAAAAAGGGTATGACTAACTGATGAGAACATAAGAAGTTCAAAATGATCATACTAGCCTCCCTAAAATTCTTTATTAGCAATTTGAATAATTTACACAAATAATGAGCTGTCATAAGTTGTGACTATAACCTGTGGATAGCCTTGAGTTGTTAGGCCAAACAGGAAAGAAAGATTTAATTAGCAAGGCATATTCAAATGACTTGACAAATATTTCACACACACACACACACACACACACACACACACACACATACTGTATATATATATATATATATATATATATATATATATATATATATATATATATATATATATACATACATACACACACAATGTATATTCAACCAACCTTGATAATGTATACTTTGAGACAGCATTGAAAGTTGGCATGACCTGGTCCAGAATATCAATTTGCCCAGTGCTTAGATTCAACTGTGTTACAAATGTTGAATTTCCCCTGAAGACCATCTATGGCTTAGAATGGTAAATGAGATTTTGTAAGATTCTGCTCATTGGTATGTTCAGCGCAGGAGATGCTGGAGGCCAGCATGTTTGCCAGCCGATGCTCAACAGTTAGCCTAATTCTCTTTTATCATTTTTCATCAGTGTTTCTTAAGGATGGCGTCTTTGGCCAGAAGAAAGATGCCTGTAATTATTAGGAGTAAATAGATGTGAAGGGACTGACTAGAACTTTAGAAATTGCAGTTTGTACACCTTCCATCTGCATTTTCTTCCTCCCTGCTCATAAGATTTGCTTGTCCTCAGGATCAATGGGCAAAGTTATGGTATGTTTTAGAAAACAATGGCCAAAAGAAAATCTTATTGATATTAATTTTGGACATTTAAAAAAATATTTATTGAATATTCTACTCATTATTACCCTGTTCCTCTGAAAGGCAATTGATTTTCCCACGGGGCCACATGAGAAAGTGGAATTGTTGTGCAGGGCCAAAACAATAGGCACACATGCACATACATAAATTGGGGGGGGGGAATAACAATCAACTTCAAACTAAAAGCAATCCACATGGGCCAGACAAGGACAGCCAAAAGACAGGATGTGGCCCCGGGGCTGTAATATGCCCAGGTCTGCTCTGGCCAAAAGATTTCGTATAAGTTGCTTTAAGGCTTATGATTTAAAACACAGAAGGTAAGAAGGATAAGGCCATGAAGAAATGGGGATAGGTGCCATTGACAAAACCTTGATTGGCCAGAAGGCAAACTTATGAGGTTTTCACCCAGATTTGAGTTTCATTTCCACACAGAAGGACATATTTCCCAGCAAAGAGCTGCAGCCATCCTCTGATTTAATTTCTTACTGCCATGGCCTAGAGGGGGAAGCCACCAGAAGGGATTATGAAAAAAAAAAAAGTCAAAATGGTTGTCACAACCAGGTGATTGCAGCTATTCTCCTTTTTGGTATAGGTAATACTGCTTTTCAAAGCCTTAGTGAGATCACATTTGGAATACTGCATTCAGTTCTAGTCACCAAAATATAAAAAAAAAGATATTGAGACTCTGGATACAGAGAAGACAGCAAGAATGATTAGGAGACTGGAGGCTAAAACAAATGAAGAATGATTATAGGAATTGGGTATGCCTTTCTAATGAAAAGAAGGATTAGGTGAGACATGATAGCAGTGTTCCAGTATCTGAGGGACTCATACAAATATGAGGGGGGGTCAAACTATTTTCAAAGCACCAAAAGGCAAGACAAGAAACAATGGATGGAAACTAACCAAGCAACCTAGCATTAAGGAGAAAATTCCTAATGGTTAGAGCAATCAGCTGATGGAATAGCTTGCCTTCAGAAGTCATGGGTGCTCCATCACTGGAGGCTTTGCAAAAGAGACTGGACAACCATTGGTACAGTCTCCTGCTTGAGCAGTTGGTTGGACAAGAAGACCTCCAAGGTCCCTTCCAACTCTGATATTCTATGTTCTAAATAAGAGATGGGACTTCTCTCAAGCAATTGTGGCTTCCATTTTGACTGTGACGATCCTTCATGCAGATGTCTATGGAGATTCTCAGTCATCCAGGTCATAGTTATCCCAAAGATGCTTTTTCACCAGGCAACTGGACTTTCTTGTTTTTCTCTGAAGATGTTTTGCTTCTCATCCAAGAATCTTCTTCAGCTCTGACTGGAGGGTGGGGAATGGAAAGATTTATTATTTATGATATAAACCTTTCCATTCGCCACCCATCTAATCAGAGCGGAAGAAGCTTCTTAGATGAGAAGCAAAACATCTTCAAAGAAAAACAAGAAAGTCCAGTTGCCTGGTGAAAAAGCATCTTTGGGACTTCGTGCAGATCCCTCTGGTCCAGAGATATTGCATTGAACACAGACACAAGACTTTGCTTTTAGCCATCTCAGCAAGTTCCATCATCATTCTTCCATTGTGGCTGATGCTGAATCTTTCCATACAATAGTCTTGCTGCAGTTCTAATACATAAAAACCAAATTCCATAACTTTTTCACAACTGTTAGTCCACCACTCCCAATGCTTGCATTTGACTCCAGAATTTATTTTTTTACATGTCCACCAAACATGATAAAATGTCCCTTCTCGCCGTTCATATTTCCAACGTCAAACTGAAGTGCCTTTAAACATCCTAGGCCGAGGTTTCTATTTTCCGACAGCATCCATCAAGTCACGTAAGAGGTACTTCAGCCCAAATGAAGGGCAATATAAATGATCTGTGAAACACCATCACCAGCCTCACCTCATCCGAAGCCAACCTGCGCTCAGAGAAAATGAGTTACGGAGATAACGCAATGAAGATGATTTGAACCAATAAGTCATCCCAGAATTCCCTATTTATGAAATAATTTCCCAATATAGAGCAGCGCATTTATCTGAAGGCAGGTAATGGATTTCTTTAATATTAAGTGAGTCTCTCCAGTTCACAGAAGGGAGCTCTGAAAGGATTTTGCATTTGTCTCACATTCATTACCCTAAATAAATCATGTTCCTTGTGGGCGTCTTCCCTGCCTGCAGAGATGGATCAGGCTCTAGAAGTAACACAGAATGAAAGTCCTGGCCTCTTGGACTGCTGATGATAACTACAAATTCAAGATTGTAAATCAGGCGCACAAAGGGATAGTTGTAAACACAAACCAAGATCAGAGAGAGAGAGAGAGAGAGAGAGAGAGAGAGAGAGAGAGAGAGAGAGAGAGAGAGAGAGAGAGAGAGAGAGAGAGAGAGAGAGAGAGAGAGAGAGAGAGAGAGAGAGGATTTCTACAGAAGCCAAGGCAATTTTATTAGAATCAAAGCAGGGTCAGTTTCAATGGGACTTCACAGCAAGAGGCTAGAAGCAAGGTGTAGTTGGCCTACAATGATGCGTTGTTCCAAAACAATACTGAACTCCGTTGTGGAAATAATGGAAGCTTTGCATGTTTATTTGAGCACAGGAGACTGGAGGCTAAAACATACAAGGAACGGCTGCTGGAATTGGGTATGTCTAGTCTAATGAAGAGAAGGAAGAGGGGAGACATGATAGCAGTGTTCCAATATCTCAGGGGCTGCCCCAAAGAAGAGGCAGTCAAGCTATTCTCCAAAGCACCTGAAAGCAGGACAAGAAGCAACGGATGGAAACTAGTCAAGGAGAGAAGCAACCTAGAACTAAGGAGAAACTTCCTGACAGTTAGAACAATTAACCAGTGGAACAACCTGCCTCCAGAAGCTGTGAATGCTCCAACACTGGACGTTTTTAAGAAGAGACTGGACAGCCATTTGTCTGAAATGGTATAGGGTTTCCTGCCTGAGCAGGGGGTTGGACTAGATGACCTCCAAAGTCCCTTCCAACATCATCATCATCATCATCATCATCATCATCATCATCATCATCATCATTATTATTATTATTATTATTATTATTATTATTATTATTATTATTATTATTATTATTATTATTATTATTATTATTATTATTACATTCAGTCCTGACAAGGCCTAGCACCATTTAGCACCAAAGAGCACCCACATTGACTAGTGTTCCTAGGATTCTTCTACTTACAACTGGCAGTGCTAATGGTGGAAGCCTTAGTGGAAGCCTGGGAAAGGACGGCCACTGAGGCTCTTGACCGAGTTGTACCCCTGCGGCCCCTGACCCGGTGCAGATCCCGTCGAGCTCCATGGTTCTCTGCGGAGCTTCGGGAGATGAAGCGTCGGAGACGGGGCCTAGAGAGCGGTTGGAGGTCCAGCCGATCCGAATCCGACCGATTGCGACTAAGAGCCTACATTAGGTCTTATCTCGCTGCGATAAGGGAGGCGAGGTCTAACCACTTCGCCACCCTTATCGCGTCCGCAGATAATCGCCCGGCCGCCCTGTTTAGGGTGACTCGCTCCCTCCTAAATCAGGAGGTGAGGGAGGATCCCTTGCAGGGTCGTGCCGAGGAGTTTAACCAACATCTGTCGGACAAAATCGCTCGGATTCGGACCGGTCTGGACTCTGACTGGGCAGAGTCTGACGATCAGGACACTGGCGGTCTTGTCGATATCATCTGGGAGGAGTTTGATTCTGTGACTCCGGAGGAAGTGGACAGGATCATGGGGAGGCTGAGCACCACCACGTGTTTATTGGACCCGTGCCCTTCCTGGCTGGTCTATGCAGCCCGGGAGAGGACACGCAGCTGGTTCCAGGCAGTTATATCGGCTTCTTTGAGTGAGGGTTGCTTCCCCGCCGTCTTGAAAGAGGCGGTGGTGAGGCCTCTCCTCAAGAAGCCTGCCTTGGACCCAGCTGTATTAAACAACTTTCGTCCTGTCTCCAACCTTCGCTTTCTTGCGAAGGTTGTTGAGAGTGTGGTGGCGCATCAGCTCCCTCTGGTCCTGGATGAAGCGGATTATCTAGACCCGTACCAATCGGGTTTCAGGCCCGGGCACAGCACGGAGACGGCATTGGTCGCGCTGGTGAATGATCTCTGGAGGGCTCGGGACAGGGGATATTCCTCTGTTCTAGTCCTATTAGACCTCTCGGCGGCTTTCGATACCATCGACCATGGTATCTTGCTGCGGCGTCTCAGGGGATTGGGAGTGGGAGGCACAGTTTTACAGTGGTTCTCCTCCTATCTCCGGGGACGTTCGCAGTCGGTGTTGGCAGGAGGACAGAGGTCGACCGCGAGGTCTCTCATTTGTGGAGTTCCTCAGGGGTCGGTCCTCTCGCCTCTCCTGTTCAACATCTACATGAAACCGCTGGGTGAGATCATTCGTGGCTTTGGAGTTGGGTATCATCAGTACGCTGATGATACCCAACTTTTCCTTTCGACCCCAAACCACCCCATTGATGCCCTCAACGTGATGTCCCGGTGCCTGGAGGCGGTTCGGGTCTGGATGGGGAGGAACAGACTCCAACTCAACCCCGACAAGACTGAGTGGCTTTGCATACCTTCATCCCGGGTTTATTCGGATGTTCCACCTTTGGCTATGGGGGGTGAAGTATTACCCCCCGTAGATAGGGCTCGCAACTTGGGTGTCCTCCTAGATTCACGGCTCACCCTGGAAGACCATATAGGAGCTGTGACTAGGGGGGCCTTCGCCCAGGTTCGCCTGGTGCGCCAGTTGCGGCCCTATCTTAGCCGGGATGATTTGTGCACGGTCACTCATGCGCTCGTGTCCTCTCGTCTAGACTACTGCAACGCTCTCTACATGGGGCTGCCCTTGAGGACCACCCGGAAGCTCCAACTGGTACAGAATGCAGCCGCGAGAGTTGTGTTGGGAGTCTCCCGATACTCCCACGTTACACCGCTGCTCCGTGAGCTGCATTGGTTGCCAGTTGTCTTCCGGGTGAGATTCAAGGTACTGGTAACAGTGTTTAAAGCCCTTCATGGCATGGGGCCGGAGTACCTTAGGGAACATCTGCTGCCGGCATCAAGCTCCCTGCGCCCTGTGCGTTCCCACAGAGAGGGCCTCCTCAGGGTGCCACCGATCAGAGAATGTCGATTGGTGGTCCCCAGGGGGAGATCCTTCTCTGTGGGCGCTCCGGAGCTGTGGAATCAGCTTCCGGTAGAGCTCCGGATGGCGCCCGATCTTCGCTCCTTTCGTCGCGATCTCAAGACGTTTCTGTTTGTTCAAGCCGGCCTAGCCTGATGGGGATTGGTGGGGTTTTTATTCTTGTGTTTTAATTTTAACTTGGTGTTTTAGAACTTGATTCCAACTGTTTTAATATGGGCAATTATTTAATCTTGTTTTAACGTTTGTATTTAGTATTTTATTCTGCCCTGTGAACCGCCCTGAGTCCTCAGGGAGAAGGGCGGTATATAAATATTATTAAATTAAATTAAATTAAATTAAATTAATGCAAGGGACTCAGGTGGAAAGTATGAATCACCAGGTCAAGAGTGATGGGAACTGGGGCCACTTCTCTATTCCTGCTTAGAGCTGGATTCTCAGGGTTGGACTCCTTGAGTGTCTTATCTTAGTCTTCCCCAGCTCTGATGATGTGGTCATCCAAGAAGCATAACAAGCAGAGAAATTGCTGAAACACTTTATACCTTGGGGAAATAGAAGACCATATCATGTTTTGGTCTAGTGATTAAGGCACCCAGTCTAGAAAGCAGGAGAGTGTAAGTTCTAGTCCCATCGTAGGTGTGAAAGCCAACTGGGTGTTTTGGGCCAAAGAAAATGAGTTCTAGACCTACCTTAGAAACAAAAGATGGTTGGGTGACTTTGGGCCAATCACCAGGAGACGGCGAGTTCTAGTCCCAACACAGGCATGAAAGGCGGCTGATTGATGTTGGGACGGTCATCAGGAGACAGCGAGTTCTAGTCCTGCCTTAGCCATGAATGCCAGCTGGGGGATCTTGAGCCAGTCATTCTGTCACAGGTTGTGGTTTGGGAGAAAATAGTAAGAGGAAGGAGACTTAGATATGCACATCACCTTGAGTTATTTGTAAAAATAATAAAGGTGGGATATAAATAAATAGATAAATATGTATCACATAAACAAATGTGGTGTGTTTATTGCCCTTTGGTAGCCTGTCAATCTTCATAATGACTTAAAAGACCATCGTGGTTCCCCCATCAACCTTCCCCATGATTTTATATTCTTCATTATTTATTGGATTTCGGTCCCACCTTTCTGGCAAATCACAATAAGAATAAAAAGGAAAAGAAGATGACTTAAAAACAATGAATTAACACAATCAGTTAATTGTAGGAATCATTGACTGGGTTAATTCGTTCATTCAAA
Organism: Vipera ursinii; assembly: GCF_947247035.1. Classification (NCBI taxonomy): domain Eukaryota; kingdom Metazoa; phylum Chordata; class Lepidosauria; order Squamata; family Viperidae; genus Vipera; species Vipera ursinii. The sequence goes on from NC_139525.1 coordinate 13,143,847, forward strand.
ATGATGGACTGGATGAGTTAGATGGATATTTAATCTAGTTAATTTCTAGATGAATTTTAGTCTGGAAAAATCTGCTTTGTGGCACACTAACAGTTTTGCTAAGCTTCTTTCTTGGTTTTAACTGGTTTGGTTTTCAGAAGATCTTTCTTCAGTGGATGTTCAATGACATTTATTGAAAGCTACCTTGAGACATTTATTTTATTTTATTTTTATTTTTATTCCATTTATATCCCGCCCTTCACCGAAGACTCAGGGTGACTTACAAGCTTAGCAGACATGCCTATAGGTGGTGCACCCAGGACTGCAAATAACTAAAAATAAACTATAATTAAGCAAGATTAAAAGCAGAACAATGTGTGCAAAGATTGCGCTTCAGCAGCCCAGACCTGATGGCACAGCAAGGGCTGACTTAATAGTAATATGATTTGGAAGTGAATATTTTTCTTGCCAATTTCCAAATTACTCCTAGTTCCTAAAAGCTACTGACTTCACAGCAGCATTTGCAGTAGAAGATATTATTACGTACAGCTTTATTAATGTGCTTAATATTAGTTCTAGGCATATTGGTCAGTGACGTATATATTTTTCATTACTTCAAACATTGTTCTTTGGTTCTCCAAATACGCTGTTTTAAGTTTATTTCTACGCACTTAAGCAGACCGAGATACTCCAGGCAAAGCTACCTTTAAGGGGCAGCAAAGAGATATCCTTTCCTTTTTGATTCAAATTTTATTGCAGTCCTCAATAAAAGAAGTATTACATCTTTCTCGGCTGGGAAGCTGACAGCCCAGGTTCAAGACCCGAGCGCCATGCGATGGAGTGAGCTCCTGATCCTTGCTCCATCTCCTGCCTACCTAGCAGTTCAAAAGCATGCAAATGCAAGTAGATAAATAGGTACCACTTCGGTGGGAAGATAACAGCATTCTGTGCACCTCGGCACATAGTCATGCTGACCACATAACCTCAGAAAAGTCTTCGGACAATGCTGGTTCTCTTGGCTAGGAAATAGAGGTGAACACTGCTGCCTAGAGTCAGATACAACTGAACAGGGGGATCCTTTACCTTTGTGTGTGAGAGAGAGAGAGACAAAAACATTAAGTCTAATGGAGTCTTAAAATAATGAAGAACATACATCTAAATAAAATACTATAATAAGATGTTTCAATCACATGGCTATTGTAGAAATGGTAGCACAGAATTGGTCAACCTGAGAGGTTATTTTCAAGCCCTTGTTTGAGAATACTGGCATTAAATAGAAATTGCAATCCCTACCTGGAAATTTCTTCAAGGCAGGATATATAATAAGAGTAGAAGACTCAGTATGGCAAGATTGATATTTTTATTGCCCTGTACACCGCCCTGAGTCTTTCAGGAGAAGGGCGGTATATAAATCAAATAAATAAATAAATAAATAGCAACAGCACATAGACTCATATACCGCTGGACATTGTTTTACAGCCCTCTCTAAGTGGTTTACAGAGTCAGCCTCTTGGCCCCAACAATCTGGGACCTCATTTTACTGATCTTGAAAAGATGGAAGGCTGAGTCAACCTTGAGCCATGCCAGGATCAAACTGGTGGCAGTTGGCAGATTTAGCCTGCAATGCTGCATTCTACCCACTGCATCACCATGACTCTTGTTCCAACATTTGAAGGGCTGCCACAAAGAAGAGGGGATCAGCCTATTTTCCAAAGCAACAGAAGGCAGAACAAGGAACAATGGATGGAAACTAACCTAGGAGAGGAGCAACCTAGAACGAAGGAGAAATTTCCTTCGTTTCTGGTTGCAGTTAAGTGTGCAGTGCTCTCTTTGCTGCTAGCTCCGATTCTTACAAAACTGATTAATTTTCCAGCAAGATCATTAATGCTAAATAAAATATATTCCTTTCCATCAGTAACCTGAACATCACATTGGCCATCGTTTTTATTTAAATCTCAAGGTGGTCTGTCTGAATAAAGATTTGCCAAAAAGAAAAATCATCAAATTGACAAAAGAAAGATTAGCTCTCATATTTCTATATTTTGTCTGAGTATTCAATACTAACATCATCCATCTGTCTGGCTTTTGTTTCGTTTTTCATACCTGTCAGACAGAGATTAACTCCGCATAATTATAATTATAAATCTCCATTTTTAGAGAAAACTGCACATATATGGAAGAATTTGCCATGGAGTTCCTCTTTCCTTTTTTTCCTCCCTTTATTTTTTTATTAAAAATGATCTCAGAAAGCCAAAATTTGAGAAGAATCAAAGCATGCTGCTATTTGTCTTTTCTATGTTCGGACATTGAAGATGCTTTGTCTTCTATCTAGAATCATGAGATAGACTCTCAATTCACCCTTAACTGCTTCAGGTAAAGATCAGACAGTCTTCAGGGAAAGGGTTAATTGGACTAAGATCCAAATGTCTCTCTCTAGGACAATAAGATGCCAATTCATAGAATAGAATAGAATAGAATAGAATAGAATAGAATAGAATAGAATAGAATAGAATAGAATAGAATAGAATAGAATAGAATAGAATAGAATAGAATAGAATAGAATAGAAAATAGAATAGAATAGAATAGAATAGAATAGAATAGAATAGAATAGAATAGAATAGAATAGAATAGAATAGAATAGAATAGAATAGAATAGAATAGAATAGAAAATAGAATTAGAAATTAGAATAGAATAGAATAGAATAGAATAGAATAGAATAGAATAGAATAGAATAGAATAAAAAATAGAACAGAATAGAATAGAATAGAATAGAATAGAATAGAATAGAATAGAATAGAATAGAATAGAATAGAATAGAATAGAATAGAATAGAATAGAATAGAATAGAATAGAATAGAATAAGAAGAATGGAATAGAATAGAATAGAATAGAATAGAATAGAATAGAATAGAATAGAATAGAATAGAATAGAATAGAATAGAATAGAATAAAAAATAGAACAGAATAGAATAGAATAGAATAGAATAGAATAGAATAGAATAGAATAGAATAGAATAGAATAGAATAGAATAGAATAGAATAGAATAGAATAGAATAGAATAAGAAGAATGGAATAGAATAGAATAGAATAGAATAGAATAGAATAGAATAGAATAGAATAGAATAGAATAGAATAGAATAGAATAGAATAGAATAGAATAGAATAAGAAGAATAGAATAGAATAGAATAGAATAGAATAGAATAGAATAGAATAGAATAGAATAGAATAGAATAGGAATAGAATAGAATAGAATAGAATAGAATAGAATAGAATAGAATAGAATAGAATAGAATAGAATAGAATAGAATAGAATAGAATAGAATAGAATAGAATAGAATAGAATAGAATAGAATAGAATAGAATAGAATCTGGAAGGGACTTTGGAGGTCTTCTAGTCCAGCCCCCTGCTCAAGCAGGAGAACCTATACCATCCCAGACAAGTGGCTGTCTAGTCTCTTCTTAAAAATTTCCAGTGATGGAGCGCCCACGATTTCTGGGGGTAACCTGTTCCACTGGTTGATTGTCCTCATTGTCAGGAATTCCAGGTTGCTTCTCTCTTTGATCAGTTTCCAACCATTGTTTCTCGTCCTTCCCTCTGGTGCTTTGGTGAACAACCTGGCCCCCTCTGCCTTGTGGCAGCCCCTCAAATACTGGAACAGTTCTATCATGTCTCCCCTGTTTTTTTTTTCTTTTCTTTAATGTATTGGACAAGGAGCCATCAGTGTTTCCTGTAGACCATCTCTTGCATTCAACATCAAAAATTCACACTAGATTTCAGCATGATGGGGAGCCACCACTGTCAAAATTTCAGGCTATTATCCAGATCCCCGTTACTCAAACGAAGAAGATCTAGATCTATTAGATCTAGACAGTACTGGATGGACCCCCGCCACCCCTTAGCAAATATTACCCAGTCTACATTTCGATGCGATTTCATCTTGAACTTTCTGCTTTTATCTTCTCAAGGTTTAGCTGTGACTTTTAAAAAAGAGAGGAAAAAGTAGTCAGTTACAAAATGGACACTTGGTAATAAGAGTCATTTAGGAGGAAAAGCTTCATTAGAAGTTCTTTGATGGCTGATTTTGCTGATGGGTGCATTTCTGCCAGGAAGAAAAAAAGCAGAAACAGAGCAATTATTCTATGAACATTAAAGAGACCATTAACTGAGAAAGAGGGGGGATGTCACACCTGATTTTCATTTCAGTTTTGCATTCTTCTCCTCCTCACTGTTTTAATTTTTTTGCCAAGCAAAATGATCCAGATATGTTTTGTCCCAATTAACAATTGTGTTTATACCCCAGGTGTTCCAAAATAAGGTGGCACAAACATTTGGGCTGTCGTACTTCACAGGCCCCTTGGCGAAAAGCTACAGAAGTTTTGTTCTTCAACTTTATTAGAGGCAGAAGTAGGGGAGAGATGAAAAAAAAATATGGAGGGGACAAGAGAGAATGTTGCCTGCACAGCAAAGACTAGCAGATATTTCACAGCTCATGAATAAACCCCACACTGAATGAAACATTGCCACTGTGTTGATCCCACTGCATCTCATTAAAGGCAATTGAACAAAGAATGCCAAAGAAGCATTTTTTTCAATCTTGTAATTATTAATAATGCTGGGCGTGTTTCAGCCGCTTCATTTTAGGTTTTAAGATTCAGGCCAAAAAGGGGGATGATGATGTTTGATAAACTTTCCCCAAGATGGATTTAATCTTTTGAGGCACCAAATAGGCATCACTTCTCTTTCTCTCTCTCTCTCTCTTCTCCTCTCTCTCTTTCTCTCTCTCTCTTCCCCCCTCTTTTTCTGCCTCTCTTTTCTTTTCTCTCTCTCTTCCTCCCTCTCTTTCTCTTTTCTTTCTCCCTCCCTCTTTTTCGTTTTCTCTCTCTCTTCCTGTCTGTTTTGTCTTTTCTCTCTTTCCCCCTTTCTCTTTTTTTCTCTCTCTCTCTCTGCCTCTCCCCTCTCCTTCTCTCTTGATTTCTTTCTCCATTGCAGTAAGTAGTGTGTAAGAATCAAGTGACAAACTCTTCCGTAGCTGACATCACAATTGCCAGGGATGGGACGGAGGAGATAGAAGAGAACAAAGCATCATCTAACTCAACCACTGACGTAGGAGGTAACTAGCCAGCTATCACTTGGGCCTCTGATAATCCATGGATGGGATGCAAGTTATAATGGGATAGAAGCAAAAGGCAGGAGCCCTATTTAAAGTGAAATTGACAAGGCAATGGAGCTGGAAATACGTTGCATGGACCAAGGCACAGACAGCAGAGTAAGGCAAAAGGAAAGGAGATTCTATTGCTTTGTGTTTACAATTTAGTAGGCTTATAGTCTGTCTTTGCTATAGGTGTTTTGGATGGGGATCTCTATTTCACTCCCATGACAGCCATCCTGCAGTATTGGTTAGGTTAAGAGAGAATGAACTGGAGTCTCCAACCTTGTCAACTTGAAGACTTGTGGACTTCAACTCCCAAAATTCCTCAGCCAGTCAGGCTGGATCAGGAATTCTAGGGGTTGAAGTCCACAAGTCCTAAAGTTGACTAGGTTGGAGACCCCCTGCTCCAAGACATCCGGTGAGTTTCCATAACTGAAATGGGCCAGAACCTGGATCTCTTTCATCCATGTCCTTTTTAAAAAACTTTGCATGACAAAGTACATACAGAGAAGAATCCTGAGAGAATCTTTTTCATAAACTCTCCAGTGGCCATAAGCCAATGGTTTCGATGCAAACCATTGCATGTGCTCATCCAATCACTCACCTTCCAACTGATGGTTGAGGTTCTACAAGCCATAATAAGTTGAAACCTAAAGGGCTTCGTGCAAGTAGTAGCTCTGCATTTGAAAATATCCAAACACAATTCTGCTCTACTGAAATCCTTCACTGGACCGTTCCTGGCTCCATTTGGAGCAGGGGTCTCCAAACTTGGCAACTTTAAGGCTTGTGGACTATTCCCAGCATGGGAGTTGAAGTCCACAAGTCTTAAAGTTGCCAAGTTTGGAGACTATACACCATCAAACTTTCCAGGCCAAAAAAGCCATAAAAAAGTTATAAAGTTAGCTCAGCCTGACCTCAGTCATCTAGAATCAGATACAACTCAGCGTTCTCTTTCAGAAACCTGAAGTGACTCCAGTGTTAATTTTCCTCTCACATTCTTTCTAATCTGATATTTATTTAATAGTTCAGGTCTCCTGTTTGACAGATATTTATGGGCAGATAACCTAAGATAATACCTTCTTGGCTCCCCACTCATAAAGCATTCCTTATCAAACAGCTTTAGCAATGAATATATTCCCAAGTCAATTTATGAAGGTAATATCATATGCCCCGATATCTGTGCCACCTCTCCCGTTACAAGTTTTCTGTCATTTTTCAGAGCTCGGCTTATCTAAGAATCAAATAATAAAAAAATATGAGGTTGATACCCTTTATTTCACAGCCTTTTTAACCCGGATGGTTGTTTGTTTGTTTGTTTTACTGACAATAGTGTCACCAGATCCCTGGATAAGAAATTGGAATAACTTCTGTCAAAGTTGTTGGCTTCCCCCCAGAATGCCTCTTGATCTTTCAGTGGGCTCTGTGACCAGATGCTTTTACAACAACAACAAAAAATGTTCTGCACTTGACAGCTTGCAGTTCTCAGCTCGGTATTAAAGGGTGCAACCAGTGCTTCCTCAGAAATAAACTTGCAAGCTTTTATCAGTCAAAAATGGAAGCTTTTGTCCTTAGCTAATGTACAGGCTGTTCCTGGGTTGTTGTTGTTATTATTATTATTTAAGATTTAATCTTCAATTTGATTCACAGTCTGGGACTAGTAGAAACTTAACAGTTCAAGTCCTAACCAAGGAGCTAAAAGCTATTAAGGTAGCGTCTGACTAAGGTAGGTTTTTGCAAGGTAAGAATATTCAGGTCTAATAAGTTCAAAATTTCCACGTATCTAGGCAGCCCTTTAAGAATCGCTCCAAGGGCTCCTATGACTATTGGTGCAGCCACTGATTCCTTGGTCTGTATAAGGTTGCCAGCTTAGGGATCTTGGCTAAACTGGGCAATTGGAAAAAGCATTCAGATGGTGAGTTACCTCTTTAATCCTGGCATGTAAATCATATGGACGTTGACTGTATAGTCATCAAGAGTCTATGGAAATAAATAGACTTAGATTCGGGTTATAGGAAACTATCATGTATCTACTTTCATCTCAACTCAGATTCATGTTACATGTCTCCATTTTGGGAAGATCAGATGTTTCCTATATTCAAACTATTTTATAAGAAAATGACTGGTGATGTCACTCTGGATCATAGCACACAGCTGTGAGGAGAAGGGTCTTCACTACCCAATAGTCTATAATGATTTGATCTATTCTACCACTTCTTCTGCCAAAGAAATGTCCTGAAAGGAAGGGTCAGGCTCACAATTTATAAAACGATTTAGTAGTTTAAAATTATTTTGGCCTCTCTTGCAAGGGGTGGGAAAGTAACATTGTTGTATTATATCCATCAGCATTCAACTAGGGAGGATATTATATGTATATATGTTAGTCTTTTTTAAAGACACTTTTTCTTAATATCTTGTTTATCGTTCTTTTTCTCCTTTTTTAAAAAAGTTTGGTGTTTTGCACCAAACTGGGAGTCTACCTCTGTGAAGATCTGACCTGGAAAGTTAACACAACCCAGGTGGCTAGAAAGGCCCAACAGAGGCTTCACTTTCTTAGGATCTTGTGGAAGAACAGGGTAGAACAACAGTTAATGACCCTCTTTTACCGGTCTACCATAGAGAGCGTCCTCTCGTATGGTATTGTGGTTTGGTATGCTGGTCTGACAGCCGTGGATAGGAAAGTATTACAGAGGGTAGTGAGCACAGCACAAGACATTGTGGGCTGTTCCCTGATACCACTGGATGACCTCGCCAGGGCTCGTTGCCTTGGAAGAATGAGGAAGATTCTCAGGGATGACTCACACCCTGGACGGTATCTCTTTACTCTCCTACCATCCGGTAGGAGATATAGGAGTATAGCCAGCCGTACCAACAAGCTGAAAAACAGCTTTTATCCGTGGGCTGTTAGGCTTTTAAATGGGACATAATCTTATGCAGAATTGACTTGGGAGGCCGGTGTGTGGTGTAGTTGGTTCACATAGTGTGGTGGGATGGAGGGTTTGTTGTCACTGTGTGTTGGGGGGAGAGAGCACAGGGGGAGGCTCAGCTAATCTCAATGTACACATGTTGTACTTTGACAATAAAGGTTTATTATTATTATTATAACTTTCTTTGAAATAAACTAAATATTATAAATTAAAAAAAGAAATGTCCTGAAAAGTAAATAAGTGCATGTGTCTTCAAAAAGAAGTTTAAATCAATCCTGATTTCACTGATGAAATTCTGGTCTTCATAATCTAGTCTGTAATACTACCTAATAAATCATGAATTTCCTTGGTGGATATCTTGCTCACTATCAGCAACAAAGATCTGAATACACAGTGGTGTTTATGAGAGAGGAAGTAATAAATGAAAAATTAGGAGCTAAAATTGAATTTTCCCAAGCGATGAATTAAAATATGCTGGTCTGGGTATATGTCTTTGTATCACATTCACAGACATACACGCACTCCAGCCTGTATTAAATATTGAAATTAGAGAGCTTTCCTTGGTGTTTTTCTGCGTATTGGCGGTGTGCATATTTCATAAGTGCAGAGGCAGTGTTTCTCTAATAACTCCTAACCCTTGAGTTCCTGTCATTCAAGTTTAAATTGGAAGAAGCACCAAAGGACTATAAAGCAGAAGCAAAATGACCAACATACCCAGAGGCAATACTCTTCCACTCATTTTGTCGGTGGAAAGATGCCTTTGAGATGTATAATTGAAAAGTCTAAAACCGGCACAAAAAATATTACGAGATGCACATTTTCATGACAAAGCCTTGATCTTACCATTCTTAGACATGAAACAACAGATAATTGCAAAGGTTCCTCCCCATCACAGCAGTGTTGCCTTCTAGACAAATCTTTGGCATCAACATTATAGGCAAAAAATAGGAGGCCATCGCCAAAAGGCAACTGGGCTTTCTTAAGTTTATTCCTTGAAAATGTTTTGCTTCTCCTCCAAGGAGCTTCATCACTTCTGAAGTTCTGAAGAAGCTTCTTGGAGGAGAAGCAAAATGTTTTCAAGGAATAAACTAAGTCTCCCTACCCCAGATGCCCTCAAAACATGTCGACCACCTTTATGTGAGGGGCAGCGGGTGTGAAAAGGAGATGTTTATTTAGCCCAAAGCATCAGAAGAGGACAAGTTGAAACTTTTAGACAAAAGGTTATTTCAGCTGCAGTTTTCGGAGATCAGATGTAAAACCACTAAACTGTAGTTCTTCTCCTCGTTTCTTTAGAAACTAAAAGTAATATCTTTGTGTTACAATCATCTTTCTTTTCATAACACCTCATTTCCTTATTGTTGTAGTCAAGAAGCCCCAAAGGGGTAAAAATAACTTTCGCTTCTATGATGCGAAACTCAAATTTAGTGGTGATATATGTATTAAAATATTAATGCATGCTTCAAATGTGGGCCATAAATGGAAATCACAAATTAGCAAGGCCATAAATAATGCAAACACCAAGTTAAAAATAATTTTTCTCCTTTTTTTTTAGAGTTGGATGAAAGAAAGGATAGCATAGTTTTAATTCCGTCCCAGACAAGAACTCATTTATGGTTATATTTACCTTTCAGTGGAATGAATTGTAATTAAGGTTCTTTTAAGAAAATTTTAGAAACGGAAGGTGAACAGACTTAATTATCTTCGTAATTTATATTGTGCAACCTCATGTCCATATAGATAGATATGTTGAGCATAGAGATTCAGTCCTTCTTTCCATCCCTGTGACATAGACCAATCCCTCAAGAAAGGGAACAAAGGAGAGGGAAAGTGAAAGAAAAAGAAATATATGACGCACTAGGCAAAATACAGGGTACTGCTGTCCTGCTACAAATACAGCCGTTTCTGTCCCAAAGACTTTGTGAAGAGTTGACTTTTTTAGTTCAACAGTCATTTGTTTATTCTTCCAAGCAGACCCTGCCATAAGGTGGGAATAATGCTAGGAAGACGTTTTCCAGTTCATATGGGCGCACATCACAAATTAATGACTTTGGTCAGCTAAAAATAATTGAAACGTATCTTAGAACGTACACTTCCTGATGAGATGCATAAACATATTTAGGGAGAAAAATTGCCAATTTCTTAAAAAAAACAGCTTTCTCCAAATTCCTGGAAATGCCAACCTTTTAATCCATCATACAAAAAAGATGCTGAGATTCTAGAAAGAGTGCAGAGAAGAGCAACAAAGATGATAAGTGGTCTGGAGGCTTAACCATGTGATCAACAATTGAGGGAACTACCGGTAGGTATGTTTAGTCTAACAAAGAGAAGGATTAGAGGTGATGTGATAGCAATCTTTTAAGATTTAAAGGGCTGTCACAGGGAAGAGGACATTAATTTATTCTCCATAGCATCTGAGTGAAGAACAAGAAGCAATGAGTGGAAGCTTTTCTGAGGGAGATCCAATCTGGAACTAAGGAGAGAATTTCCTGACAGTGAGAACAATTAGTCAATGGAACCAGCCACCTCTGGAGATTCTGCATGCTTCATCATTGCAGTCTTTCAAGAAGAGACTAGACAGCCCTTAGGTTCAGCAGGGGGTTGGACTAGAAGACCTCCAAGGTTATTTCAACCCTATTATGTTAAACAGATATGATACCAGTTAAGCTTTTTTGAAATCAGTCAAGGTTGCTGCAGAGATTTTACCATGGGCAAATTGTAGCCACAGCTGGGGCTGTGGGTACTTCATTACTGGTGGCTTTAAGGAAAGATTGGGCAATCATTGTCCAGAATAGTATAAGGACTCCTCCCCTACCAGTCCCATCTTTTTCCCAACCGGGGGTCCTCATATTGATCAAAATGCTCCAGTCAGTTCCCAATGCCCTGCTTTACACGTATTTCCCCATAATGCTGTTTTGCCATTTCTGCAGTCATCTATAATTTGCATCTCATCTATAATAGTCAGGAAAGACTTGCAGGACCTTGGAGAGCTCCAGGGTAGCTTTTGCATCAATAAAGCTGAAGCTTTTTTTTTTCTTGCCTAGAAAGCTCGCCCAGGGTTTTGCCCTCTTTGTGAACAGTGAGAGTCTAACATATTTGATCTTTCCGTGCAGGGAACTGGCATTCTCTCTGCTCTGTCCAATTCCACTTTACATGCTGATGAACATCCATCGAGGAACATAAACTCTCAGATTAAAGGAACATTAGCTACCAAGACTTGCTTCATGTGCTCTTTGTACAGCTTTCAACGAAGGCAACCCCTCTTTCAAAATGTTCCAAGTTGACATGCCTAGTTTCAGATTCTGGGATCAAAGCTGGCTTGTAGCTTCCAGTATTATAAGGGTAGAGTTATTTCTTCCTCGTTTTAATCACTTAAGAGAGTATGTTGTATATTTATGAATATTACCTCTTTGCTGAACATCATACAAGTAAAGGACTTATAAAGATTCCATCTATTGCATTTTATCGTACTTTTTTTCTCTCTTGTGCTTCCAGTTTCAGAGGGATGCTATGATTTAGTTTGTGCTAAGTAATCACTAATCATGGTTTATTTCCCTGTAGAGTAACTGCAGTTGTATGCAGTATTCTCATTGGAAGCACTGAAAGACCAGGAGAAATTCTATGTTGCTAAGAGGTATACTTACTCATGATGGCATGAGGTCAATCAAGTCAAAGTCATCAGATTCCAGTAGTTATTTGCTGTTTATGTAAGGAAAATCTCTAGATGCAGATAAAATGACACGCTTTATGCTGTGATGGGGTCTTCTAAGACAACCCCTGGTCCGTGAACCGGTATCGGCCCACGGCATGCCAGCAACTGGGCCGCACAAACAAGCAAAGCCCCATCCATGAGATACAGGCAGCACACAAAACCACACACTCTCCGGTCCACGGAAAAACCTCTTTGCACGGAACTGGTCCCTGGTACTCAAAAGGTTGGGGACCTCTGTTCTAAGGCATCCATTTCACAAATTGGGCCTCCTTTATCCAAGTTCTAAAATGTTCTAATACGCCTTTTCTTCCCCATTTTACAAGTCACCCAATTACTTGAAGACTTCCTTTATTTTCTGGGTTTCCCAAACATTTTTCACAGCTTCCTTAAATCTTTGCTTCCTGAACTTCTGTTCTCTTCCATTGACGGTTGTCCTCCCTATACCTAAAAAGATATTCACATACCGAGTCCTATTTTGGAATAGGTTATCCTTGATCTGAACAGTCTGTCTGGAAAACGGTGATCCTTCCAGCTTCAACACTGATGAAAGACGATTCCTATAAACCCAGAAACACTGCAATGCAGAGAAAGAAAATAGCAGTAATTTGCTATTCAGTGAAATCACCAGCCTGTCCACTAATTTGCATGTATAACGAGGCGTGCAGTGGAGGTGGAGAAAATGATATTGCCCTAGATGGAATAATATTTAGATCCAGAAAGTCTGTTTCAAGCACAAACATATTTGGTCATTGTAGCAGCTGCTCCATCAGTTAATATTTCCCAATAAATTGCTATGAAGATTGACACCTTGGAATTAAGTATTACATATTTCCAAGCAATTATAATGCACAGTTAGATATGGATGCTTTGGGAATGAAGAATTATCTGTGACTTCCCTCAGCGTCTCTCACCGAAACCATTCATATTGGCTTTGACATGAATTATTATTTTTAAATAATCAGGTTATGCAGCTGAAGCAAATGTGGACAGTTTACACTTGCAATAAAGTTCCTGTATTTTAATATTTAAATTCAGATGCAAGTTAGCAAAGCCATATGAAGAAAAGATATCAAGAAATCCAGATACAATTATTTTCAACAAACAATTTAGGACAGAATGTGCATTTCCTTAAATTTCTGAACAATCTGAATTGTACTTCTTGCGCAACAATTCAGCTTTTTCCTTTGGAGTTTTATCCTTTCATCTGTTAATGAGTTCTAAGATGGCGGCGCCTGGATCGGCTGCAGATGCATTGGCTCTCGAAGGCAGCAAGATCTGACTGCTGGCCCAGTGACGGATTATATTGCAAATCAGGGCTGTTTCTGAAGGAGGCAGAAGAGGAGAGGTCCCGAGGCTTATGGAGCGAAGGAACTGGATGAGGCTGTCAGCAGGCCCAGAGGAAGAGAGAGAGGCTTTTGGAGGAGTTGGTGGTGGCAGCAGCGTGCTCCAGGGGCGAAAAGAAGCAAGGCCTCTTTAAGGAAAAGGTGGAAGAGTCAGGATCAGAAAAAGGAAAGAAGGCGAGTTTGTCAGAATACAAGCGAATTTGAGGGCTAATCCACATGGAGCCCCATTTCCATCTGTCCTGTTTGCCATCGTTCACTCCCTAGAGACTAAAATGGACAATGTGAAATTTGAGCGGGCCCCGAACAAGAAGTATATATCGGAGGTGGTGAACCTTTGAGAGCTGTATGCAACGAAATTTCATTTTGATGTATGCCGATTGGTGTACATTCACAGTGATAATAAAGTTGTTGTTGTTAAAGATGCATACAAACAGTCCTCTACTTAGGAACTTTTGAATTACAAACTTTCACTGATTCTGATGATGATACCTAGTTTGGGTAATGAAACATCTGCAAAAATACAACCAAGCTCACAAAGCATCAAGGACGCCTCATTTCACCGATGCAAACAAACCTGACCTCAATGGAGATTCTCAGTCATCCAGGTCATGGTTATCAAAGGGCAACTGACTTGCTTTGGGGTTTTTTCCCTTGAAGACGTTTCACTTCTCATACAAGAAGCTTCTTCAGTTCTGACTGAACAGTGGGGAAGAATGAAAGGGTTTGTATTCCTTGCAGTCATCTGGTCTGAGTGTCATTTAGGTCACTTGGGTTATCTGTGCCCTCAGGGTCATCTGAATCAGAGTGCAAATGGGTGTGGAATCTTCTTGAAACTTCTGAAAGAACTGTGTTGTACAAAGTGGCGGTCTGTTGAGAGAAGGCTGTTCAATTTCCACTCTGATTCAGGTGACCCCCGAGGCAATGGTGGGATTCAGCCACTTCACACCGGTTCAGCAGAACCAGTAGCTAAAGTTTGGTGAGTTGGGAGAACCAGCTGAATGCACACTCCTTCCGGAAGTCCATTCTAGGCCTAGGAGGACTGATGGAGACCTCCCAGGCCTAGAACGGCCTGACGGAAGCGTGTGGATGCCACTTCCAGAAGTCTGTTCTAGGCCTTGGACGCCCAGGCCTGCATCCACGCAGAGAACCAGTTGTTTTGGTATTTGAATTCTACCACTGCCCTCAGGACACAGATAAATCCCCCACGTGGCTTCAATGACTCTCAGAGGGAATGCTAACGACCAGATGACTGCAAGGAATATAAATCTTTCCATTCCCCACCATTCAGTCAGAACTGAAGAAGCTTCTGGGATGAGAAACGAAACGTCTTCAAGGAAAAAACAAGAAAGCCAAGTTGCCTTTTGAAAAAGCACCTTTGTGGGGGGGGGGAAACCTGACACAGCTCCAACCTAGAAGGTCCTGGAAGGTGGGAGAAGTCAGGAAAAGGGTTAGCTTGTGGTGGAATACATATGTATGCTTTTGTAGCATTGTGTATTGGGAGGCTGAGGGTGCACCATTTTGGACACCACCCCATCCTGTATTATCCCTTCCAGGTATTATGGCATGCCCGCCACTTATGTAATGTAAGAACTGTATTGTGCATTGTTTTTTTAATACCTGGTTGGAACAAAACCCAGTATTTTATACTTGCTTGTGAACCAAACGGACTTACAAACAGCCTTTTAGAATATAACCTATTCATAAGTAGAGGACTAGCTGTAATTTAAAAAAATGCTTGAATTACAGAAATGTAAATACATTCGCTCTTTGGGGGTATAAAATTATCCACCCAAACACACACAGACCCTTGTAAATTAAATTACATCCTTGCTGCTTCTTAGATATTTGTAGGTCTATTGCTAATGGATCAAAGGAAGACAGTTTCAAACTAGATTAATCTATAGAACATAACAGAGAAAAGAGAGGTCAAAATTAAGAAGATAGGGGAGACAAGGGCATAAAAGAGAAATTCTTGGGGAGGAACAGCAAACCAGAAGAAATTATTTTATATGTGACTTCTTTATACAAAATATAGCTAGATCCCTTTTACAGATGTTCCATTCAATAGTCATTGAGTTATGCAAAAATTTGGTTTGGATATGAAGTCCAAAGGCAATTCAGTTGATCCTCCGGGAGATCAATTTGTTATTGTTTAATTTAGGAGCTACAAAGGGCAGAGGAACCAGCAATGAAATTCACCAAAGCTGACATTTCCAATCTATTTTGATTTTGGTATTTAAGGGGCAACATGGATTTTAAGTTATCATAGTGAAAGTCTGGCTCTTTTTTTTTAAGCAAAAACGCTATTTTAAAAAAGGTAAAGGTAAAGGTTCCCCCGCAAATGTGTGCTAGTCGTTTCCAACTCTAGGGGCCGGTGCTCATCTCCGTTTCAAAGCCAAAGAGCCAGCGCTTGTCCAAGGACGTCTCTGTGGTCATGTGGCCGGCATGACTAGACGCCAAAGGCGCACGGAGCGCTGTTACCTTCCCACCGGAGTGGTCCCTATTTTTCTACTTGCATTTTTACGTGCTTTCGAACTGCTAGGTTGGCAGAAGCTGGGATGAGTAACAGGCGCTCACTCTGTTACGCGGCACTCGGGATTCGACCCACCAAACTGCCGACCATCTGATCGACAAGCTCAGCGTCCTAACCCAGACGTCCATAAAATATTGGTAGTTTTACCACCAGATTTGAAAGATGCAATCTGGGTTGCAGGGGGGATCATAAATTGTTTGGGGATGCATATCTAGGCTATAAGCTGTCCACCTCTGATCAAAAGGATTTAAAAAGGTGAACAAGAAGATGTTTGTGTAAGGGTTCTTAGCCACAGATCTCAAGATGTATTTTGCAATTGAATTCTTCGACTTTAATAAAGCTATTTCTCTTCTGATTTTGTGTTCTCCTCCCTGCTCCTCTGTTTGAACATTAAAATCCATTTCTGAACATCTGAAAAACACACATCGGAATGAAGTAGATGACAAATCCTATTTCCAAAAAACATACAAGCTCACCAAGAAAAGTCCGGCTCCAGAGGAGAATTCAAAGTTTTCTTTAAGCATCTCTTCGGTGCCCTTTGTCAGCAGAGATTCCAGGCAGAAGTTAGTGATTAACATCATGCTGACACAAGCAGTCTAATTTCTTTAAGGGGACCTCAAAAAAAAAAATCACCTTCAAGGCAAAACCCACCATACATTTCTTGCAAGCTGTTTTCACCGGAAAGGAAAATGTCTGTGTTTATTTTCCACTGCAATTATACTAGCCAAAGGAATCTCCCACAATGTTGGCCCTTCTGCTTACAAAGAATTTTCTTTACATCTAATGTCGCTGTTGTCAACACAGCCTTAGCGTTTTACTCAAAACACCTTCCATTTCAGGACTTTCTTTCTAAAGAGAAATAAACTGTGGAGACGGTGATTATAGCTCAGTTTATTTTGCACTGTTATTTGTACCTATTGGTATTCATTGGTAGAACATTTATTATCATTTTAATACTAAGCAATCTTAATATATTAATAAGGGAAAGGAGATAGGAAGGAGGGAAGAAAGGAAAGAAGAAAAGAAGGAAAAAATAGGGGAAGGAAAGGAGGAAAGGAAAAGGGGAATAGGAAAGGGGAGGGAAGGGAGTTACAAGAGAAGGAAGGAAGTTATAGAGAATTAAAGGGAATTAAAGAACAGCGGTGGCTCAGTGGGTTAGGACGCTGAGCTTGTCGATCAGAAGGTCGGCAGTTTGGCGGGTCGAATCCCGAGTGCCGCATAACAGAGTGAGCGCCTGTTACTCATCCCAGCTTCTGCCAACCTAGCAGTTCGAAAGCACGTAAAAATGCAAGTAGAAAAATAGGGACCACTCCGGTGGGAAGGTAACAGCGTTCCGTGCGCCTTTGGCGTCTAGTCACGCCGGCCACATGACCACGGAGACGTCCTCGGACAAGCGCTGGCTCTTCGGCTTTGAAACGGAGATGAGCACCGGCCCCTAGAGTCGGAAACGACTAGCACGCATGTGCGGGGGAACCTTTACCTTTACCTTTAAAGAACAGCTCTTGAAATGGCATCATTAAATTGGACCCCCTTCCCAAATCAAATCGCAAATATAAACCAATTTGAAAGTCACAGTCCAATCAAGGTTGATTCAAATAATCTAGATGACCTCCACATCTTTGTCTCTGAATTAATATCTGACCTTTGCCATCCAGCCCTGATGTGATTTAAGTGACAGGAAAACTGAGGACAACCCAAGACCAGATTACAGGCATGAAGTGGAATAGAATAGAATAGAATAGAATAGGATAGGATAGGATAGGATAGGATAGGATAGGATAGGATAGGATAGGATAGGATAGGATAGGATAGGATAGGGAATGGGAATGGGAATAGAATAGAATAGAATAGAATAGAATAGAATAGAATAGAATAGAATGGGATGGGATGGGATGGGATGGGATGGGATGGGATGGGATGGGATGGGATGGGATGGGATGGGATGGGATGGGATGGGATGGAATGGAATGGAATGGAATGGAATGGAATGGAATAGAATAGAATAGAATAGAATAGAATAGAATAGAATAGAATAGAATAGAATAGAATAGAATAGAATAGAATAGAATGGAATGGAATGGAATGGAATGGAATGGAATGGAATGGAATGGAATGGAATGGAATGGAATGGAATGGAATGGAATGGAATGGAACGGAACGGAACGGAACGGAACAGAACAGAACAGAATAGAATAGAATAGAATAGAATAGAATAGAACCTTGGAGGTCTTCTAGTCCAGCCCCCTGCTCAAGCAGGAGTACCTATACCATCTCAGACAAGTGACTGTCCAGTTTCTTCTTACAAACCTCCAGTGATGGAGCACCCATGATTTCTGGAGGCAAGCTGTTCCACTGGTTGATTGTCCTCACTGTCAGTACGTTTCTCCTTAATTCCAGGTTGCTTCTCTCTATGAGAGTGGTTGAGCGACAGTGGAGAAGAATTCAGCTGTTTTTCAACCTCTGATTTCAACAATGGTTCCAAAGGATTCAATTATCAAGAGCATCCAAAGCTACTCCAGTGTGGTAGAAAGGCTAACTCATGAAGGGATTCTTTTTTTTTCTTTCCTTTTTCTAATCATGTGCAGCACTGATCATTCTTCATTAAACTGCCTAGTACCTCTGTTTCATGTGTTCAATTATTTTATGATCCTCAGAATGAACACAGTTCATGTGTATTTACTTGGATTTCACAGATGATGATGCTTATATCATTTATCAAGTGTGACAGCCATGGTCACCTCATGCACAAAGCAAAAGGTTTTCTCCAGCTAGGGATAACTACTCTGGGAATTGTGATTGTATGTGTCTCCTAACTATGCGCTTGAAAACAGGCTTGTTTGAGGGTTAGGTAAGCAAGAGTGGTGTTTTTCAACCTCGGCAATTTTTAGATGTATGGACTTTAGCCAGCTATGGAATTCTGGGAGTTGAAACCTATGCGTCTTAAAATTGCCAAGGTGGAGAAACATAGTTTAAACTATTCATCCACATTTTGACTTGGAAGCAAATTCTTATGAAATGGAGAAGTCCACATATTTGAAGATGAGCAATTTGAGAACACAGGTGAATATGAGATGGGGCAAGATACCACACCCTATCATAAACCCATGGGAGGATGGTTAACATGCTATGTCTGATGGTTCTTTCTTAAGGAGGTGCAACTTCAGTTGGCTCAAGGAAGGTCACTCAAGGTCAAATTCCCAAAGTGATCAAGGGCCCCCTTGGGGAGGGTTTCTCGTGAGTTTTAGGAGGTAAAATGGGTCCCTTAAATGTGTGAGGTTGTGGGAAAGTGATGAAGAGACCTCTAGGAAGAAGTATTTCAAAGAGAAGTCACCTTAATTAACTCACCAGAAAGGAAGTGGGGAGCTATTTCTTCTAACTTCAAGAGGCTCTATTTACCCCACAGTAGGTCTAAAGACATCTTACAGAAATTCAAGTACTAGTTGCTCCCTTTGTCTTGCAAGCTACATGGGGTTTGACCAGTCTATTGCAGCATCTTCACAGCACCCCCATTGAAACATTCTACAAATCAAAACAAAGACTCAGGTTACGTCAACCCTACGAGGCAGACCAAACCCAAACAACAGGCTCAAGGGAAGTCTAGAAATCACTTGTATGATTGGCTGTAGTAAACTTGGAAATCTGATTATGCTTCCCCCTCCTCCCTCACACATTCATGTGAATTCATGTTTTTGTTTTGATTTAAGCAATGTTCCCTTTTTTTAGTAATGGATCTTTTCTTGCTCCATCAAGAAATTTTTTACTCTCTACAAATTATTAGTTTATGTTCTGGGGTCCACACTTTGTTTTGTTTGCTCCCCAATTTTATATACAGTAGTGCTTGAAGCCACAATCATGACCAGATAAGCAAGCTTTACTTAGGTTGAATGTCCAGAAATAAGAGGGGAAGGTAAGTGAATAAGCAAACCATCTACCCTCATTTATGAGTGAATTCATTAAGAGATGCTCTGTGACTTCTTCAGATTTCTTTAGCCCAGAATACAAAATAGAAAGGCTAATTTCCTTTTCCCCAGATAAGGCTGGCCTGGGAACATCCATCTGTTCTGCATCAGTGATGCTCCAAAATATTCTCTGTTCTGTCTCAACCTCACTGAGTTCTTTTGCGTGAATGATCTGGATCTTTCCTCGTGATTTCAGCTGCCCGTCCTTTGCTTTCTTGAGTGCCAGGCTGACCTGTGAGGATAAAAATATGTGTATGTGTTATCTACACTTGCGGTCAAGCCATTTGAGATGCAGGCTAGTGGTCTAGGATAACTCAGTGCAGTCACTCGGCAAGGCCAACACGCCACAGCCAACTTGCCACGGCCAACTCACCATGGCCAATTTTGTCCATGGGACAACTCGCTTCAGGACGAGAGTTACACTATTATCAAAGAAATGGTGGAATAGAACCATTAAAGAAAGAAAGCCAAAGGAGGGACAAAATGTGAATGACAAAAAATATTTTTTTAAAAAATATTAATTTTTTTTAAATTTCTTAAATTGAATTGTTGAAGTGTCCCTCAACAAGTTGTCCCACAATGAGTTGGCCATGGCAAATTGGCTGCCATGGGTTGGCCACCAAGTTGCCCCATTCCATGCTTCAGGGGCAGCTTATATTTCCCCTTTTTCTAGCTCAAGAGAAGTTACTCGTTTCACTTCCCTCTGTGAAAGCTTTGATTCAATAAAGGATCGTCCTGGAGGGTGCTTTGAAGCAAGTGACTTCCTCACCAAACCACCAAGTTCAAATGGCCTCCTTAACTCAGTCAAAAGATTTAACAGACATTTGAGAATAACATGCACATGTCCCATTAAGTCAAGAATTTATTATCGGTTTCGATGGGAAACAGACTACAGTGCAATCCAGTGCTAAAACCTGGTTGGGTTGAGGGGACTGACCACCATAGGTAGGAATCATGAACTACATCAAATAGACTAAGTTCTCCCAAAATACTAAGTTCTAAAAAATCTCAAACCCTAACCTGGCTTAGTATGGTGTACAAAGGCACCTACCAGATCCTGATTTGGTTAAGCAATGGGCATGACCACCAATTGTTTGAATAAGACTAGGGAGCAGAGGGTGTCTGCAGATTACTTTTAAAAGAGACTGTAAAGCCAGTTGGGTCTAGTGATTAAGGTGCTTGGCCTTGAACCTAGGAAATTGAGAGTTCTAGTTCCACCTTAGGCATGAAAGCCAACTTGATGACTTTGTGCCATTCACCAGGAAATTGTGAGTTCTAGTCCTGCCTTAGGTATGAAAGCCAGCTGGATGGCCTTGGGCCAGTCATTCTCTCTCAGCCCAACTCATCTCACAGGGTGGTTGTAGGCAAAATGAGGATGGAATATTATGTATGTTTGCCGCCTTGAGTTATTTATAAAGTAATAAAGGTAGGGTAAAAATCAAATTACTCAATAAATAATAAAATAATTTAAAATGGTAAACACGAAATGAAGAAGACCAAAGTCCCACAAGATTAGGACATCTCGCAAATTTTTGGTAGGAAACACGGAAGGTCCCCTCGGTGGGTAGCTTAAATTTTTTTTTTAAATTTAATGATCCTGAGATTTCATCATTTTTAAAGTTATTCTTATTGGGGAGTTCTCAAGACTTTCCACAAAAGTGCATGGTGGTTCCTGGCTTCTGAACAGATGGCATCTAAGGATTCTTCCAAGGTTGCTAATCTTAGCTCAGTATCGTGCCCATCTATGATAAGCTGTTGGCATCTTGAAGAAAGATTTCTCAACAGCATTGGTCTCCAGCCATCTCAAGAAAGAAAAAACTCAGTCCTCAAAAACGTTTCCCCAACGGGTGGAGAAAAATTTAGCATATTCCATTTTGTGCGATTAGGGACGCAGTGGCTCAGTGGGTTAGGACGCTGAGCTTGTCGATCAGAAGGTCGGCAGTTTGGCGGGTCGAATCCCGAGTGCTGCGTAACAGAGTGAGCGCTGTTACTCGTCCCAGCTTCTGCCAACCTAGCAGTTCGAAAGCACATAAAAATGCAAGTAGAAAAATAGGGACCACTACGGTGGGAAGGTAACGGCGTTCCGTGCGCCTTTGGCGTCTAGTCATGCCGGCCACATGACCACGGAGACGTCCTCGGACAAGCGCTGGCTCTTCGGCTTTGAAACGGAGATGAGCACCGGCCCCTAGAGTTGGAAACGACTAGCACGCATGTGCGGGGGAACCTTTACCTTTTTTTACTATTTTGTGCGAGAGTGGAGGACACCTTTTCCGTTCCCCACTGCACAAGCCACCCAGGCCAATCGTACTGATCTGAAGGACATTACTTTAATGAAGCCATTGATGCTGTTAAATATTAATCTGTCAAAGCAGTTAAAGCCACAACTGTAACAAAACCAAGTTATATATAATGGAGAAAGGTAATGAGGAAAGGGGGAAAAAAGCACTGCCAGAAGTCAAGGTTAAGAAGCTGGCTAAATAAAACTGAGTGAGCAAGAGAAAGAAGTGGATAAGCAAAATCAAATTCCTTCTCCTTGGAGGAGGGCAAGTCACAGAATGGACAACTGGGATGTAAAAGATGTCTCGGCCCACAGAAGGTGGGGAGGCATGGGGGAAATGAAGGAGCCCCCTTGGTTTTCTAGAGAGTTAAGAAAAAGAAGAGAAATATTTTTAGTCTTGCAAAACCGATACCCTTAACCTCACTTTGTTTCTTTATATTTGATATAAATAACATAACTATACAATAAATATAAATACATATTTGAGGGGCTGCCACAAAGAAGAGGGGGGGGTCAACCTATTTTCCAAAGGACCTGAAGGCAGGACAACGGATGGAAACTAATCAAGGAGAGAAGCAACCTAGAACTAGGGAGAAATTTCATGACAGAACAATTAATCAGTGGAACGACTTGCCTCCAGACGTTGTGGGTGCTCCAACATTAGAGATTTTAAAGAAGAGATTGGACAATGATTTGTCTGAAATGGTAGAGTGTTTTCTGTTTGAGCAGGGGGTTGGACTAGAAGACCTCCAAGGTCCCTGCCAACTCTGTTATTCTGTTATTGATGGCTCTTAACACATTTTGGGTTGAAACTTAACATTAAGAAAACCAAGATCATGGCATCCGGCCCTCTCAATTCCTGGCAAATAGATGGGGAAGAAATGGAGGTAGTGACAGATTTTATTTTCCTGGGCTCCAAGATCACTGCAGATGGGGATTGCAGCCAAGAAATTAAAAGACGCTTCCTCCTTGGGAGGAAAGCCCTGGCAAATCTAGACAGCACACTAAAAAGCAGAGACATCACCCTGTTAACAAAAGTGCGTATAGTCAAGGCTATGGTCTTCCCAGTTGCAATGTATGGCTGTGAAAGCTGGACCATAAGAAAGGCTGAGCGCCAAAGAATTGAAGCCTTTGAACTATGGTGCTGGAGAAGACTCCTGCGAGTCCCTTGGACTGCAAGGCGATCAAACCGGTCAGTCCTAGAGGAGATCAACCCTGACTGCTCTTTAGAAGGCCAGATCCTGAAGCTAAAACTCATATACTTTGGCCACCTAATGAGACAGAAGGACTCACTGGAGAAGAGCCTAATGCTGGGAAAGATGGAGGGCAATAGAAGAAGGGGACGACAGAGAATGAGGTGGCTGGATGGAGTCACTGAAGCAGTAGGCGTGAGCTTAAATGGACTCCAGAAGATGGTAGAGGACAGGAAGGCCTGGAGGAACGTTGTCCATAGGATCGCGATGGGTTGGACACGACTTCGCAGCTAACAACAACAACAACACATTTTGTGATGTGAACAAATCTCACTTCTTCATGGATTCCCAAATTTACTTCCTTATGAATAGAGATCATGGCTCTCTGCAGGATATTATGGAAACTGTTTCAATCCTCCCAAATCAAGGTAATCCCAAAACGTCACCACAGATCGAACAACTGCAAAACAACAATTAAAAATGGTGGCAGGCGATGTATCCTTTTGGAAGGTTTGACTCTCAAAGAGACAACCAATAATCTGCACTGGAGACAAAGTTGGTGATCCGAGTTGTGTATTAGTGTTTGCCTCCCTATGAAAAAGAACGGCTGCAATCTGCAAGCCTTCAGATCAGAGATAATAAAGTTAGCATGCAAGTGGATAGGGCACATTTACACCAATGTATTTTTGGAAACATCTTGGTGATGAAAACAGCCCATTTCCTTACAAAAGAAAATTAAGCCATCAGCTATATAGAATCAGCTTCCTTCTGAAACTTTTAAGGAGCCTGGAAAAGTGAGCACCACAGCTGTATTTATATCTTAATTTATATAGCAGGCATGAACAACTCACAGTCCCATGGTTGAATGGGGACAACCAGCAATTTTCTTGGTTCCTCTCGAAAGCCTTCCACCATGGTTGCTAAACTTTTGCAGCCAGCTTGAGATCAAAAATCAACCAAATCCATCGAGTAAGCCCTAAAACAAGCTGAAAATGGTTTTGAAAGACCTTTCCTAGCTGGAAAAAAAATGGGCAGGCAGGAGATAGGATCAGACAACTTAATATCCTTTTATTCAGGGCTTTTTTTTTGTCATAGAACACCCAGAACGGAGTTCCGGCACCTTTTTTGGATGGAACCTTGTAGAGTAGGCAAGGCGGGTTGTATGAAATGTGTGAGTTCTGACACCTTTTTCTTTTACAAAAAAAGCACTGCTTTCAGAAAATCTTATCGAAAAAAAGGATAGCTCAGCCCTCTCCGAATGGATAAAACTTAAGCATTGTCAGATCCTTTGTTGATGAGTTTCGAATCCGCCATATTTCTCGGATCCTTTCAGTGGGGCTTTACTTAATCTTTTAAATCATTCCAAACTTGATATTATTTGTCAAAATAGAGCCATAATGGCTGAAAGTATCTCAGCCAGTTCATTAAATTGGAAAGGGGTGAGAAATCAAGTTGTTGTTTTTTAAGAGTCAAGGAAAGACAGATGGGGATGTGATTGGGGTGCATACTTAGCATTCAAGCTTCGTGGAAATAAAAGATTTACGTTAGACTCAAAGCACCAGGAAACTCACACAGGAGATGAAGATCATCTTTTAGTGTGTGTGTTTTTTTTCCTGCAACAACTATTTAAGGCATCTTGATATGGTTTATGGTAGAAATACACAGGTATAAATCGAGGTAAACTGCCCTAAGACTTTTTTTTTTGGACTCAAGATTCTTTTTTTCCACTATGTATTCACAATGGACTGTGATTAGTGTGTCTGTGTGTCTGTGTGTGTGTGTGTGTCTGTGTGTAGCGTATTTGTGTGCGTGTGTGCATGTATGTGTATAGTTATATATTTATTAATTTATTTTCTGAGAGCGGGCATCAGAATTTCATTCGTTAATGTGTGCCAGTGTATTCACACCAAAAAATGACCATTAAAGGTTATCATGCCTATCTTATCTTATTATAATAATTGGTGCCCATCCCAGTCCAATCCCTAGCAGCTTCCCAAGATTGCATGTTATTTTGATTTGTATCTGCAACAAGAGCTCAACATCTAGAAAGACAGCAGAGAAGAGCAACAAAGATAATTAGGAGACTGAAAGCTAAAATATATAAGGAACAGTTGCTGGAATTGGGTATGTCCAGTTTAATGAAGAGAAAGACTTGGGTGTCATGATAGCAGCGTTCCAGTATCTCAGGGGCTGCCCCAAAGAAGAGGCAGTCAAGCTATTCTCCAAAGCGCCTGCAGACAGAACAAGAAGCAACGGATGGAAACCAATCAAGGAGTGAAACAACCTTGAACTAAGGAGAAATTTCCTGGCAGTGAGAACAATTAACCAGTGGAACAACCTGCCTCCAGAATTTGTGAATGCTCCAACACTGGAAGTTTTTAAGAAGAGACTGGGGGTTGGACTAGAAGACCTTCAAGTTCCCTTCCAACTCTCTTATTCTGTTATTCTGTTTATTCTGAGGACCATTGATGCAATCCTTCTGGCCATGAATTTGTCTAATTCCTTAATGGAATAGTTTGCAAGAAATTAAACAAACATGAAGGCCACTTCATAGTATTATATTTTCTTTTGAGTCACCAGTCTAAATGCTATATTTTTTTTCTTGTAGAATCAGCTTCGTTGTTCTTTGATAGAGCTTTCTCTCCTCCATCTCTCTCTCTCTCCCTTTTTTTTTTGAGAAGTTGGCATCCAAGAAACAAGACCTTAAGAGTACTTTTCATAGTATTGATTAGAAACTTCATAGCATTGATTAGGAAGAAGGTTAAAGTTACAACCCAAGAATTCTAGCAAGTATCCTTCTTCCAAATGAGAACTCTAAAGAGAAGAATTCAATTGTCCATTTCATCCTGTCTTCTGGCTTCTTCCACACCCCATGAAATGAAACCACCTCGTTTCAGCTTTTTTACCTAAATCACATTTTTTAAAATAAAAAAGCCAGTTTCTCAGCTCTCCGAGTCTCTTGCACAAAGACACACACAGACAAACATCCCTGTGCCCAGACTGTTATCCTCCAAGCCCTGTTGCATTTTTGTCCCATTTTTCCTATGATGATCCTGAGCAAGAAACTCATTAAGAAACCAAATTACTACCTATCTCAGGTTGGAACTAATGTATTGACATCCACAGCGGTTGTTAAATGAACTGTAAATCCAATACACGGAAATCATTTTCAAGTGAATCAAATCAGATTTCAGTCAAAAGCAAAAGCACAGGAGACCTAAGACGCACACTTTTCTGAGCATTCACCAGGTAGATGCTTTGAGAGCCAGAAAAGAAAAGGGGAGGGGGAAGCCATCCAAATCTGAGAAATCCAGGGCAAAAACCATAAAACGGCATTAATCAGACTGTACACAATGACAAGCAAGCCAAGCAAATGCTCGGAATTTAAGGACAGGTATTGTTCAGATAATGTTGGTAAACCTGGAGACCATCCATGATTTCTATTCCCAGATCTAAACTGAAGAGGAGAAACCAAGAAACCCCATAGAAACAATGGCTCTCCAGAAACCTCTCAAGACCTTCCTAAAGACATTCACTTAAAAACATCCAAATAGAGAGAGACAGGGAGACAGAGAGAAGGGGGGAAGAGGGGGAGAGGATGGAGAGAGAGAGCGGTGGGGGGGAGAGGGGGAGAGAGAGAAAGAGAGAGATGGAGATAGAGACAGGGAGACAGGGAAGTGGGGGAGAGGATGCAGAGAGAAAGAGAGAGGGGGAGAGAGAAACAGAGAGAGACAGAGATAGAGACAGAGAGAAGGGAGAGGGAGGAGAGAGGAAGAGGGGGAAGGGGAGAAAGAAACAGAGAGGGAGGGAGAGAGACACAGAGACACAGAGAGAGACAGAGAGAGAGACAGAGAGAGAGAGGGAGAGGGAGAGGGGAAGAGAGAGAAAGAGAGAGAGAGATGGAGATAGAGACAGGGAGACAGAGAGGGGGAAGTGGGGGAGAGGATGCAGAGAGAAACAGAGGGAGGAGGGAGAGGGGGAGAGAGAAAGAGAGAGACGGAGATATAGAGACAGGGAGAGAGAGGGGAGAGGGAGGAGAGAGGGAGAGGGGGAGGGGGAGGGGGAGAGAGAGAAACAGAGAGACAGAGATGGAGATAGAGACAGGGAGACATAGCGAGGGGGGGAAGAGGGGGAGAGGATGGAGAGAGAGAGGGAGAGGGAGAGAGAGAGACAGAGAGATGGAGATAGAGACACGGAGACGGAGAGGGGGAAGTGGGGGAGAGGACACAGAGAGAAAGAGAGAGAGGGAGGGACACAGAGAGAGAGACGGGGGAGAGAGAGAAACAAAGAGACAGAGATGGAGATAGAGACACGGAGACGGAGAGGGGGAAGTGGGGGAGAGGACACAGAGAGAAAGAGAGAGAGGAGAGAGAAACAGAGAGAGACGGAGATAGAGACAGGGAGATAGAGAGAGGGGAGAGGGAGGAGAGAGGGGGACGGGAGAGAGAGAAACAGAGAGACAAGAGATGGAGACAGAGAGAAGGGAGAGGGAGGGGAGAGGAAGAGGGGGAAGGGGAGAGAGAAACAGAGAGAGGGAGGGAGATAGATAGAAAGAGACGGAGAGAGAGGGAGGGAGAGGGGAAGAGAGAGAAACAGAGAGAGACAGAGACGGAGACAGGGAGACAGAGAGGGGAGAGGAAGGAGAGGGGGAGAGGGGAGAGACAGAGAGAGGGGGAGAGTAGTCCTCAACTACACCCATTCATTCTGGGACTGAAATTACAATGGCACTGAAAACAAGCAACTTATAACACTTTTTCACACTTGCAACTGTTGCAGTGCCCCCGTGGTCACGTGATCAAAATGTGAATACTTGGACGCTGACCTGTATTTATGACGGTTGCAGTGTCCCGGGGTCATGTGATCACCTTTTGCGATCCTCTGACAAGCCAAGTCAGTAAGGAAGCCAGATTCGCTTAACAACCGTGTTACTAACTCAGCTGCAGTGATTCACTGAACAGCTGTGGCAAGGGAGGTGGTAAAATGGGGGCAAAATTTAGCAGCGGAAATTTTGGCCTCACGTGTGACCGTTAAGTCGCGGATTACCTACCTGTAAAAGGGGGTAAGTGACACGGCTGCCAAATTCAGTGGCTGGATTGAAAGTCTGTGCTTTGAAGGGGTTCTGTTTCAGTGTAACATGATTTACTTTTTGCTTTGAATGTTCTGCTTGGCTCTACCTACAATTTGGCCATGCCTAAAGAGTACCATAAAGCTGGGGTCCAAATTTGCAAATGATGGCCACAGTGTTGGAATGAATACATATCACATACTAAAAGGGTGACCTCATTCTACATATATTTATATGAGAGAAGAAAGAATAACATGGTAGTAAAGTAGCTGATTGCCCAACCTTGCGACTCTCAGGCGAGCCGTAAGGATCCTCATCTAAAATCTGTTGTAAATAGGTATCTCCTACCATTTGATTTGTTACAAGAGAATTGGAGGTGGGAGGTTCCTAGTGTGTAGAAGGAGACTGTGCAAGCTGCAACATTAAAAGATCAGTGTCAATGCTTTAAGTACGAGTCCAAGTGCACAAACATTTTCTCTGCCATTGTGTGTGTGTGTGTGTTTGTGCTAGGGAGAGGAAGTTGGGAAGATGTGGGAAAGTTTCAAACAATGGACCAGAAGCAATTTATGAGCCTGCATTAAGGGCTTGATGGAATGGGGAAAGACAGTCCATTAACCTGTTGCACACAAAAATATGTCTGTTGTTATTATTGTCTATAAATTCTTCAGTTGCCTGTGGAAAGAGGCACCATAAAAATAGTGTGACTGATAAGGGAGCCATAGTAAGCAGCCTGTTAAACAGAGCAGTAAACTCAGCACAATGGCCTTGATCTTGGGCTGCTGTTGTAAAATTCAGCACAAAGGCACACACACTTGCAAGGAACATAGTGGAAAAAACCTCCAAAGTGTGTTTATGAGTCAAGAAGTGCAAAGCATTGATGAAGTGACTGACAAGTATTCACAAGGGTGGCGTGTTAATTTTCAAACTCCAAGCTCTTCTATCCGACTGAATGCCAGCTAGCTCAGTTCTACGACATTAAATAATCCACTGTTTGGGTTGAAGGCGCTTTTCAAAGGAAGGTGTTTCAACTGCAATTGTATAACACTCTTGGTTTTACGATTCTACAGCAGCCTAATCCCCCTTCATAGAAGTGAACCCTAAATACACCTCTCTTTTTTTAACCATTTCTGAAAAATGCTTGATTAACTCAAGAAGAGGATGATTTGGTTTTCCATTTTTTTGGAAAGAAGCTTCAGCTGAAGTTTATCTCCTTTGAGTATCCCACATACGTTGATGACACCTAGAAGGTGGGGTATAATATATGATACATATTCTATGA
The DNA here is from genome assembly GCF_947247035.1 of Vipera ursinii. NCBI lineage: Eukaryota > Metazoa > Chordata > Lepidosauria > Squamata > Viperidae > Vipera > Vipera ursinii. Next base: position 13,173,263 of record NC_139525.1, read on the forward strand.
CCCCCCTGACAGTTTCTTATCAAGGGATGCCTGTCGGATACGTTCTCTTTACAAAAGGAATTGCAAGACCCCTGCCATGCTTTTTTGATTGGGTGGAAAGAGTAACTTTTAATAATACGTGCCAGTGCCGGAGAAGAATTGATCTGATCACAGAGCTGGTATAATAGGATTTAATTCTGCTTCAGATGTGCCAGTTTTAATAAAAAAGGATTGAACAAAGCTCAAATAAATTACATAGAAAGGTCAGGCTTATTGCCTGTACAGTTCTGTTAACTCTACCAGAGACGGTTTTTAGATACTGTATGTATAAGAATTTTTGATTTGGGGGAAGTAGGATATGAACTGTATGCATGGCTGCCCCATTATTTGCAATGGTGATTCATTTACAAATGAGAGCCATCCTTGCTTAAGACAAAGCATCCTTAAAGAGCCTTCACCTATGTTGAGGCTTTGTTTATAAAGATTTTCCCCATATGTTAACAAACTACCTTCCGTTCACTTAGGAAGGAGGAGAGGTCTTAACTAGTTTGTGGGCTATGAACAGCAATCTCTTTTATGTACTCACCTCGTCCCCTAAGTGTACGATGGTTTTAGTCAATCATATTTAACTGTTAAATAGATCGGTTTATGGGAGAGATTTCTATCTTGCAAAAGTTATAAAGAGACAGATAAAATATAATTGTACAGTTGAGAGTGAAGCAAAGACATTTAATAGATCAAAGAATACTTCTGGAAAAATTAATAACTTCTCATTTTCTTTCCCTTTAAAGTTTTTTGGTTGATTAAAAGCTCCTCTAAACAGTTAACAGATTTCTAAAAAGGAGATCAACCTACTAATCATCTGATCTTGCCTGGGAACGTTGCAAACCAGTGTAGATGTCTTTAAAAGAATTATAGAACTATTGTCTGACTCTAGCCGATTACCTGGGGGGAAATTCCACAGAATCTTGTAGGAGCCTAAATATGCCTCGTTATAATTGTGCAGAAATATATGGAGAAAAAGCAGGGAAGTGTTTTTAAATCATAACCACACTAATAATACAATGGTCTAAACAATTTATTGCCACTAAATATGGTGATGGACATCAACCTACAGTACGTATGATGTAGCATCATTGATTCAATTTCTATGGCCACCTATGAAACATTTGACTTTGGGCAGGTGAATTTTTTCTTCTTCTCCTTCTCCTTCTTCTCCTCCTCTTCCTCCTCCTTTCCCCATACCAGGGAAAAAACATCATTCTAAATCAGACCTTCATAGGACATGTGAATTATTCATATCAGAATTAAATATCAAAGAAAATACATCAAAATTGCCAATTGCTAATTTCTCTGGCCATTGTCCAAACCATGAGGATTTCAGAAGATAATGCCCCTTCCCCCTCTGCTTGTCTATGCCTCAGTGGGAAAATAAACATGAACTAGCACATGCACGACATACTGTGAAAGTCAGGGAAGCCACATTACCACATATGCTCAGCCACCTGCCTCTCTGAACGCCAATGATTTATCCTGTCCCTTTGGACTCAACTGCATGAGGGTTTGTTTTTTTGCTTTTGTTTTTTAAAAAAGCTTCTTCTCCCCATACTTAAAAATTCACTGAATCTTCGTTCTGCAAAGGGCTGGATCAAATTTGAAGGAGTGATCTATGAGATCAGAACCAGGAATAAGTTTCTCAGCTTCTTTTTTTATTCTCAGGAGCACTTAACTTTCTGCAAGCATGGTACCCAGGATTTTGAGGGCAAATGAGATGAAAGGATTTGCTGGACAGGCCAAGTTGCAATCTAAGCATGCTGGCTAAAGACGGTGAGGGCTACAGACCAAAGCATCTGGAGAACATCAGATTGTGGGGAAGCAGTTTCTCGATCTCAGCAAGTTTTAACACGAGTGGATTTCAACTCTCAGAATTTCCCGGCCAGCGTGCTTAAAATCATTGAAACTGAGAAACATTGATATAATCATTCTTGTCAAGTTGAACCAATGGGGAACTCACTTCTCTCTCACTGGCTTTAGAAACATATCCTCCATCACTTGTGTCTATGTATGTTGACCTTCCCTCTCTTCCCTTATTCATTTAGTCTAGCCTTATCTACTTTAAAAAGGGACGCGGTGGCTCAGTGGGTTAGGACACTGAGCTTGTCGATCACATGGTCGGCAGTTTGGCAGGTCGAATCCCGAGTGCCGCGTAACAGAGTGAGTGCCTGTTACTCGTCCCAGCTTCTGCCAACCTAGCAGTTCGAAAGCACGTAAAAATGCAAGTAGAAAAATAGGGACCACTACGGTGGGAAGGTAACAGCGTTCCGTGCGCCTTTGGCGTCTAGTCATGCCGGCCACATGACCATGGAGGCGTCCTCAGACAAGCGCTGGCTCTTCAGCTTTGAAACAGAGATGAGCACCGGCCCCTAGAGTTGGAAACGACTAGCACGCATGTACGGGGAAACCTTTACCTATCTACTTTAAATGACAGGACTTGATTTTTTTATTGTCATCTGTTCACCTGCTTATCTGTTTGGTAAAAATTCTGGCCCTCCAAATGTTGCTGAGCTACACGTCATGTATATTCCGGTCTTTAACCATAGTAGCTAGGCACAGGACAGAGGTCTCCAAACTTGGCAACTAAGACTTGTGGACTTCAACTCTCAGAATTCCAGAGCTGGCTGAGGAATTCTGGGAGTTGAAGTCCACAAGTCTTAAAGTTGCCAAGTTTGAAGACCACTGGCATAGGAGATTCAACCCTGGTGGGTCAGAGCTTCTTCCATTCAATGCACTTTTGCTGATTACCAGTCAGAGATGCCAGGAGGATGAATCTGTGGACTTTATCAATCAGAAGGACATCTTCTACCACCAATACACAGTAGGGAATCAGTGCAATAAGTATCTTGCTGTCAACCATCCCACTGGGTTAGACAGCAAAAGAAACTCCTGGGACATTTTTTTTACCAAGAGTGTAACTTTACTGAAGATTCCAGAAGTAGAAAAGCCAGTTTTCTAACTATTTTGTGCCAAAACAACATAGGGAAAACTTGCCCTTTCCCAACCCTCCCCCCCCCCCGGACCTCCCATTGTCCATTGCTTGCCAATCATTTGCACTCTCTTTGTTTTTCAGAACAGTCTGCCTGCCTTGGGCTTCCCCAGCTGGCAACCTTGAGGGGTGGGTTGAGTCTGTCTCAAGCTTCCAGTCGGCACACTTGCCTTCGAAATTTCCCACCCAAACCTTCCTGACGTTCCGATGCCTTCCCTCCCCCCTCCCATTACCACTGTCTAGTTGCCAGCAGGACCGCGTAGCAAGTCCACCATGACACATGCCTTGCTAACCATATGGTGCCTTCACTTTGGGTCGACTTCCTGTTCAAAATAATCAAAATTCCAACTGCTCTCACAAATGACCAAATGGAGACCACGCTGCTCAAGTTTTCCCTATTCCTGTAGTGGCAAACCTATGGCATGCATGCCACAGGTGGCATGCAGAGCCCTCTCTGCGGGCACGCGTGCCATCGGCCCTGTCCTAGGCCTTCAGCTGGGTTTTATAAAACCTTTTCACTTTAGGCCTCCGCCGTGTGCAAAAAAAAAAAAGGTTCAATCAATTTCAACTTCTCGCGGGGGAAAAAAAAAGATCTCGCTAAGTTGGAATTGACTGATTGAACTTTTTAGTCCCACTCAGTCTGCCGTTACCACTGCAGCCATGCCCACCCAATGGGCCATGCCCACCTAGCACCCGATACATAAGTGGGTTTTGGGTTGCAGTTTGGGCACTCGGTCTCTAAGAGGTTCACCATCACTGCCCTATTCAATACTAGTTCAAACAATCAATTTTCCCCACATGGTCACTTCTATCAGCGTCAAACTACAGTTACTATCACCCTATCTGGTAGCTAACCAAGTTCTGATTTGAAATCAATACATCCACATCTCAAGGGCAGAAGACCAATCTACTAAGCTGCTCCGTGAACAAGGCGAATCCATTATACAAATCCAGTCTGAGATATTTCCCTTTTTTCTCTGATGTGGTGTTTATAATAAGCAAAATAACTACAGTAATGTTTCAAACTAGAAGCAGACCAATTCAGCATGCCAGAAAAACTTTACCCATCCTATTTTTCATGCCACATCTCTGGGATCAATAACTGCAGCTATTGATTGTCGGCATAAATTCAAAACATTCATTTACATTGAGTATCTTAACTTAATCAAGAAGCAGCAGCAGAATTTGGCCGAATTGATTTTCCTTTTGTGTTCAAGATTAAAATCAAACCTGTGGGAGAAACAGAGCATCCATACATTGTAAGGTACAAATGCTGTTAATTATCCATAACTATCACAATAACATCAAGAATCAAGTCATCCCAAGAGGAAAAATCCATGATTATTCAGTCAGGAAAAATTACAGAGATTATCTATGGGACAGAGGAAGAGGTCTTTTCTCACACCTAGAAGTCAAGGGCTGGACAATTTTCCTTGCAGATATTAAGAAGACAATATAATAGGTAGTGTTGGGCAAAAGATAAACTTTGGCAATCCCAAAGGTGTTTTTTTCAAAAGGCAGCTGGACTTTTGTTTTTCCTTCAAGAAGTTTTGCGTCTCATCCAAGAAGTTTCTTCATTTGTGAACTGAAGAAGCTTCTTGGTTGAGAAGCGAAACGTCTTCAAGGAAAAACAAAGTCCAGTTGCCTTTTGAAAAAAACACCTTTGGGGCAACCATGACCTGGATGACTGAGAATTTCCATAGATATGTCTTGGCAATTTCTAAGCTTGTAGACCAGGGGTCTTCAAACTTGGCCCTTTTATGACTTGTGGACTTCAACTCCCAGAATTCCTTAGCCAGGCATGCTGGCTGAGGAATTCTGAGGGTTGAAGTCCACAAGTCATAAAAGGGCCAAGTTTGAAGACCCCTGTTGTAGACACTAACTGTCGGGCCTGGGAACTCTGGGAGCTGAAATCCACAAGTTTTAAACTTGCCAAGGTTGGACCCCCTGATTTAAGGAATCAAAAGTCCATTTTCAAACTTGTCCTTTCTTGCTCCTTGGATAAAAGCAAGACTACAGCATTTTGTTGTTGTTCCTATATGTGAATAAATAATTCACAAGCTGAATAACCAACATTCTTCTTTGCTTCTTTATGTCAAGAAAGAGCTTTCAAATAAAGGGGCAGATGATGAAAGCAATCTTAACTGACAGATGCCATGCAACTCACCAAGGCAGTGTCAAATGTTTGCAAATGTGCAAATGAAGAAAAAAAAGTCTACTGATACAAAGATAATAAAAATATACTAAAAAAAAAAGCTTGCGGCTTACCAATATTGTAATTTACTAAGTTGCTGACTTTACTATCAGGAACTAGTCCTTTCATTTGATTGACAGCTAATTAAAATTTGACTAGATTAAAACTTCTGAAGGATTCTCACTTGCATTCAAGGCACTGTTCAGCAAACATAAAGGCCAAATGTTAAAACTATCTAAAACGTAAGCACTGAGAATTTATTTAAATCCTGGAAATTGCCTGGAATATTAAAAATCCAAGAGCAAATATATTTTGCATGCAAAACTCAAGTCTCTTCAAAATTTGCCATAAAAAATTGAAAACCTAGGCATTAAACAATATTCCTGCTCTATTTTTTCTTTAAAAAGTACAGTTCAAATGCCAGATTTCAAAAGCTGTTAAATGTAAATGTTTTAATACAATTATCTTCCACAACAATGATCATTTTCAGTGTCCATTGAAAGTGGAAATACTGCTATTCATGCAAGGGTTTTTGGAATAAATAGGATTTGAGTGCAGCAGTAGTTAATTTCCCTTTCTTTGTCTGGGTAAATATTCTCCCACATCCCTCCCGCTCGCATAAAAGAAAGTTATAATTTCTATGAAATCTATAAAAGAACTTTGTGTTGAGCTAAACTCTTGGGTCTCAAGAAGCTCAGATCTGACTAACTCCAGGTTTCCATGCCTAAGTAGTGGCAGCACAATGTTTTCATGAACATGTATCCAGTTGTGGTACACTACTGATAGTCGACTTACAACAGTCAGGGGCTGCCATAAAGAAGAGGGAGCCAAGCTATTCTCCAAAGCAACTGAAAGCAGGACAAGAAGCAACGGATGGAAACTAGTCAAGGAGAGAAGCAACCTAGAACTAAGGAGAAACTTCCTGACACTTAGAACAACTAACCAGTGGAACAACCTGCCTCCAGAAGCGGTGAATGCTACAACACTGGAAGTCTTTAAGAAGAGACTGGACAGCCATTTGTCTGAAATGCTATAGTGTTTCCTGCCTGAGCAGGGGTTGGACTAGATGACCTCTAAGGTCCCTTCCAACTTTATTATTTATTAATTCATTGAGTGACAAAAGTTACAGCAATGAAAATGTAATTTCCCCCCCCCCCCTTATGACTGTTGCAGCATCCATCGAAATTCAGATGCTTGGCAACTGGTTCATCTGTATGACGGTCGCAATGTCCTGGGGGCTATGTGGTTTTGCAACCTTTTGACAGGCAAAGTCAACGGAGAAACCAGATTCACTTAACAACCGTGTTACTAAAACTTAACAACTGCAGTGATTTGCTTAACAGCTGTGGCAAGAAAGGTCATGAAACAGGGCAAAACTCACCATTGTTTAGGAACCGAAATTTCTCAGCTGTGCTCAGCTGTGGCTGTAAGTAGAGGACTACCTGCACAGAACTTTGACAGCATAAACACTGGTGCAACTCAAGAGACCAAAATTAAATTCAATACTCAGCTGATGTTTTACTGTGACTCAGATACATCCTATCTCTAAGCATGTTCTTGTTATCAATTCAGTATTAAAACTCTGAAAGTGTCCGTGGTCCTCCCACACACCCGTGTGGTTTACTGCTTCATTTAATCCTTTCTTTGCACTTGGACAAAGAGCTGCCTCCCATTGTTACAGCCTTGATCTAATAGAGAGCCATAAAAATCTCATAGGAAGTCAAATCTTGTAGCTACGTGATAACTGTATCATTTCCCTCCAGGTTGGATGGCTCCTTATTAATTTGTTGGTGCCGTTAAGTTCATCTTTCAGAGGAACAAAAGACGAAGCTTCTATGTGGCATTTACACCAAAGCAAGGAATAATGGCAACCACAATCGGAGAGACCTCCCCAGCCGGCCTCTGTATTTCACCAATGATCAGAAAGATTAAAGGAATCTGGGGCTTCAAAAAGACACAAGTTACCTTGGGCGCCTTCATCTCATTTTGTCTTGCACCGCGACAATGCGGCTGGTGTTTAGACCTTCGTGAAGTTCAGGTGCGATAAACGTTGGGCTGGCATTTGTGTTGCAATTATCGAAATGTTAAACCAAAAGGCCGGGCTAGCAAACTGGGGTGCTTTTGAATGGCTCCTGTCTTCATTTAAACACTTCCAACTTTGTTCTCTGCAACAGCCTTTGGCTGCTGAGGGGTTTCGGTTGCTTGCCCAAACCCGTGAACTTTCAACTTGGAATATGTCTCTGGAGATTCTGTCAGGGTTGTCCCAAAGTTGCTTTTTCAAAAGGCAACTGGACTTTTGTTTTTTTTTCTTTGAAGGCGTTTCAGTTCTCCTCCAGGAAGCTTCTTCATTTCTGAAGGCGTGAAAGTCCAGTTGCCAATTTAAAAAGCCTCTTTGTTTCAACTTGGCAGAGGTTAAAGGAGTGAGGCCCAACCTTTTGGACTCAGGATGTCAGAAATTTGGAAATTTTGATTCTGCTGGCATGTCACACATACACAGAGAGAGAGAGAGAGACGGGGGGGGGGGGGAAAAGAGACCATTCCCTACATATTGATTTATTAAGAAAAATAGTAAGTCCAGTCATGTGTGGTGCTGCGTAGTATATCAAGAAATGTCCAATAATTACAAAAATGAAACACAAGTAAAACATACTTATTTTCAGAGGGATTAGCAGTTGCACAAAAGCCCACCCCATTCTTGCATGGCCTCCAAAAATCATACCAGAACTGGACATGCTTCCAAGGATAGTTGCTGCCGAGTATGAGTGAATGCTGGAGTGTCATCCCAAAATGGATGGATGGATGGATAGATAGATCGATGGATGGATGGATGGATGGATGGATGGATAGATGATAGATAGATAGATAGATAGATAGATAGATAGATAGATAGATAGATAGATAGATAGATTCTGCACTTCCATACAGATCTGAATCATGCATTTCTGGGAAATCATAACCCAGAAATGTGCAGAAGGAAGCGACTTTCAGAGCAGATATGGATACCTGGTAATATTTGGTTGTTAGACATCCAAAGTAGCTGTTGTTTTTGTGTAGTTTTGTGGGGGAATTGGTAGAAGCTGTCCGAATCAACAAAGAGTATGTTGCTTCCTTTCCTTTGGAAGGGGAATCTATCACGTAAAGAATAACATAAACCTGGCTTGATGTCTACCCCCAAACAATTATGCTTCATGTGGAATTTTATTTTTATTTGTCGTATCCCATCTTTATCATTTTTACAAATAACTCAAGGTGGTGAACTTATCCAACACACTTCCCTCCCTGTTTTCCCCACAACAGCCACCTTGTGAAGTGGGTTAGGCTGAAAGAGAATAACTGGCCCAAGATCACCCAACTGGCTTTCACGGCTAAGGAGGGACTAGAATCTAGTCTCCTGATGATTGGCCCAAAGTCACCCAGTTGGCAGGACTAGGGACTCCTGATAGACTCTATAACCAGAACTCCCTTCATTCTCCAATTTCTCAATTTTGTAGCCAAATTAGAATGTTCTAAATGATGCTTTATCTCTGAACAGCATAAGACAAATGTAGACACCCTAAGCGACTCACAGTCATGATGATTGACATGTACGGCTTGAAAACCCTTTACACTGGGAAGCTCTACCGTATACAGCAGGGGTCTTCAAACGTGGCCCTTTTATGACTTGAGGGACTTTTTAACTCCCAGAATTTTTCAGCCACCATGCCTGGCTGAGGAATTCTGGGAGTCGAAGTCCACACGTCACAAAAGGGCCAAGTTTGAAGGCCTCTGATATACAGGCATCCAACACTTCAAACAGCAGGCAAGTGGGAGAAATCTGAGCATAGGCGAAGAATATTTCTTCTTACACAAATACCTAACAGACCTTGCCTTTCAATGTAAGACATCAAGGACATGGCAGGATAGAAAATAACAGCATAGCAATAAATCTTTCCCTTCCAAAAATGGAAGCATGATGCAAGAACTTACCTGCAGATAAATGTCTATGAAGGTTCTCAGGCATCCAGGTCACAGTTGTATGAAAAGTGCTTTTTATTTTTGAAAAGGCAACTGGACTGATTTTTTTGAGGAAGAAGAAGAAGAAGAAGAAGAAGAAGAAGAAGAAGAAGAAGAAGAAGAAGAAGAAGAAGAAGAAGAAGAAGAAGAAGAAGAAGAAGAAGAAGAAGAAGAAGAAGAAGAAGAAGAAGAAGAAGAAGAAGAAGAAGAAGAAGAAGACGCTTCCTTTTGGCTGTTCCAAGAAGATTCCACACCTCTGATTCCACACTTGAGGTCACAGATAACCCCAACACTCTCAGAGTGTTTTGACTGCAAAGAAAACACAATCTTTCCATTCCCCCACCACCATCCTATCAGAACCCATCACTGCCCCTCATCACCACCAACTAATCTCAACTGTCAATAACTGTTTTTTCCATTTCCCACACCATTCAATACAAAACGGATGAAGCTTCCAGGACAGGAAGCGAAAGGTCTTCTTCTTCCTCGAAATAATCAGTCGAGTTGCCTTTTCAAAAACAAAAACTACTTTTGATATACTTGCAGACAATTCTGTAAATGCTACTTTAAAAAGAGCCTTGGTGGAGCAGTGGGCTAATGCCTCCTGAAGTAACACCAGCTGCCTGCAATTAGTGCAGGTTCGAGTCCCACCAGGCACAAGGTTGACTCAGCCTTCCATCCTTCCCAGGTAGGTAAAATGAGGACCCAGATTGTTGGGGGCAATAAGCTGACTTTGTAATAATGCCGCTTGGGGGGGGCCAAAAGCCCTAATAAGCGGGCATATACATAGAATGAAGGCTATTGCTAAGCACATTGATTTGTGCTTAGATTGTAAGCCGCCCTGAGTCTTCAGAGAAGGGCGGGATATAAATGGGATTAAAAAATATATATACATAAATCAAAAACTGTAGCTGAAAAAGAATTTGAAAATTAGCAGACAACGTTAATTGTGTCCTTTAACCTCAGGCTATTTTAATTCCATTTAGTTCTTCCACAATTATATAAAGTAGCAAACAATAATACAACTACAGAATCAATGGGGTTTGGGTTTTTTTCTTCATTGGCGTGAAAACAGCAGTGTATAAAACATGAAAACTAAAAAAAAAAACCTCAGCACAATCTTTATAGAGGAACAAGGGCCGAGTAAATTTTTGCTGAAGACATGGGAAATATCACCAAGGACAAGTGCACAAAAATATTGGAATGCATAAAATATTAAGCTACTCAATAGGTAAAAGGAAGGCAATTGTAAAAAATACAGATTTGCAAAAATTAAAAACCACGAGGAATTGAGGGGGGACATTACTAAGAATACACAGAGAGCATCAAAAACATGGGTGAGAAAGGGAGAAAAAAAATTTTTTTTCCAGTTGGATACTATTTCTCAGTTTTACGTCTTTGCTTTCTTGGATTCTTTTTTTCCAGAGTTTTCTGCAGCAGATTCGGCTTTTCTTTTTTGAGACTAAAGGGGAGGGGGGAGGAAAGAAAAAAGAAAATGTCATTTTCATTACTCACACAGCATTTCAGAAAGGTAATGAAACTGAATAGGCCATTATGTTGCCAGCTGAAGGTAACAAAGAACCCTCACTAACTTTCATCCATCCATATAGACACATTTCGACCCAAAAGATGAACAAAACGGGGCCTTTGAAAAGACACAGAGTGCTGAGCGAAAATTTGCAAAGCTTTTCAAACTGCGCTTGGAATCCTGCAAAACGGCCTGTGACCTCCAGTGTGGTCAGAACTTCCAAATAAATTCTACTAATACACGGCGATCCGAGTTAAACAGACACCACCTGAAACGGACCGGTATGGCATGTTTTTTTTTATTAAACTCATTAATCAAATTCAATGACTTTGCTGAAAAAAACTGAGAACATCCTACCAAAAAAAAACCACCCAGCTTTTTTAAAGGGGGAAGCTGAGTCAGATGTTCCAATCGATTAAACAATAACCCTGCCTGACTTTGAAAGGCTGTAAAACACACAACGTTGGTTGCCACGACTGCCTTTCAATAACAGAGGCACACTATCTGAATCACGCTATCAGGCCCAGTAGGTAGACTAACTAGGAGATCAGCTCCACAGGAAAGCTAAAATGTCTTTTTATTGAGATTGGCCATTAAGAACAGCATCTTAAGAGCCCTGGCGATGCAGTGGTTAGAATGCAGTATTGCAGGCTAATTCTGCCAACTGCCAGCAGTTCGATCCTGACCGGCTCAAGGTTGACTTCTATCCTTCCGAGGTTGGTAAAACGAGGACCCAGATTGTTAGGGGCAAGATGCTGAATCTGTAAACCGCTTACAGAGGGCTGTAAAGCACTGTGAAGCAGTGTATAAATCTAAGTGCCATTGCGATATAAGAGCCATAGTAGCACAGTGGTTAGAATGCAATACTGCAGGCTGACTCTGCCCACAGTCAGCAGTCTGATCCTGACAAGCTGAAAGTTTACTCAGCCTTCCATCCTTCTGAGGTTGGTAAAATGAGGAGCCAGATTGTTGGTGGGAGTATGCTGACTCTGTAAACCGCTTAGAGAGGGCTATAAAGTTCTATGAAGTGGTATATCAGTCTGTGCTATAGTGCTATCTTACAAGTCTGATTGTGTTGACCCTCACCCCTTCTTATACTGCAGTGATTTAGAGACGGGGGGGGTGTCTGTCAATCATTTCTGAATGATATCTCCTTGCTCTGGACTTTTAAAAAAATGTTTCAGCCTTCTTTTGCCTAGGGAACAGTTCCTGCCTATTTCCATCAAGATCGCCTTCCTTATTCTCTGTGTATGCCCTATCAAAAAACATTCTCTGTGGAACTCATAAATCAGGGATACCTGGGAGCTGAATGTAAGCACCTGTGGGCTATGCAGCAATGACCAAAACTACTTGTAAACGTCTAGCAGAATAGCTGAAACAGAAGAAATTGATTTATTTTGGAATGGCCAGCTCAAAGACCTCATCGTTAAATTAATTGAAAATGCTGAAGCAGATATTTAAAGTAACCAGTCTGGGCAAGAAGCCCCCAGAATCAGTGAGATGAAGAAGCAATTCTGCAAAGAATAGGCAAAATAACTCCCAGCCATTGCGCAGAACGGATCAATAGATACAGGAAGCTTGGAAGAAGACACTCCCTCCACAGAAGGTATCACCAATACTTAATCTAAAGCCGCATACGATTAAGGGCCGGAGACTAAAACGTAAGAACAGTTGCAGTAATTGGATATGGCTGGTATAGAGAAAACGAGGATTGGGGTGACATGGTAGCAGTGTTTCAATATTTGAGGGGCTGCCACAAAGAAGAAAGGGTCAACTCATTTTTCAAAGCACCTGAGCGCAGAACAAGAAGCAATGGGTGGAAACTAATAAAGGAGAGAAGCAACCTAGAACTAAGGAGAAACTTCCTGACAGTGAGAAAAATCAACCAGTGAAACAACCTGCCTCCAGAAGCTGTGAATGCTCCAATACTGGAAGTTTCTAAGAAGAGACTGGACAGACACTTGTCTGAAAGGGTATAGGGTCTCCTGCCTGAGTAGGGGATTGGACTAGGGGGTATAGGCAATTGTAACTAACTCTTAATTAACTGTCATGCTTTTTCCCAACAAAAATGGTGAACAATGCATTTGGGGTGCTGTTTGTTTAACCAGAATCATTTTATCTACTCAGTGAAGCTCTAAACACGTTAATTTAAAAGTTTCAAATTCATTCCCCACTACAACTCATCATATTTTTAACCAGTACATTCTATGCAAACTATCCAAGAAATGTAACTCATAAAACCACTTAGTGCCTGGGACCTCCCATCCCTTAGATCAGGGGTCTTCAAACTTGGCCCTTTTATGACTTGTGGACTTCAACTCCCAGAATTCCTCAGCCAGTGTGCCTGGCTGAGGAATTCTGGGAGTTGAAGTCCACAAGTCATAAAAGGGCCAAGTTTGAAGACCCCTGCCTTAGATATTCCTCGTTTAGCATAGAGTAGAATTCTTTATTGGCCAAGTGTGATTGGACAGACAAGGAATTTGTCTCCAGTGCATAAGCTCATCCTGTACATATAAAAACAGCAAGTAATAGGTCACTGATCACAAATCATACTTATTACTATCATTAATTGTAAGTTACTACAGTTAAAAATTAAAGTGCACTTGGTGAGACTTCTCCTTTATGAATTCTTACTCAATTTTTCCCTAGGAAAACAAATTGAGTTTAAGATACTAATATTTGCAACTACTAGAAGAGTAAAGATGCAATGGGCTTGTACATTATTTCAGCAGTCCCTCCACACCCACCACTGGAAAAGACAGAACTTGCAATCTAATATTTGAAAAGCCGACTTTAAAATAAAAAAAATGGCCTTAGGAATGGTTTTATTTTTTCCCCCACCCTTTCTTTTATTGTAGAAGGATGGATATATATATTTTTATCCAGCTGCAAGATTTTCCCCTATTGGCCAATATGATTTTGAGTTGTTCTTGAGTTATACTGGTTTATGTTTTTTCACTGAATCTGAACACTTCCATTTATTTTCCTTTCTGTTTCAAAGCTTCTTCTGAATTCGCCAAAGGAAATATGGCGCGTTTTAAATGCAAAAAAATAAATGATGTGAGTAGTAGATATTCATTAATTACCACCGGCGTCTTGGTTCCCCGCTTCTTCTTTTCGGCTTTCTCTTTTTCCTCAATTTCCATATTTTCCTTTTCAATGAGTGATATGAGCGTATTACACCGTCTCTGGAGTTCCTGTGTAAGATCAAAAAAGAAATATCAAGTTCTGCAGCAGTTTAAACCAAAGGAAGCTGAGCAGGAACATTCAAAGGCAAGACGTCCAGGCTAGAAGGCGCGGATAATTCATGCATGTTGAAAGGCTGAAACGAAGCCAAGAAATCTTATTAAAATGTGCTTCATGCTGGCAACGTAGCATTTATGTTTGTTGACTTTAGCAGTAGGACGCATTCTAAAGCAGTTATAATCCAAAGGATTGAAGGAGAGGTGGGCCAAAGCCCTCATTATGTCCTGTGAGATTGTACAATAACTACTTTAAGGATACATCTGAACTGCACTTTTAATCCAATTCCAGAAAGGCCCCCGGGAGTACTAAAGAGTGTGAATATGACACCAACGTGCACCTCTATATAAGACCATTCTTCCCTGGGATCATGCTGCAGTTCCAAAAGGCAGCCATTAAGACCCCAGGAAAAGATACAGCTGCAAACAGAATCCAAAGCACTGAGCGATCCTTTAGGGTAAGGGGTCCCCAACCCCCGGGCTGTGGACCGGTACCGGGCTGCGGCATGCCAACGACCGGTCCACACAAACAAGCCCCATCCGCAGGATGCAGGCAACACACACAAAACCACGCACGCTCTGTGGTCCGTGGAAAAACCTTTCTCCATGCAACTGGTCCCTGGTGCCCAAAAGGTTGGGGACCTCTGCTTTAGGGTAGACGTTGCCAGATTGATTTTCTAGAAACAGCTGGCCACTTTAAACAGAATTCTGCAGCTTTCTACTTCGGCTCTATCAAGCTGCTTCGGAGAACAACTTTAATCTAAGGTACATTTGGTGAGATGTGCTTTTTTGTCAAGATACAAATTTTCTCCGGAAAAATTTCTTTGCCTTTCTTTTTTTTTTTAAAAAAATTCTTTCTTTTTATTGAAAAGTTTTATAAAAATTACAAAAAATCCCCAAAACCAACCCACCCCAAACCCGCCCCCTCTCCCTCCCCCACTTCCCAGAGCTGAGTACAGGGTTACAAATATAATAATCATAATCTAACTAACATTAACCAACTATATAAATAACCAAGTTCATAATGCGCTTTAACTCCCCTTTAACATAAATACAAGCAAAATAAAAGTATACATAATAATAATAAAAAACATAAACAAATCAAAATCCAAATTATTAAACAATACAATATCCAAATTACTAAACCATACTAATACTAAAAATAGTAATACCATATACTTAAAACTAATAAAAATTCCACTATAATAAACTATTAATAATAATAGCAATCTAAAATTTACTCCTAGGCTAAATGAAACTTTTTAGTCCCATATTTATTCTGAATATAATCTATCCATCTTCTCCAGACCGAAATGTATCTTTCTTGTGAATGATCCTTCGAATAAGCAGAAATCTTAGCCATTTCTGCTAAATTTGACACTTTAAGCGCCCATTCTTCTATAGTAGGCAAGCAATCCTTCTTCCAATATTGCCCTACCAACAGCCTTGCAGCTGTTATCAAATTCAACATTAAGTTAGTTTCTTTAGTATCACGATCTGTAATAACACCCAATAAAAATAATTGTGGAGTAAACTTTATCTTCCTCTTAAAAATCTTTTGAATGTTCCACCAAATTTTAATCCAAAAAAGCTTTTATTCTTACGTTGCCCTGTTTTGCTTTTCAGTTTTGATTCCTAACAGAAGTGTACATTCCTGAAAACCGTCAATAGCAAAGAATCAAGAGCTGCCTTTCATCTGTTTATTTGATTCTCCATAGCACCTAAAGACGGGACAGGTTACTGCTCATCAGAGGGAGATCCATTCTAGAAATAAGGAGGAATTTCTTGACAGTGAGATCAATTAACCAAGGGAACAGCTTGCCCGCCACCCCACCCCCAGAGTTGTGGGTGCTCCATCTCTGGAAGTTTGCAAGAAAAGATTGGACAACCATTTGTCCAGGACAGCATGGAGTTGTAATAGAAGACCTCCAGGGTCTCTTCCAAGCCCTGGGATTGTACGATTCTGAAAGAATTCTTCAAAGGAGCCTTGGTGGAGCAGTGGGCTAATGCCTCCTTAAGTAACAAAAGCTGCCTGCAATTAGTGCAGATTCGAGTCCCACCAGGCTCAAGGTTGACTCAGCCTTCCATCCTTCCGAGGTAGGTAAAATGAGGACCCAGATTGTTGGGGGCAATAAGCTGACTTTGTAATAATGCCGCGGGGGGGTGAGGGGGGGGCGAAAGCCCTAATAAGCAGGCATATACACAGAATGAAGGCTATTGCTAAGCACATTGGTTTGTGCTTAAATTGTAAGCCGCCCTGAGTCTTCGGAGAAGGGCGGCATATAAATGGGATTAAAATAAATAAAAATAAAAATAAATTGGGTAGCATGGGCACAATTGTTAAAAACTAGGCACTGGACATAGAAATCCCTTGACCCAGGCCTTGGTAAGAGAGAAAGACCCCTCACTTCCCCCCCCCCCCCCGCCGTTGTATGGGCACCATAGAAACCACAACTCCTGTTCGTCTCTATTTCCAGTTCCGCAGCTGATTCTTGCTCTTTATTTAAGTTCGCATGTCCCTCTGATCATTTCAATCTGCACGACTGTTGAACCATCAAGACAAATTCATTTCTTATCACGTGTTGTTGTGATTCAGGGTCAGCCGGTGGGTTCGGCAGTTGGGTCGGACAATTCAGAGGAGGAGGAGGGGGGTGTTGGAGAGCTTGCAGAGGATAGCCT
The DNA here is from genome assembly GCF_947247035.1 of Vipera ursinii. Taxonomy (NCBI): domain Eukaryota; kingdom Metazoa; phylum Chordata; class Lepidosauria; order Squamata; family Viperidae; genus Vipera; species Vipera ursinii. Next base: position 13,189,921 of record NC_139525.1, read on the forward strand.
TGAGGCTCCGCAGAGCCCTCAGCCAGGCCCCTCCCATCTGGTTACGACGCAGACCCAGCTGTGTGAGCCTGACAGCGTGGATGAAGATGACCCACAGCTGGCCCTGATCAAGGACGCCCGACGCAGGAGGCAGTCAATCAGGAGTAAACAGAGAAAGGCAATGGGGCACCTCGGAAGGAGGCAGAGAGAAGCCACACCCTGAACTGTTTAAAAGGGGAATGTGTGGGAGGGCTGGTTTGCTGAAGGCAACCGCTTGAAAAGCTCCTGTTTCATGGTTCGTGTCTTGTTTTGCTCTGTTTTACGTTAATAAATTTGGCAGGCTTAGTTCCAGCCTCTTGCCGTTTGTAAAGGGGTTGTCCCTGCCTTTTCTGCAGGGCCGGTAGTAGGCTGGTACAGAACACGTGTAAGCTTCACCCACAACTTGTTGCCAGTAGTCCCTTGCCTTCAGTTTTTGTGCTGCTGGTTTTATTCAGTGCACTTCCATTGGTCGGTCAGTGAGCAAAACCAAGTTTGCCTCTTCTTATCCTTCCGTTTTACTGATTTGATTGTTATGAGCCACCCGGCCTTACTGAAGTTAAAGAAAAAATTTTATTATTGTCCACAGAAAAATACAAAGCTCCAGCTGCCAGTTCTTTTGCTGGCGTGGGCCTCCATATGCATGAAGTTCTTTTCAAGAACTGTACCAGTGTAGTGTGTGTGTGTGTGTGGATCCAAGGCAGTACCAATTTGCAACTGACGGATGGAAATGTTGTCAAAACATATTTCGAGAAGTATTTTTGGTTGACCATTTCATTTACTTCGCAACCAAGAAAACCAGCAGCGTTTTCCTCCACTGAAACATCCCTTCCTAAAGCTTCCACGCATACAATGAAATTTCCTCCGCTCTCTGCTAATCGACCATTTTATATAGAGAAACAGATTGTGTTATTTAAAATACGTCTAAAATTTGGATACGTGAGCGCTATAAACACCGCTTGTGATTTTAACACCAAACACATCAATCTCATTATAAATCTTTTTTTGGCTTGGAACACGGTCTCAATATGCTTAATTACGGTAGCAAATAATATTTCACTGAAGCGATGCTCTCATTTAAGGGCAACAAAAGCCATTCAAAAAATGAAATAACTACTCCTCCGTAAAACCCACAGACAAAACAGGACAGGACAGGACAATCTTTATTGCCAAGTTTTACCGTGAGCACACTGGCCCAGATTATAAATGAAATTCTATTGCCTGCTCTCAAAAGAAAATATATACCCATACACATACATGACACACCTATATGCATACATATACATATACATACACACATACATACACACATATACAAATATTAATCACTGTCCATTTTGAATACATAGCAGAAAGAGGAAGCTTGAGAATTCACAAGGTTGATACTGTGTGGAACAAAACTGTGACTGAATCTGGACGTTCTGCTTCCGATACTATGGAGCCCCCCCTCCCCCAGAAGGTAACAAGGAAAACAGGCCGTGGAGAGCATGTGTAACATCCCAGACAATCCTGCAGATCCTGCTCAAGCATCACTTATATGCTATGTCCTGGAGAGAAGGAAGTGCCATCCTCACCACTCTCTGCACCGCCTTCCTGTGCGAAGCAGGGATGCTTCCAAACCAGACTGTGATGCGGTATGACTGGATGCTCTCAATGGTCCCTCTATAGAAAGTGGTAAGGACAGGGCAAGGAAGATGTGCTTTTCTCATGAGACGCAGAAAATGCAGGCGCTGCTGTGCCCGCTTCACCAGTGTCTCACTGTTGAGAGACCATGCCAGCCTACTCATTAGCTGCACACCCAGAAACCTGATGCTGCTAACCACCTCCGCAGGTGAATCCTCAATAAACAGAGGTGTGTTAACAGGTAATGGGGGGAGGGGGAAAAATCATGGAACTTCCAGCTTTTCTGCCAAAACTACACCGTCTAGCATTTAAGCTCTCTGTGAACAAGCCTCTACTAAGAGTTATCAAATATGGGGCTTGTGCTTACTATAAGATGAAGAAATGCAAATGCAGAAAGGTTCAACACAAATTATTGTCCCAAAATTAAATTAAATTCAGAATGAAACAAGACCAAGTGTGTTCTAAAAACAGCTATTATTCTTCTCATGGGGGTGCCATTTTGACAAGGACACAAGAAAGAAAAACAATTTGATCCCTTTGAAAACTGTGCCTGGAATGAAAAAAGGCTTTTGGTCCCCAGATTCCCAAAGTGTTTCTGGCTTCTGAGTTTCTTCCATTTTTTATACACAACCCAAAAATAATTCAACATATTTTAGACTATTTAAAAATGTTCCCCTGTTATGGAGGAATGCACAATACCAGGTGTTTTCCTTCCCACTCATTTAACACACTACACTGGGAATTGTTTCCTTGTTCAAATATGGCAATAGCAGAAGACTGGTGAGATTTTGACTTCCTTCTGTTGCACACCAACCTCAAAACTGAATCACGAAATTGAAAATACCTTGAGTATCTTGGAAGTATTCCAAGCCTGTATTGCAGAGATAAGCGTGAAACATCTTTACTCTGAACTTCTCTTTCATAATTTGAAGATTTTCCAAGAGCTACTTCCTTCTCATATTTCTTACACTGACATGAGCAATGTGTGGCCATGGAAACTTAAGGGCAATGGAGACATAAGGATTTACTGGAAGTTATCGGTGCCACTTAGACCATCACTGTAATCCAAGTATTAGATCAATAAATATTGGCTGGTACGTCTGCCAGGCTACTACATCCCCTGCCTTGGAAAATGCGTTTATGGGAGACACTTGAGCACAACATCAACTCTGCAAATTGGTGGAGAAACATGAGCAGTACTTAGTGGTAGTACCAATTGCAGACGACTTTTCCAAAACCTGAACTTAGATATTATTTGTGGCTATGCTACCTCTTCACACGTACAAAGCAAATCAAGTGGGTTTTTTTTTTGTTACCTTATTTGCATTCCATGCTACCCCAGATTATAAAGATCGTACTCGCATCCCCAATAAGAATGGAGAGCCGTGCTTGTTCGCGAGGGCTCTTTATAATCACTGCTGTGAGCTTTTAACTGTTCCGTGAAGCTTCCTGCTTGCCATATATTTTGACATTCAAATCATGTAGCGTTAATAGATGCCTCAGATCTTTTGTTGTCAATATTCCATTTCTGTAAGTAGTAACCCTTTGGGTTTGAAGGTTTCAAGGTGGTTTCCTGGTTGCTTTCTAATTAAGTGCAGTTACTGCAACACAGCCATCATTCGGAACAGAAGGAAGTACACTAACGAAGCGCTGGTTGTCACACATACTATCAGCGTCTCTGTTAATTACTAAGACCTCTAAAAGGAAGTCTGCGACTATTTTTTCGATCATAAAGAAATTGTCACAATATGAGGGGCAGGAAAACTTTCCTGTGTCCTGAAAGGAAGAAACGTTGTTGTTGTTTATTCATTTATAAAGACCATGAGGCATATAAGTTAATAATGGAAGGAAAAATGAAAGCAGCGCATCGACTCGCTCGGTACAGAATGTATACACTAACAAACCTGGATTAATAGGGGGGGGGGAAACGTACAATGGGAACAGGCAAACATCATGCCTTGAAAAGAACAAATCTGCAAATCAGTAGTGCTCAGAGATCCCATCTCTATCACTTGTCACTAAGAAGAAAAGCAGCTACCGAAGCAGAGCATCTATTAATAAGTTGGAAGGGACCTTGGAGGTCATCTAGTCTAACCCCCTGCTCAGGCAGGAAACCCTATACCATTTCAGGCAAATGGCTGTCCAGTCTCTTCTTAAAAACTTCCAGTGTTGGAGCATTCACCGCTTCTGGAGGCAGGTTGTTCCACAGGTTAATTGTTCTAACTGTCAGGAAGTTTCTCCTTAGTTCTAGGTTGCTTCTCTCCTTGACTAGTTTCCATCCGTTGCTTCTTCTCCTTCTTTCAGGTGCTTTGGAGAATAGCTTGGCTCTCTCTTCTTTGTGGCAGCCCCTGAGATATTGGAACACTGCTATCATGTCACCGCTCACCCTTCTCTTCGTTAAACTACACATACCCAATTCCAGCAACTGTTCCCTATATGTTTTCGCCTCCAGACTGGGGTCAAAAGAAACAGGAGTCCTATGGAAAGGATCACGCCACTTATGGACTCATGCTGTGTAAGCTATGTGCTTGTGAGAAAATAAGGCTTGCCGTAGAATTATACGGGTTGTCTGAAAAATACTTTTCCAAATGGGAGCAGGGCTGATGATGAGCTGCACGGAGGGTAATTCAGCTAATTTATCTAGAACCAGAGAGACCTCTTGTGGCCATCAGGGCACAAGGAAGATCTTCTAAGCAACATGCAGAAAGACACTTCAGAAGGTTTTCAGAAGATTCAAGTATGAACCCAGTAAGCGAACAGAATCGATGACTGAATATAAAAAGAGACTCACTGGCTCACGTTAAGGATTCATCTGTTTTTAGATTGTTCACCACATCACCCTTCAGCTTCTCCTAGGAAGCCTGCAAGTAGATGATTTTCCACTCCATTGTCACTTTCAAGCAATTGGCAGTCAGAGGTATCTTGAGCCTGGAAGTAGCATTACTAATCACCACTGCTCCGCTACGAAAATAGCTAATGCAATCTTCTACAACATGGCATCCTCCAGATGTCACGGGCACCCACACATCTGGAGGAGACATATGCAGAAGGCTTATCTAAACTAGTGTCTTATTTTTATATCTTCGTGTCAACAAATTCCAGCTAATGCAATCTTCTACAACATGGCATCGTCCAGATGTCACGGGCACCCACACATCTGGAGGAGACATATGGAGAAGGCTTATCTAAACTAGTGTCTTGTTTTTACATCTTTGTGTCAACAAATTCCATAACTTCATGGTGTACCAAGAGCTTGCTCTGCCTGTCCTCAGTTCCCCATCAAGGAAGCCAAGGTCCCACGGTTAAGAAAATGGAAACAAATCTATCCTTGCTAATTTTATAGACTTTTTACTATGCTGTTCCAACTTCTAGGGTATATCAGTAACACCTTTTCTTCTTCAAAATCAGCCTTCCCCAATAATTTGATGTGTTTATGACCCCCCAAAAATGGGTGGGGGGAATTGTAGCTTGTATGTAGAAGACGCCAAATTATGGAAAGCTGAAGCAGCTAATTATGGAAAATAAGATATTCTTTTACATAAGCTAGAGACTAGCATATATCTGCTTAGTATTGGTCTCTTATGGAAGCATTGGGATTTGCCATTAAATCTGAATATTCCCCGAAGGAACTCACATTTATTGCGCCTGGTTCATCTTTTCATGTTCTCTTGCACTAAAGAAAACAGTTCTAGAAACTCATGCTGAGGTTTGGAAGTGATACACTGCAGAGACAATTTAGCAATGGTATCTTCTGCAGTTAAAATTTAATGTGTCATTTCATTTTATCTGCCCAAAGTCAAACAACTGTACGCTTGTTGTTTGCAGGGAAAATTCTTCACTCCAGGCAGAATTTAAGCAGACAATCAATGTAAAGCACGGGTAGATTGTTTAAATGGATGCCAATATCGCCAATGGAGTATTTTAAAAATATTCCAGTGTGGAAGCTGTCCCCAGAGTATAACAGTAACCCCAAAGAATTATTATTCACCTACACATTACAGTTATTCACCTTGGCATTATGACAGGCAAATTTCTTTTAATTTTCAGTGTCATCAAACAGACCCCAATTCTAGTTCTTTACATGCCAGTTTTATCTCTATGGAGATTCTTAGTCACCCAAGTCACGATTGTCCCAAAGGTGCTTTTTCAAAAGGCAACTGGACTTTCTTTGTTTCTAACAAAGAAAGTCCAGTTGCCTTTGGAAAAAAAACACCTTTGGGATGTCAGTATTGTGCTATTGTGCTGATGTAATTTCTGCACAGATTACAAAAAAAATGTTCAGACTTTGGGAAAAAGTGCAAAGAAGAGCAACTAAGTTGATTAAAGGCCTGGAGACATATGAAGAACGGTTGCAGGATTTGGGTATGAATCGTCTAGAGCAGGGGTAGGCAACCTCGGCTCTTTTATGACTCATGGACTGAAGTTGAAGTCCATGAGTCATAAAAGAGCCGAGGTTGCCTACCCCTGGTCTAGAGAAAAGGACTTAGGAGTGACATGCTAGCAGTATTTCAGTAGTTGAGGCCCCGTCACAAAGAAGTGGGGGGGGGGTGTCAACTTATTTTCCAAAGCACCAGAGGGCAGGACAAGAAACAGTGGGTGGAAACTAAACAAGGAGAGACACAACCTGGAATTAAGGAGAAATTTCCTAACAGTGAAAACAATCGACCAGTGGAATGCCTGGCCTTCAGAAGTTATGGGTGCTTCATTACTAGAGGTTGAGACTGGACAGCCATTTGTCTGAAATGATATAGAGTCTCCTGCTTGAGCAGGGGGTTGGACTAGAAGACCTCTATGGCCCCTTCCAACCCTCTTAATTTGTTATTCTGTTTATTGTGAGGCCCAATAATACAACCAATGAGTTTGTCTAATACCTTAATGGAATAGTTTGTAAAAAAATTAAAAACATGTGCTCTATTCTGACACTTCTGAAATCTGGACATTACATATCCTTAGATGGGATGTGAATAGCCATCCAAATGTGGCATTAGAGCAAAACAGCTCAAGAGCAGCAGATTTTAATACGTTTTTTTCTCATTGTTCAAAATAAGTAATAGTGAAGTAGTTCAAAATAGAAACAGTATGACAGACCAAGAAATTAAAAGACGCTTGCTCCTCGGGAGGAAAGCCATGGCAAATCTAGACAGCATACTAAAAAGCAGACACATCACCCTGTCAACAAAAGTGCGTATAGTCAAGGCTATGGTCTTCCCAGTTGCAATGTATGGCAGTGAAAGTTGGACCATAAGAAAGGCTGAGCGCCAAAGAATTGAGGCCTTTGAACTATGGTGCCGGAGAAGACTCCTGCGAGTCCCTTGGACTGCAAGGCGATCAAACCGGTCAGTCAGTCCTAGAGGAGATCAACCCTGAGTGCTCTTTAGAAGGCCAGATCCTAAAGCTAAAACTCAAATACTTTGGCCACCTAATGAGAAGGAAGGACTCACTGGAGAAGAGCCTAATGCTGGGAAAGATTGAGGGCAAGAGAAGAAGGGGACGACAGAGAATGAGGTGGCTGGATGGAGTCACTGAAGCAGTAGGCGTGAGCTTAAATGGACTCCAGAAGATGGTAGAGGACAGGAAGGCCTGGAGGAACATTGTCCATGGGGTCGCGATGGGTCGGACACAACTTCGCAGCTAACAACATGACAGACCTATAAAACCTAAAGGATTTAAAAAAAAAAAACTAGACACACACAGACATAAACCAAGTCCCCATCAGCAGACTCCTTTGCTTACCATGGCTGTTCTGGACTTAATAAACCAATCAAATCTGAACTGGGGCGCGTTGCGCACACACTGCCTTAGCTCTTCATACACGTTTTCTTTATCAAATCCCATTTTATGCAGCATGCATATCAAGAACCGATCCTCTTCCTCGGTGTAATTTTTGCCTTTGTTGGTTCCATACTGAATTCGCAGCTGATGGAAAGGGGCTTTATACCTTGCAATCTAAAGTTTCAAAAAAAAAATATATAAACACACATGTATGTATCAAAGTTCTTTTGCTAGGCATTTCTGTCAGCGTCTCATTCAATAGCTATGCAGTCTACTTCAAAGGTAGGAAACTCACTAGAATTTTGCCGAAGTCAAAGCAAATAAATCATTTCCGCTCAAAATGTATTTGGCAGTACTAAGTATTAAGATCTTCATATTGGGGATGTAACACCAGAATTGCATTATGCTTACACTGGGACAAATTATCCTATTTTGAAGATATTATGTGAAAACGTAGCGGTCTGGAAGTGGCTCTAATGCTGGGAAAGTGGAAGAAAAAAGGAGAGTCATTGGGAGTTGGGTAGTGTACAATTTAAACAAATGTGGATGGATTCCATTACAGTGGCAACGGCTGCACTGTTGGAAGACTTAAAATAGCAGATTAAAGACCGAATATCACAGAGAAAAACTATCTGTGTGGTTACTAACAAACATGATATAAATTAAAATTAATATATTGGAGCATTTCAATTCTTAACATTTTTATAAACACATATCAACACGAAAATTAAGTTTGCCTGCTTTTGGATTGGTTATGGAAGTTCTGAAATGAAAAATAAGGAACGGACAGAGAATAATTTTATCAGCAGGGGGGGGAAATCACCACCTGCTAGTTTTTGAAGGACAAGATTAATTAGGAGAATATTAATGGACAGGTTTACTTTGACATCCAGCGCTTTTTTGATGCTAATCCTCCTCTGTATTCTGGCTTCTCCTCTTTCAATCTGAGCCATGATCCTCTCAATGTCCTGGAGTTCATTGCAACGTTCCCAAAATACAGCTGAAATTACAATAATAATAATAATAATCTTAGATGTTCCATAATAAAAGGAATATTACTTTAAAGCAATTAAAGCAGTGAGTTTCATAAGCTGAGCTAAACGCAATTACAGCATCTCTACAGTGAGAAGAACATTGTAAGTATTCTGAAAATGTAGTTATATCTTATGTCCTTAATCATTTTTATGCCAATGGTCTCAGCAATGTGAGAAATTCAAAACAGAAAGAAAAGACATATCTGACTGAACTTCTGGAAGGAGGTGAAGCAATCCAAATTTCCCACCAATTTTTTTTAGACGTTCCTTTCAAAGAGGGCATTATGAGCTGGAGGGAAAATGTAACTTTAAAATCAGCAATTAAGCTTAAAGCCAGTTGGGTGCTATTCAAGGGAGAGTGCAAGAGGAACAGAAAATGGTAGTACAGGCTAAAGCCAACAGCCCTTTCCACCTTAAGCTTCTCTGCTCCAAAATGCAATTTCTGGCATTTCACGTTGACTCTTACACCGCAAAAACATAAACAGTGCCCCATCTGGTCTAGCTGTCTATTCTCGCAGTGGCCAAGCAACTGCACAAGGAGCCTATCTGTCTCCCAGCAGACAAATCTTCAGAGGCAGGCCCAGTGCCATCAAGGCAAAATAGCCAGGGATCCCCATGAATCCACCCTGAATTGGTGGAACCCACTTTTTTTAAGCCCACCAAGCTGACAGCCAGCACGTTTCCGACAGTGAGTTCCAAAGGTAAATCGAGCACTGCGTAAAAATCTGCTGTCCGAATTTTCCCAGGATTCCTGGAATGTATTGGGGTGAACCTGCTAGTTCCTCTAACGGTCTCACAGAGGGCTGGAACTTCTTCTGAGCTTTCGGTGTCGATGTCAAAACAACTGCAAATGGCCTAGCTGGAAATGAGAGCGTTTCAGAAAGATGCCATCGAAGCAACTTGCACCAAAGGCGCACGCTTTATCCACTTTTTAGGAAACTCTATGAGGGATCCGGGGAGCATCGTAATGACTAAAGGTTTGTTCGATCTTACCACTTGTCATCGCAAAAACCTATTGTGTCAACGCTCCACATAATCTAACAGCCAGGGGCACCTGCTTTCTCTGTTAAAGAGTATCCAAGTAAGCATAAAACAGGCTTTATTTTGTTTGTTTTTTAAATCATAATTGAAAACTACAAGGCTAGTGGATATCTTCTCTTCATAACAAGCCTTGATCAATGTGGGAAGTATCATAGGGGTTCAAAGGTTGGTAGTTCATAGCAGCTTTTTCCATTTTCTTCTTCTAATCGCCATCATATTGCAATTATTGAAACAATGCCCCAGTCCAGGTGCCTTAGACCAGTGATGGCGAACCTTTTAGGGACCGAGGGCCCAAACTCCAACCCAAAACCCACCTATGTATCATCGGGTGCCGGGTAACTTTAAGACCTGTGGACTTCCAGTTCCAAAAATTCCCCAGCCAGCATGCTAGTTGGAGAATTTTGAATAACAGAATAACAGAGCTGGAAGGGACCTTGGAGGTCTTCTAGTCCAACCCTCTACACAAGCAGAAGATCCTATTCCATGATGGAGAGCCTTTTAGAGACCGAGTGCCCAAACTCCAACCCAAAACCCACTTATGTATCATCGGGTGCCGGGTGGGCGTGGCCCATTGGGTGGGCATGGCTGCAGTGGTAATGGCAGACTGGGTGGGACTAAAAAGTTCAATCAATCAACTCCAACTTTGCGAGAACATTTTTTTCCCCCGCGAGAAGTTGAAATTGATTGATTGAACCTTTTTTTTTTCTTTTTGCACATGGCGGCGGAGCCCTAAAGCGAAAAGGTTTTATAAAACCCAGCTGAAGGCCTAGGACTGGGGCGATGGCGCATGTGCCCACAGAGAGGGCTCTGCGTGCCACCTGTGGCGCCCGTGCCATAGGTTCGCCACCATGGCCTTACACAATAGCAATGAAACAGCTTCTTTTCTCCCTAATTTGGGCATGTGCACACTTAAGTCTCGAAACTAAAATCTGTAGCTTCGGAACCGGGAAGGCGTTTGAGCCAGTTACCACCACCACCACCCCGGTTTAAGAAGCAACTATACTTTATTTTCTGAAACATACGTATGTGCTGTGCCTGACACTCCTCTGGGAACAACCTGTGGCTTTAATACCCAACTCACATGAAGGCCCTTATATGTAGGAAAATAAAGAGGGCGCAGGATGACCCCAAATGATAGCATGGGAAATACAGTATGAAAAGGGAGAAGAGTCTGTTACGTGAGAGCCCTCTGCTTTTAAGGATGGGAAATATTTTAAGGAATGCTGCTGCCCTTGAAAAGTAGGGCTGAGTCTGCCAAGCAGAGTTGTGTTTACATTGGAAATGCATCTGGGATTCTCGTGAACCCATCACTCAACCAAAGAGTGATTGGTGGTCTTATAATGCCGTCAGGGGAAAGGGATCATAAATCCAGCCACTCTCCCTCTGCCTTGCCAGCCACAGCATGGTCAAATGAAGCATGTCATAACCATTTGTCTACGCTACGGTCTCCTGCTCAAGCAGGGGGCCAGACTAGAAGATCTCCAAGGTCCCTTCCAACTCTGTGAATTCTATGTTCGATGTTCTATAACAGACATGTCAAACACAAGGCCCGGGGGCTGGATCCGGCCCGCAAAGTGGTTTTATGTGGCCCCCGAAGCCATCCTGGAAATAGTGAGGGAACGGTCCCCGCTGCCTTGGCTCTGGCCCAGAGACCCTCCTTCTGCCAGAGATCCTCAGATCTGTCCCACTCCTGCCCAGGCCCCCATAGGCACCCTTGATGCGAACGATGTAGAGCTGGCCATGCCCACCCAGTAGGCCATACGCACTCCAGCTGCGCCCACCCAGTAGGCCGCGCCCACCCTGGCCATACCCACTCGGCCCCCTGAGGGCAACCGCAATGCTGATGCGGCCCTCAATGAAATTGAGTTTGACACCCCTGCTCTAGGACCAGGGACATAGGTAGATTAGCACCCCTGTTCTATAACCTAAAACTCAAGCGGTGTGGAAACAGGAACAGCTGCAGGAGTGTGGTGCAACAACCTCAGCATAATCCCTCAGCAGATCTTTCCATCCAGGATATTTCCTTCTTTCCACATTACTCATTCCTCAAGTTTCTCTATCCTTGGTAGAATTACAAAGGTAACCCAATAGAGGGGGGAAAGGAAAAAAAAAGAACTGTTCGCAATCCTTCTTAATTAATCAAGGAACAATTAACCAACCTGAATACTCAATAACTTCCTCGGGTGACTTTCCTTCCACCTCGCGGGCAATATCATCTATGTCGTCACGGCCATATTTTTCATTAGCTTTAATAAACTGATTGAAGTCTCTTTTGTTCCAGTTTGTAAAACCCTGTTAAAAGAAGAAGTTGGTTTTGGCCAGATCTTGCATCTTAAAGAGGATACAGTTGGATTTGCTCATTAATGCCGTGATACAATGTCACATAATAATTACAGGGGTTAATGATCTTGCAATATTTCCACAAACATCTATTATCCGGGGTTTATTACTCGAGTCATAAAAAGCTGAGTTATTTTTGAACACATCTCCTCAAGCATAAGGGATAGAAGTTGTTCTATTCATACTTGTAAATGGCAAATCTCCAAAGGCACAAAGTTCAGTCCGAATCTTAGCGGGCTTTCACTTTGTATAATACTTGAACAATTACAAGTAAGTAACAAACAAAAAAATGTAAGAATATGAGGGCATTTGTCCAGATGTCACAGGCAATCTTCTGGAACTAAATGTAGGAACATCCTGCTTCAAACACTTCCAAAGCAAATGGTGAATGAAATTAACACCTGGAAAGGAAGAAAACCCCCAGTCCCCATGCATACTTTTCATAAAATGGGGGGGGGGAGATAAAAAAAAACCTCCTGCTGACTATAGAACCTCTAAAGACTTATTTATTGAAGAGGCAAATTTCAAATATTTTATACAGTGTGCCACTGATAATCAAGTCTTTGACCAACTGCAGAAATACTGTAAAATTATATATATAATACACACACACACTGCTCAAAAAAATTAAACAACACAATGTACTGTATTTAATAGTAGGATGTCTTATCTTGTGTTCCCTTTATTTTTTTGAGCAGTATATATATACATATGCATACATATATATACATACATGTACATATACGTATACGTATACACATACATACATACATATATATATGACACTTATTTGAAATCTACTAAAAACCAGCTATTCTACACAACAAACATTTCCTTCACCCAGAAAGAACCACTACTATGATGGAGGAATCTCTGCTCTTAAATACAAGTTTCCTTTTATTTAGGAACTATCCTTCCAACCCCTTGTATAAAACAACAAATAAGCAGCACGAAATGAGGTGGTACTTTTTGAAGCATGGATTAACATCAGCACGACTCCCATTAGCTACAGGTAGTTCCTTACTTACAACAGATTATCTAGTGACTCTTCAAAGCTACAACGGCACCAAAAAAAGTGACTTATGACCGTTTTTCGCACTTGCGACCGCTGCAGCATCCCCGTGGCCACGTGATCCAACATTGAGACGCTTGGCAACTGGCTCCTATTTATGACGGTCGCAGTGTCCCGGGGTCACGTGATCCCCTTTTGCGACCTTCTGGCAAGCAAAGCGAATGGGGAAGCCAGATTCATTTAACAACCGGGTTACCAATTTAACAGCTGCAGCGGTCCACTTAGCAACTGTGGCAAGAAAGTCATAAAGTGGGGCAAAATTCACTTAACAAATGTCTCACTTAGCAACAGAAATTTGGGGCTCACTTGTGGTCGTAAAGTCAAGGACTACACCTATTTGGTTTTGCTAATGCCGTTCTATTTTTGAATGGAGGAAGATTCAACGCTATGCATATAAATCTGGGATTAAGCTCTACTAAACTCCCTGCTTCTAACTGACAGAAGACTCACCTATAGAAAGCCCAATTCAGGGGTATAAAAAGCCTTTCATATATCACCTTTCTCAAGGCTGAAATGTTCTTCTAAGCACCAAATAGCCCTCTTCAGCCAGAAACAGTCTGTTCTAAGAATTTCGAAATGTTTTCAAGCTCCAACTTTTTTTGATCTTAAAATACTTGCCAAATGCAGAGAGTAGCATGTTTTTAAAAGTGAAGTTTAAGACATTTTGCATATCCAGAGTCTCTCCCAAGCTGAAGACAGTTTCAGAAAACTTCAGGGATACATCCATGTTGGTCTTGGTGCAGCAATACAGAAGTGGCTTTCCACCGCCTTCTTGCGGGATAATTTTCTTTAAATTTTCCCGGTCCAGCCTACAAACCTGGAATTGACTGCAGGAATCTCTACCATGTGCTACTCAGACTCAATTCTATTTTAACTTCGGAACCCAGACAATATCAACCATCTGCTGCCATCTGCTGAGACAGCTGTGTATTTTTAGATAATAGCTGAAATGTTCACTTTTACATCAAGGTGTATTTCTTACGTTTTTACTGATGTTCTACCATTTTGGGGTTACAGTGTAAGAGCAAGACAGTCATACTGATCTGACTTGACCAAAAATATGTGGATAGAAAAATGTAAACAGACAAAGGCAAAAAGATTCAGATGTTTTATGTACCTGTTTTCAAACATTAAACAGTGTTGTAAAAAAATGTTTACTCTCTCTGTACAGATTAGGAACCATCTGGTTGATACTGTATTTTCATTGTTAAGATTCACTTCATCTGACCCTGGCAATTTAAATGATCAAAAGGCAATTAAGCCAACCTTTCAAAGGGAGGATTCAAGTATACGTATCCTTAATATATAAGACTAACTGCTATTGCTATTGCTAATATAGGAGGATATTTTAAGAACGTTATATTTTGTTTGAGATGAATGCAACAAAGCTCTGTGCTTCGTATCTCATAACATGCAAAGTGTGCTAAAAATTATATTTGAATAGTCCAGCAATTCAGGCATAAAAGTAATTGCACTGTTTCAACACTCATTAAAAACACAATAAAATCAAAAACTTGTGAAGTTTGTGCTAGAAAGCTACTCATGAAATGTTAAACAGAAAGTGCCTGGAACCATCCACCACTGGATGTCCTCCAACTTAGGACCCACGGTCAGTCAACAGAACTCAATTGTAACAGAGGAGCGAGGTTCATTTTGGTAAAAGCCAAACCTTTAGATCGGGGGTGGGGGTGGGTGTGTTCAAACTTGGCCCTTTTATGACTTGTGGCTGAGGAATTCTGGGAGTTGACCTCCACAAGTCATAAAAGGGTCACGTTTGAAGACCCCTGCTTTAGATTCAGTCTGAACTCTGCCAGTTTCAACTGTTCTCTTTGCCGAATTCCCGCTACCTATCTTGACCTACCAATAGCTGCTGAGAACTTGGTGATTGCATTCTGAAAACAAGAGGACTAGAATCCCTTTTCTTTCAATATTTGCAAACAGGAATTCAGAGCAGAACCACGAAGGATGGACAGCTATTGGTCAGGCGGCTCCTTGGTGGTCTCTGAGCTTGGCTGTTTTCTTGCAGACTTTTCATCCCCCCCCAACCGGGTTACATCATTAGTGCTAGTACAGCGAGTCCTCTACTTACAACAGTCCATTCAGTAACCAAGGTTACAACGGAGCTGGAGTGACTCGAGACGTGTTTTCACACTTACAAGCGAACAGTTGCAGCATCCCCGTGGTCATGTGATCCAAAATTCAGATACTTGACAACTGACTCAACTTTATGATGGATGCAGGTTCCCGGGGTCACGTGATCCCCGTTTGCAACCTTCTGACAAGCAAAGTCAACGGGGAAGTCAGATTGACTCAACAACCATGTTACTAGCTTGACAGCTGCAGTGACTTATAAGATAGATAAGACACGCTTTATTGTCAGTTTTGACTGTGAAGGCACCGGCCCACTTTAAAAATGAAATTCTGTTGCCTGCTATCAAAAGAAAGTATGTATCTACCCATACATGACACACACATATACACATGATACACACACACATACACACACACTGTATGGAACAAAACTGTGACTGAATCTAGATGTTCTGCTTCGGATACCACAAAGCCCCCTCCTCCCAGAAGGCAACAAGGAAAAGAGGTTTTAAAGAGGATGTGTAACATTCCAGACAATCCTGCGGACCCTGCTCAAGCAACCCTTATATGCCATGTCCTGGATGGAAGGGAGGGAACTGCCAATAATCTTTTCTGCCATCCTCACCACTCTCTGCACCGCCTTCCTGTCCGAAGCAGAGATGCTTCCAAACCAGACAATAATGCCATACGACAGGATGCTCTCGATCGTCCCTCTGTGGAAAGTGGTCAGGACAGGGGAAGATGAGCTTTTCTCATACGACGCGGAAAGTGCAGCCGCCGAAGTGCCCGCTTCACCAGTGTCTCGCTGTTGAGCGACCAAGCCAGCCCACTTGTTAACTTGTTAACTGCACACCCAGCAGCTCAATGCTGCTAACCTCTTCCCCAGGTAAATCATTAATACACAGAAGTGTGTGGTTGTGCTGGCCCTTTCTGAAATCCACAATGATCTTAAGTTTTTCCTACATTTAGGACAAGGCTGTGTTTATTTACACAGGTTCACCAAACCCTCTACCTCCTTGTGGTAAGCACCCTCATTGTCATCCTGAAAAAGGCCCACAACGGTCGTGTCAAAGAATGGGGTGAAATTTACTTAACACATGTCTCACGCTCAGCAACAGGAATTTGGGGCTCAACTATGGCTGTAAGTTGAGGACTGCCTCTATTGCCGATGTTTTCTGCAAGAAAACAACCAAGCCCAAAGCATCAAGGATCCCTCATTTCAACCCTGAGTACAAATATTCTTTAGTGGTAGCTTTTTTTTCCTAATCAGCTTATATTTTCCTGCTCCAAAAGCTGTAGGGGATGGCTGTCATTTTAGGGTCAATAACATTATCTTATTTAGAGGAGGAGGTGTGAGTTTTAATGCATTAAATATCTCATTTATGTCCCCTTCTCCCTTTTAGGGAAGGAGTGGGGGAAGGGGGGGAAACTGCATGTAGTCCTGCCAACTCTGGCTTCGAGTCAACGCAATTACAAATTAATCCATACGATCAGACAGCATTTGCAGTTTTCCAGGGGATAATTACGGTAATGTCTTGCACAGCAAGCAGACGGGTTTCATAAGCACCGCTTCTTCCTTTCTTCTTCTTCTTTTAACAAAAAATAAAGCCAGAAGCTAGATACCTGGGTGAGCAGCCTTTCTTTCTCTTCGGCCTCTTCGGAAGAAAGAGGAGCCGATTCATCGATCTTCCGCTGTTCCTCCTTCTGCACCTGAGCTGCATTGGGAAGCTCAGGATTTCTGGGGACCTAAAACCAGCAAGGAAATGAATGAATGGTTAAGAGAGCAACGCTATTAAAGGTTCTGGATGGAGGCCTATCCGGCTCCCTTCATGGCCTGTCTCTGAAACGCCAAAAGGCAAGACTGATGCTTTTTTTTTTTTCCCTCTATTGGGGATTTGTTAAGGGAAGAAATATTTCTCTGGCATCGGGGCAATAGTAGAGAAACATTCTTTTTACTTGTGTTTACAGGCCTCGGAAAGTTCTCCAGGCGAGATGAACGTAGCCTATCATAACTCATCTCTTTCCCTTGCCTCCGTGATGGCTTGCAGGCACTTGTTCCACCCAAGTGTACCAGTAACAGCAATACATAAGTGGCCAATACGTGTCCAGAGCTCTTTTTAAAGCTTCCAAAAACCTCTGGGTATCATGAATATGAGTGTGTGTGTGTGTGTGTGTGTGTGTGTGTGTGTATAGAGAGAAGACACAGCAGGAATACAAATCTTCCAGTGCTTAGGCACTGAAGAAGTGACTTGTGTAATAACCTCTATCCTGTTTGGAACAGGTCAGTGCTACCAAAAAATTTGATTTTAACAACGATGCATATATAAATCCTGGGTAGGGGGGATTATTATTTAATATTAGAATATCATTTATTTAATATTAAGGTTGTAGTTTCTTACCTTGTAGCCTATCGTCTTCCGATAATAGAGGATTTCTTTTTCAAGAAGTTCAAATAACCGGGGTGGAAAGAACTGGAAATCTTGAATATTTGGCTGCTTTGGTGGTCGTGGAGCCTTTGAAATGAAACATATATAGTTTTGGTGCTTGTGTTCTCGTTTTTATTTGTGTATTCACAAAATATTGGCTCTTTTGTGTAACATGGAAGGTTAAACGGCTCACCTTTGGGATTTTAGGCTCGCTCACCCGGAGAGCCTCTCTAAAATAGGCATCCACAGCATAGTTGGCTTTGCGTTCTCGTTTTGGAGGCTCAATCCATTCCATCATGCTCAGCTAGGAAAAAAAAAACCTCATTAAAACGGTAGGGAATAGATTGACAGGTTCTGGCTAAGACAGGTGCTCCTTTACAAAAAATCTGAATAAATTGCTGTGCACTGGGTAATGCTTTCTGCATTGCTTCTGAACAGAAGTACGCCTTTCTTAAACATTGAAATGTGAACAGCGAACGGGAGTAATGAACTTCCTTGCCATACGTTAAACCACAGCAGTATTGGAATTTGAGAAAACTAGGAAATCGAAGCCCATGTAAGTCGTTTTACATGCATGAGCTTGGATGACAGCTTCCTTCAGAGAAACAAAAATTAATTGCGTTCACGGGACTCGTGTTGAGAATTCCACAATGAACTTGACTAGGATACATTTTCCCACGCATCCGTCGCCTGGAACCCAAGTACAATTAATTTTTGGACCACTTTTATACCTCCTACATTCTACACCGGTTGGACTATGCTTACTGCATGCCTTAGCGGCAAAATTAATGGGGGGGCCAGACATTTGGTAATTAAAGAAAAAAAATATATAATGGCTTGATTTAATGCTGGCTGGGGGACTCTGGGAATTGAAGTCTGTACATCTTAAAGTTGCCAATGTTCTAGATATTACTGGATGAAATCTTCCTCCGTTTCTGTCCATTGGCAATGAAGGCTGATCTGAAGATTTAACAGAATAATAGAGCTGGAAGGGACCTTGGAGGTCTTCCAGCCCAACCCCCTGTTCAAGCAGGAAACGCTTTACCCATTCCAGACAAGTGGGTATCCAATCTCTTCTTAAAAACCTCAGTGATGAAGCACCCGCAACTTCTGAAGCCAAGCCATTTCACTGGTTACTTGTTCTCACTGTTAGGAAATTTCTCCTTAGTTCTAGGTTGCTTAGTTTCCATCCATTGTTTCTTGTCTTGCCTTCTGGTGCTTTGGAAAACAGGTTGGCCCCCTCTTCTTTGTGGCAGCCCCTCCAATATTTGAACAGTGCTATCATGTCACCCCTAGTCCTTCTTTTCACTAGACTAAAGGTAAAAAGGTAAAGGTTCCCCCGCACATGCGTGCTAGTCGTTTCTGACTCTAGGGGCCGGTGCTCATCTCCGTTTCAAAGCCGAAGAGCCAGCGCTTGTCCGAGGACGTCTCCGTGGTCATGTGGCCGGCATGACTAGACACCAAAGGCGCACGGAACGCTGTTACCTTCCCACTGTAGTGGTCCCTATTTTTCTACTTGCATTTTTACATGCTTTCGAACTGCTAGGTTGGCAGAAGCTGGGACGAGTAACAGGTGCTCACTCTGCTATGCGGCACTTGGGATTCGACCAGCCAAACTGATCAGCCTTCTGATCGACTAGATAAGCCCAAATCCTGCAACCATTTTTCGTACTTTGTAGTCTCCAGCCCTCTGATCGTTTTTGTTGCTCCTTTCTGCACACTTTTCACTGTCTCAACATTTTTTATAATATTGTAACCAAAGCTGGGTGCAGTATTCTAAGTGTGGTCTCCCTAAGGCTTTATAAATATCCAGTGCTTATTTTAAGATGTTTATGATCCTACTGAAATCAAGTCAATCTCTGCAATGCAATTCATGCAACTGCAATGCCACATATATATTAAAAATATACCTTTTGTTTCCCTCTATAATCTTCCCCTTCAAAATTGTACAAACTCATTTCAGTGTCCATTGTGAAGTTCCGAAGAGAGCTTTCACCCATTTTTTGCAAACGTTCGTTCATTTCAGCTGTCTACAGAAAGTCACAAGCGCCAAAAGAAAAAAAGAAAGAAAGAGAACATATTTTTAGAAATGTCTTTTTCATGTATATAAATACTATGGCTGATTTTAATCAGTCTGTATGAAAAGTTAAAGCTAACCAAAGAGGTTTTTTTTTCTGGTTAGTTTGGAGCTGATATTTATTACAGATAGCAGAAAAAAATAAACAAGGCACAGTGATTTATGTTCCACATTATCTCACCTTTTTTTCACCTCTTTCTAAAATAGTAGTAATGTCTTCATCAGTCAGTTCACTGTCTTTGGAAGCGAATACATGAGTTGCTCCATGACGGATCATTTGCAACATTTCATCTTTTGCTAGTTTGTTAGACTGCTGATCGATAAGCCTTCCTAATACATACAACACAGAGAATTTTAACTCCAAACCCATTCTGAGTTCTATACTAGAATTACAAAGTCATATCCTTATCTAAGCAGGCTGTTTAATAAAATCATGATTAAAAAAAGTGGAAGTATAACAACAAATCTAGTCCAACCCACTGCCCAGGCAGGAAACCCTATATCATTTCAGACAAATGGCTATCCAGTCTCTTTCTTCTTAAAAACTTCCAGTGTTGGAGCATGCACAGCTTCTGGAGGCAGGTTGTTCCACTGGTTAATTGTTCTAACTGTCAGGAAGTTTCTCCTTAGTTCTAGGTTGCTTCTCTCCTTGACTAGTTTCCATCTGCTGCTTCTTGTCCTGCCTTCGGGCGCTTTGGAGAATAGCTTGACTCCCTCTTCTTTGTGGCAGCCCTTGAGGTATTGGAAGACTGCTGTCATGTCCCCCCTCATCCTTCTCTTCATTAAACTAGACATGCCCAATTCCAGCAGCCGTTCCTTATATGTTTTAGCCTCCAGTCCCCTGATCATCTTTGGTGCTCTTCTCTGCACTCTTTCTAGAGTCTCGACATCTTTTTTGCATCGTGGTGACCAAAAATACAAGGAATGAAACAGCTTTCTTTCCAGCTTCACTACTAAACACTATTGGCCAAATGCTGTCTTCCCTAGATTTTATCTCCGGATACCACAAACATATTAAACATTTACCTTGTTGAATAACAATTGAGTCCAGTCTCAGTTTTATCTCGGCTCTTTCTACTATCCTCTCTTCAACGGTGTTGTCAGTGATAAGTCGAAATACCCGCACGGGCTTTTTCTGGCCGATTCGATGAGCACGATCCTAATCACGGTAAATTAATAAAGGTGCAAGTGAAGAGATGCTGAAGGCCAAGACAAAGGGGAATGTTATCATTATTTAACCTAGCTTGATTAACCCTTCAAATGCAGTATTTACGTAACATGTTCTTTTTTTAATTAGCTTATCTGAAGGAGTGCAACCGGCCAGAAATGTACCTTACCATCGCTTGTAGATCGACTTGTGGGTTCCAGTCTGAATCATAGAGGATCACAACATCAGCTGTCGCTAAATTAATCCCCAGGCCTCCGGCTCTTGTACTTAACATAAAAACGAACTTCCTACTGTTTGGAGCATTAAAGGTGTCTATTGCTTCCTAAAAGAAGGAGGAGGAGGAGGGGGGGAGAAGGAAGAGGAAGAAGAGGAGGAGGAGGAGGAGGACTATATTAAAAATACTGTTTCCTGGAAGGGATCAAGAACCTGTTCTTTTTTCTGCCTTGTTTCTAAAATAGTTACATCTTAAATTGCGGTATTTGATTCTAAATTCTTTTTAAAAATGCATTTTATCCCAATTTCATTTTAAATTGTATTTTACTTCTATTTTATCCCAAATTATGTTTTAACTAATTCCATTCTAAACTGTTTTTACTGCATTTTAGTATAATGTGCGTTTGGAACTCTGCAGCTCGGTATGGCCCACGGGTTAATCAATAAAGACTAAAAAAAAAAAGATATAGGGACAAATCGGGCCACGATAGAAACATAAGTGAATCAAAACCCTTTCCTTTACATCTCCAAGCAGTTCTGCGAGCAACCCGATCCCCAGCCTATGAATTACAGAGATTGCCAAACACCACAGGTGATTCTCACTGGCATCCTTTGTAAACGCACCTTTTATTTTCCCTTAAAGTGATACAGGTCGTCTTCGGCTTGCAACCATTCATTTAATTACCATTCAAAGTTACGACAGTACTGGAAAAAAAATGTTTCACAAGCTTTCCCCGCATTTATCAACTTGCAGAAGATGGGAATTGAAGCCCTTGGCAGCCATCATGTATTTACAATGATTGCCACACGCCAGGGTCGGAGGACCACCCTGTTCAACCTTCCCAGTGGGTTTCCAACAGGTAACGTCGATAGGAGAAGCTGCAGTCATTTAACAACTGTGCGACTCAATTAACAACCATGGCCAAAAAAAATAATAATCATAAAACCAGGTTGAACTGCCTTAACGACCGCATCGCTTAGGGAGGGAAGTTCCAGTTCCAATCGTGGTTTTAAGTCAAGGGCTACCTGTAAGTTGAAACTCAAATCAGAAAGTCGACTGACACGACAGAATGCCATAATGACAGATCAATCTGTTTATAAGGCCTGACAGAAGATAAAAGACCGCTGACACAGCAAGTTGGCCCTTGGGAAAAGAGCGAAGAAGTCTTAGTGGTTACACAGCCTGTGTTCAGAATAGGACAAAATAAACACTCAAGCAACTAGAGAAATCATTCCCACCTCTCTCTCCTCGTGGGGCGTTTGCCCATCCAGGCGACAATATTCATAGCCTCGCCACATGCAGTAGTCTTCCAATATATCCAGCAAGCGAGTCATTTGGCTGAAAACAAGAACTCTGGAACCTGAGGGGCAAATGAGAGAGAGAAGCACCTTTAGCCACACTGTCGGTAATGATAACGAGAAGATCTACATTAAATAGGAAGGTCCGAGAAAGAACGGACCTTTACTGGTATCAGTTAGGACCAATGAGTAATGGATAACTTTGGTTGGTCTTCTCAACTGAATCTGGAATTGATTATCTATTTATGTATTAAATTTACAGGCCACTCGACGGCATTGCAGCTGGGCAATTTCTTTTTTACATTCATTCATTCATTCATTTATCCATTCGTGCGTTTCTATCCCACCTTTATTATTTTTACAAATAACTCAAGGCTGCAAACGTGTCCAACGCGCCTCACTCCTCTTCTTTTCCCCACAACAACAACCCTGTGCGGTGAGTTGGCCTGAGAAAGAGGGACTGGCCCAATGTCACCCAGCTGGCTTTCGTGGCTAAGGTGGGAACTTGAACTCAGGACTCTCCCATTTTCTAACCTGGTGTCTTAACCACTAGACCAGGGGTAGGCAACCTGGGCTCTTTTATGACTCATGGACTTCAACTCCCAGAATTCCTGAGTCGCTGACTCAGGAATTCTGGGAGTTGAAGTCCATGAGTCATAAAAGAGTCCAGGTTGCCTACCCTGCCCTAGACAAAACGCTGTCTACTGGCAATGGATAATATAAGACAATTAAAAATACGACAATAGGGAAATTGTGCAGAACAAAAGTCCAGGGGGGGAGGAGGGGGAAGACAGAATGCCACAAGGAAGTCTCACAAGGGGTCCCACTAGCCCAAAACTGGGAGGGCGGGGAAGGAGAGAAGTCTGTCTTACCCTGTTCTTTGAGTTTGGATAGTAATTTGTCCAGGGCAACCATTTTGCCGCTATTGCTCACTAGATGAGTATCAGTGGTGTAAGGTGGGCCTGGTTCAGCCCCGTCAAACAGGTAGGGGTGGTTACAACACTTCCTCAGCTGCATCAGGATGTTTAACAACCGCATCTTGTCCATTTTGCCCGCTGAATTTAAGATATCGATGTCTTTCATCAGGATCTTGGTATACCTATAAGGTTAATTGGATCATTGAAGAATAAAGGAACAACACATTAATGTCTGAATGCATAAAGGATGGAAGAGTCTCGGTCATCTATATCCCTGTTTGGCCATTTAAATGGGACTTAACTGTACACTTTAAGCTTTTTGCTTTCTTTTTAAAAAAAACAACGTTCAGGAGTTTTTCAAACCTGTGAACTCTGAACTGTTTCTGCAAGCTCATCAAATTTGATATTTGCTGCAGGGTGTATGTGTGTGTGTGTGTGTGTGTGTGTGTGTGTACACACACACACATACACACACACACACACACACAGAGAGAGAGAGAGACAGACAGACAGACAGACAGACAGACAGACAGACAGATAGTAACTGAGAGTGAATGGAAGATTTATCCTTTTTTTCCTGCTAAAGGTAAAGGTTTCCCTCTACAGTCTAATTCTAGGGCACAATGCTCACCTCGGTTTCATGGCCGAGGGAGTTGTCCAAAGACATTTTCCGGGGGGTCATGTGGCCAGCATGGCTAGATGACAAAGGCACACAGAAAGCTGTTCCTTTTCCACCAAGGTGGTACCTATTAATCTACTCAAAATTTGCATGCTTTTGAACTGCTAGGTGGGCAGGAGCTGGGATAGGAACGGGAGCTCATCCTGTCTAACAGCATTTGAGTCTCAAACCCAGACAGTCAGCTTTCTAGATGACAAGCTCAGCGCCCTTTAACCACGGCCCGTTTATTCCTGCTACCAAGATAAAAATGGTCACCAATGCTCTAGGACAGGGGTCTTCAAACTTGGCAACTTTAAGACTTGTGGACTTCAACTCCCAGAATTCCTCAGCCAGTCCACAAGTCTTAAAGCTGCCATGTTTGAAGACCCTTGCTCTAGGAACTGTTGACTACCAAGAAGAGAATACTGGAATTAAAGAGGGTGGGTAAAGCTCTCACAATTCCACATGTTACTAATCCCAAAATGGCCACACACATTTTAATCCCATCAAAAGTTTAAAAACAGGAGAAAGGGAAGTTATCCCAGATAGTTTTGCAGCTGTGGAGGGAGCCTCAAAACTAGCTGCTGCCCATTTGACCAGATCATGTCTGCTGCTCACGAACAGAAGGAAATGGAGGCCTCTTGTTTCTGAATGTGTTCCATTACACAGATTTGTCATCTGCCTTAAGAAATAAACATATTAAAGGCAGAGCAATCAGGTGTGTTAAGATTAAAACTTTGGCTCTCCCCTTTCTCAAGTCAAATTCCTGCCTTCTGTTTCTCTGAACATCGAGAAACAGCAGCAAAACTTTTTTTTTAAATCTATTCTCCTCCATTCCCAACCTATTGGCTTTACAGAGGGGAAAAAAGAGGAAAAAAGAGCCAACACATCTTTGGGGGGAATACTAATCTAATGAC
Organism: Vipera ursinii; assembly: GCF_947247035.1. NCBI lineage: Eukaryota > Metazoa > Chordata > Lepidosauria > Squamata > Viperidae > Vipera > Vipera ursinii. The sequence goes on from NC_139525.1 coordinate 13,214,584, forward strand.
AATAGCAACCTGAATTTCAGCATTTATTTAGCAAATGTTGAATGTTTGGTGTAGGGTTAGGGTTACAAGAGAAATCTTGTAATGTAGATTAATACTCTATTATTGTCCCAGACTAAAGTGGGAAGCGGAGAAAAGAACTATAGCTTAAGCTACAATAGCTTACTTAAAATGTATCCAAACCAATCATACACACAGAAAAATATAAAAGAAATATTAAGGATGGCTTAAAAGAGCTTCCAGGTACATTAATATATTCAACTGCCAGTTGTTTTAATAAGGACCACCTTGCTTTCATCATATAATCAGTGCATCGTTCTCCTGTTATAAGATTTTTTTTTTAAAAAAAAATACCATTCCCTCTGCATTTTGCTGAGTCCCAGATAAATTTTTACTTCTTTTTTAGGAGGCAAGCTTTTTTCCACTTCAGCTTTTATGCGCCTTAGCAGAAATGGTTTCAAAACCTGGGGGGAAAAAAACAACAACAGAAACACGGGGAACATTTTAGTTATATCCCAGATTCTTCAGATATTTCTCCCTGTACAGTAGTCCCCAACATGTGGCAAAGGGGGCTGAAATTTTGGTTGCAACTTGTGGTCATACGTCAAGGTGCCATGTGACTGGACTCAATTTTACGACTGTTTTTACATTGTGTTTAAAGAAAAACACTACAGTCATTAAGCAAAGCCAATGAGCGTTAAGGGAATCCATTGTCTGGAATGGGCATATTTACTGAAAACTGGGAAAAATGTCAGAACTTGTGGTCAAATAACTGCAGGATGTTGCAACCGGTTGTAAATGTGAACCAGCTGCCAAAATGCAATAATGTGACCATGAGGGTATAAGGTAGCGGTCATAACTTCAAGGACAGGATGTAAGTAGGTTTAAGTCTAAACTCTGAACAGTTGTTAAACAACTGGCTGTTAAGTCAAGCTTACAGTGAAACTTCTGCCATCTTCAATACCAGACTACATTGCCCATAATCCCCAGCTTTACTAATATTATAGCAATTGTGTAAACTCCTTTCATTTTTATTTTCAGAAATTGGTTGCTTCGCTTTTTTAAAAAAAGGAAATCTATTCCTTCAAAATAGATAATTGATATTTTATACACTATTCATACATAGATTAGAATGTTATTTGTTTTAAAAACATGTATTTCCGAAAAACTATATAAGCAAGTCAGATGGCCCGTGCTCTTTGTAGTAAATATTTATCAATTTAAAAAAATCCTCCCAAATGTATACAAAACAGGAGAGTGGCACCTCACACGTCAATAAAAAAAGCAGTAAATTAAAAATGCATATACGTTTATGAACTGTTAAGTCCTTTCTTTAAAAAAAAACTTCACCAAAGGAGAAGTGAGGTGAGCCCTGGAAAAGGAGTTTAAAAGCCTAGATTCGAACACCATAATAGTTTCACTGAAAGTCACACACTGCCTCAACCATGCGCTGCCCAGTCTCTGATGCATGGAAGTTAGGCCAATAAACTTCTATCAAGAAATGCTACCATACTTACCGCATGAAGTCTTTCGACAAGTTTTTGATCACCAAGACAATTTTTAGTATCAAACCAGGAGTCAAAGTCCTGCAGATGTAAAAAAAATGTATTATACTTTTATGTTTGTAATTTCAATTTTCTCAATGCTCAGGTTAGCTCAAATAGAAATTATAGGACACAAAGAAAGTCTATTTGACTTGGAAATCAACATATCTATGTTGAATTCTTCCGTCCCATACTACGTAAAATATAATCTTTGCTCTGAAATCATAGTTCTGCCACAAATGTACATCACCAACTGCAATTGGGAAAAAGGAGGAATCTAACAAAATGTAAGGTTAGGGTGCAAGTATATTTTGCTCTAAGGCAGGGGTAGGCAACCTTGGCTCTTTTATGACTCGTGGACTTCAACTCCCAGAATTCCTGAGCCAGCCACGCTGAGGGGAAAGAGAGAGGTTTCCAAGCTGAGCCATGTTGGCTCAGGAATTCTGGGAGTTGAAGTCCACGAGTCATAAAAGAGAGTCCAGGTTGCCTACCCCTGCTCTAAGGTATGGAGAAGGAAGGGAAAACTCAACACAAGTATATCAATTTTACAGTGGCAACCCTTGATTTTGTAGTACATGTTGTTCCACCAGAAAATAAGACCATATCTGCTTCTATTTCTCAAGGAAAATGTAATCCAGCCATTTTTTCCTCTATAAGTGATGCACCTGCTGGAAAATAAGTTCAAAATATCAACATAAATCAGAATAGAGCTTGGAGGTCTTCTAGTCCCAACACCTTGTTCAAGCAGGAGACCCTACACCATTTCAGACAAATGGTTGTCCAGTCTCTTCTTAAAAACTTCCAGTGATGAAGCACCCACAACTTCTGAGGGCAAGGAGTTCCACTGCTTGAATGTTCTCAATGTTGGGAAATTTCTCCTTAATTCCAGGTTGCTTCTCTCATTGATTTAGTTGCCTTGTTTCTTGTCCTGCCCTCTGGTGCTTTGGAAAACAGGATGACCCCCGCCTTCCTTGTGGCAGCCCCTCAACTACTGAAATACTGCTATCATGTCATCCCCACCAGTCCTTCTTTTCTCTAGTCTAGCCATACCCAATTCCTCAAACAATCCAACAGCCTACATAATTACACTTGGCTATATCAGAAGAAAAAAACATAGCAAGGATACATTGCAGGTTAGCCAAGATTAATCAGGCTGATTCTTGATCTGAGCATTCCTACCTACAACAATTATTCATCTAGGTTCTTATGTAACCTCATTATGAGCTGCTTCCATGAACTTGGTTATTTACCTGTCTCTTACCATCTTTCTTATTTCTCCTCTGTTATAAGCCATTGTTAGTAAAATGCAAAAGCAAATGCGGTGATTTGAAGGTAAAACCTAGTTTGCTATAAAAGGTGTAATTTAATTAACTGAAAAACTTCAGTGTCAAACCCAGTCTCACCTCTGCAGAATTAAAGACATCTGGTAAAAGGAAATTGAGCAATGCCCACAGCTCGTGAAGATTATTCTGTAAAGGGGTTCCTGTTAAGAGCAAGCGATTTGTTGTCTTGAATTCACGGACAATCTCTGATAGCTAACCAAAAAAATAAAAAAAATAAAAATAAAAATGAAGAGCTTTTATTGCCAATATATTCCAAAGATACATTTTTATAAACACTTAACTCTTGAAATTTGGAAAACAAACTTCTGGTCTATTATAATTTCTTACAGGCAAATTGAATACAATGGGTGAAATCTTACTCTAAAGTTGCATTTTGTGTTCTACAAAGAACTTTACAAGACAATGTCACATCAAAAGGCCAGAAAGACTTTCAAGCGTTCATCCAACTAAAATGAACTCCAGATCATTCTAACTCAGAAGAAGACATCTTGGGCCTATTCAAACTGAACAGATACGTTTTCCATGGTCCAGGATGACTCTTCCAGTTTTTTTGCTAGTTTTTGCACCAGTCTCAGGAAGGTTCATGGCATCCTTAAGTACACAGTCAACAGGAAGCAGGAGTACATCAAAAGGGCCACCCAGATGTTCAAAACATCTGAACATCACAACTGAGCACAAACTGGTGCTGGAGCAAAAAAAATATACCGTATTTTTCGGACCATAAGACGCACCCAGTTTTTAGAGCAGGAAAACAAGAAAAACATTCTTTCTCCTTCTCTCTCTCTCCCTCTCTTTCTCTCTCTCTCTCTTTCTCTCCCTCCCTCTCCCATTGTCCCTTCCTTCCTTCCTTTCTTCCTTCCCTCCCTCTTTGTCTTTCCCTCTCTGCATTAGAGCAGTACCCGCGGAGGCAGCCCTGCAGCCCGGCTTTCTCTTGCAGAAAGCAAGCTGAAACAAAGTGAGGGAGATTGCCAGAAATGCGAATCGGCCGATCTCGCACTCCTGCAAACTCCCTCGCTCGGTTTCAGCTTCCCTTGCTACAAGAGAAAGCAGGCTGAAACGAGGTAGATTGCAGCAGCGCGAGATCAGCCAATTCGCATTCCTGGCAATCTCCCTCACTCCGTTTCAGCCTGCTTTCTTTTGTAGCAAGGGAAGCTGAAACCGAGCTAGGGAGAGTGCAGGAGCGTGAGATCGGCGTTTCTCAGCACGTGCCGATTCGTGCTCCTGACAATCTCCCTTGCTTTCCACTTGCGGAGATTGGGGCTGGCCATACGGATCACCTTCGGACCATAAGACACACCCTCGTTTTCCCCCCTACTTTTGGGGAAAATAAGTGCGTCTTATGGTCCGAAAAATACGGTATATAAGAGATAACCCAGTATGTGAAGTTTCTTCTATGAGCTCTCCAGGGTCCTGAAATTGTAAAGGTTTAGTTCTGTTCATCTGGTTCCACTCTCTGTTAGTTGCCATTTCATTTATTGGATTCCTCAGCCAGTCCAAGCAAGCTGAAAGTTTTATATACCAAAAAGCTCCCCTTCTCCTTTCTTCGCTGCTTACCAAACAAAAGTAAAACTTACCTTGGACTTTTCATTTTTTATCCGATGAGCTTCATCAATCACCAGATACCTCCAGTTAAATTTTTTGAAAACGGACTTTTCTTTAATGACCATTTCGTAGGAGGTCACACACACATCCCACTCTCCAGGCATCATAACATCACGGATGAAAGCAGCCTGTATGGAAAAACGCACACATAAAACAAACTCTCTAACAGAACCAGCTCGGAAAAACTGCAACAATGACCATCTAGTAATGCAATTTCAGAGAAAAAGAGCCTCCAGAAGAAGCAGAAATATGAACTTTTAGAAATAATTGACACACTTAGATCATTCATTAAATAATACGAAAAGTGCATTCCTGCCTGCATGGGGGAAAGGGAGATATCTGTTCTTCAAAGGATACGAGCAGCGATGTTAAAACAAAGGTTTCCCCCCTTATAACAGGAGAAACAGTATTTTCCTGGAAAACAGCAGGCTTAGCCTTTGAATAGCATATGCCTGTACTCCGAACAGCGGATGAATCCAATACAAAAATATGTCATGCACACCTAAACAAAGCTGGATATAGCTAGTATTTCTATCAAGCCATACATGTAATAGATTCATCTCTCTGCCACATTAAAAATTATATGCTGTATTAATATCTGCAGCTCTGAGGTGTTGCACCAAAGAGTTCAGAGACACAACACTGGGACTTCGGTTTTCACCACTGCTTTAATGCTATTTACAAAAATATTTTAAAGGTTTAATCTGCAGCCCATTTACAATAATCAATTAAGCGTTTCATACTCCGAAACAATGTTTTTCCACCTTGGCAACTTTCACATATATATGGACTTTGATTCCCAAAATTCCCCAGCCAGCATTTCAAGTCCACATATCTTGAAATGTGCAGAAGTTGCAAACAAAGAATTACGTTCTGACTTACAGTGTAAATCACCAGGTGACTGAGTAAAAGTGACACTTACTCTGGCATCCTTATCTCCAATAAGGCAAACTGCCCGTAATGATGGAACCCAACGTTTAAATTCGTTCATCCAGTTATGCAAAGTTGATTTGGGCACCAGAACCATGTGTGGACCGGGAATGTTTCGATAATGCTTCAGATAGCCCAGCAATGCAATTGTCTGTAATGTCTTTCCTAGACCCTACGACAGTTTTAAAAACAGTATTTAAATGTTACGCATCTCTTTTTAACAGTTCTGAAATAATCTCCATCCATAATCATGCATAAAGGAAGCCGCTGATCACGGTATGATCTATGGCGTCAAAATCCGCCATAATTTCAAGATATTGCAATATACAAATTACTATTCTGATTAGCATTTGTTTCCGGACAATAAAATAACTTCTTGAGAACGATCCTCTGTAATTCATAAGAAATATTACGCAGAATGAAATGTTTAATTACAGTTCACTCTGAGCCACGCTGCAACTGAATATTTTAGCTGCGGTTTGTATTATTGCTATGCATTATGTATTCCTTGCTTCGCTTTATATTCATGACTCCTTGGGATATCAGCTGCTTGGTTAAATTTTTGCATGCAAAAAAGGATACACTGCATTAAAAAATCATGTTACAGTCACAATTGCCCAAAACTCCCACTACCTGACTTTTTTAAAAAAAAAAAAAGTATGAGAGGGATCTACAAAATATGAAAGACGCACAAAAGACATAAGAAGACCCTCATCCTGCTGGAACCACTAAAGGTTTCCATCTTGCCTGTTTCCCTATATATGATTTGTTGTATATCATAAAAAGAATGTGAAACCTGGACTCAGATCGTCAACAACCCCTGAGCTAATAAATGCCAGACTTATTACAATGGAATATGAAATTAGGAGGAGTTTGGTGGTAACTTTTCTGACTAAAAACACGTTTTGTTATCCGATATGTAGATTGGGTTAGGTCGATGTAGGTTTTAAATTTAGGGTCCAGTCACTTTATGCATCTGATAAAAGTGAGTTGCAGCTCACAAATGTTCATACCTTTTAACAAAGTGTGTTAGTCGTAAAAGATGGCCCTAGGCAACTCCTGATTTTTTTTTTCTTTTGCCATCATAAAATAATGCGTCTCCTCCCACACTGGGCTATTATTTTGGCTATAGAAGGGCTCTATAGCCAAAATAAGCTGATTATCAAATCTTTTTAAGAGCTTGGAGACTAGACTTGAATTTTTTTTCCCCTTATCTTATCTGAAAACTACATCCAGGTTTTTTTTTACCATTTCATCTGCCAAGATGCCATTTACGCCATTTTCATACAAGGAGATCATCCAATTCAAGCCCCTAACTTGATAGTCCCGCAGTGTTCCTCCTTTAACATCTGCAGAAACATAAAGCACCCCTCGGTTATTCTGTCATTTAGTTTAACGTATCTATGCAAGCAGAGACAATGGCCAACTGGTACACTCACAAGAAGGAGATTCCTCAAATCGGACGCACACGTTTGAGGTTTTCCGGCTTTCCGAAAGCAGCTCCTCGTCTTCCTCTTGTTCTGTCCTCCTGTGACGATAGCTAAAAAAGAAAACCCAACACATGTGCTTCTGCATTTGGGGCAAATTCCTTGGGTGACTAATCACACTTGGCCAAATAAAGTATTCTGTTCTAATCTGTTCTAGTCTAGTCCAGTCCAGTCCAGTCCAGTCCAGTCCTTCTTCCTACTCCTATTCCATTCTAATTATTTTTGTCAATGTCACCCCTATGTTCTGTACCAGCCTGCTACCGGCCCTGCAGAAAAGGCAGGGACAACCCCTTTTACAAGAAGGCAAGAGGCTGGAATTACGCCTGCCAAATTTATTGCTACAAAAACAAATAGAACAAGACACGAACCAAGAAACAGGAGCTCTTCAAGCGGTTGCCTTCAGCAAACCAGCCCTCCCACGCATTCCCCCTTAAATACAGTTCAGGGCGTGGCTTCTCTCTGCCTCCTTCCGAGGAGCCCCATTGCCTTCCTCTGTTTACTCCTGATTGACTGCCTCCTGCGTAGGGCGTCCTTGAACAGGGCCAGCTGTGGGTCATCTTCATCCACGCTGTCAGGCTCACACAGCTGGGTCTGCGTCGTGACCAGATGAGAGGGGCCTGGCTGAGGGCTCTCATCAAGCTCTTCAACACCCCCCTCCTCCTCCTCCTCTGAGTCGTCCGACCCAACTGCCGAACCCACAGGCTGACCCTGAATCACAACACCCTAATTGTTATTACCATTCCAACTGTTCTGTTCTGTATCTGTTCCAGTCTAGTCTAGTCGTCTAGTACAGTCCAGTACAGTCCATCTTCCTACTCCTATTCCATTCTAATTATTTTTGTCAATGTCACTCCTAATTGTTGTTAACGTTCCCACTGTTTGTCAATGACTTCACCTGAAAAACAAGTGCCGAGCTGGATGCAAACATCTCTTCAAACTGAGGTCAGTTCCTCATTCATACAGGTGGTCCTTGACTTACAGCAGTTCATTTAGCGATCATTCAAAGTCACAGTTGCACTGAAAAATGTGACATGACCGGTTTTCACACTTATGACCATTGCAACATCCACACGGTCATGTGATCAAAATTCTGATGCTTGGCAACTGGCTCATATGTATGACAGTGGCAGAGTCCCAGGGTCACGTGATCCCCTTTTGCAATATTCAAGACTCCTTGGGATATCTGCTGCTTGGTTAGAGTTTTGCGTGCAAAAAAGGATACGCTGCATTACAAAATAATGCTACAGTCACAATTGCCCAAAACTCCCACTATGACTTTTTTTTTAAAAAAAAAAAGAGAGAGTGAGAGAGCAAAGTCAAGGGGGAAACCAGATTCACTTCACAACTTTGTTACTAACTTAACTGCAGTGATTCCCTTAACAACTGTGGCAAGAAAGGTAGTCAACTGGGGGCAAAATTCACTTCATAACTGTCTCACTTAGCAACGGAGAATTTTGGCTCAATTGTGTTCATAAGTCGAGGACCACCTGTACATGCAATACATTTTACGATGCAAATATAATCTCAATGTCACTTTAAAAAATAATTTAGAAGCAATGCATACATACTCTCCTGCTGAAAGCAAGCTCTGCTTTTCATCCTTCTTTATCCGTGGTCTTCCCAGTTTCACTTTGAGGGGAGAGGTTGGCGATTTCTGGGCTGCAGGTTGAATAAAGTGGGCAAAAAGTTCTGTCTGCTTTAGCAGGAATTCAAATCGTTTGGCTCGATCCGTTTTCTACAGCCCATACAAGAGAAGCAAAATAAGATAAGGTATGATTTACGAAAGCAAACATAGCGGGAAAGAGCGTTTGACTCTTCCTAATTAAAAATTACATTCTCTTCCAAACTTCTTCACTGCAAACCTGCGAGGAATGAAGAACGGGTTCTGCAAGACTTAAAAGAGTCCAGTTCAATGCAGAGATTAGGGAAAATATGCAGTCAGACAGTATGTGCATTAATTGCCCCTTTTAGCCCAACTGTGGTTTTTCTCAGGAAGGAAGAGTCTAAAATATAGACTATGATCTCAAAAAAGATAACCAAGATTGGAATCTCCATCCAGCTCCCAAATGGGCTCTAAGCGTTTTTAGTTGTAACTCTCTTTCCAACCTGGAATCATTTAACTCCAATCTCTATAAAGACTACAAACTCGCAACGTCATGTGATGTGTCACGACGTATCGTGACTTTTTTTCCATTGCCGGCTATGGGATGGGTGCGGTTTCGCCATGACGCATCCGGCCCACAGGCTGGCAGTTTGACACCCCTGCTATAAAGGAAGAGTAGCTAATAGCCATACATGATGAAGGGGATGAGATGTCAGTCCAAGACCCATGGAAGGTGCCCAGGCTCTAATGCACCTATCTTTCATGACAGATTGCTAAAAAAAAACCAGGCAGGGACAAAATTTTGCCTGAATCACATTCTCTGATTCGGACAACTTGGACATGATACTAAAATGAAATGACTAGTATTGATTCCTGATCATCTAAACCAGGAACCTGTTCGGCAATTTCAAAGGTTGTGGAAAGAGGGCAGCTCTGAAACTCTGCAAATATCCTGAACTAGGATCAGATTGCAAGGATATTCTGATTTAAGGACAACCATGCTGAGTATTAACAACTCCTCCGTTCCTCGCTGAAACATTTTATGCAAGAATTCTGGAGCATTGTCTAACAGAAGACTTGCAACACGGTGAAGTTCCAGAAGAATAAATCAGAGCCATAATTTTGTAAAAGAACTTTAAAGCAGCACAGAAGAAAGCCATCTATATTATTCAATATAAGCTGAGTGTTGCTCCCACTATGTCCTGTATCATCCAGATTCTAAAAAATATGAGATGTCCAAGTTCAAGAAGACAGCTCTGATATCTACAGCATGATATTAAGCCTGGATCCAGACTAAATCAATAATCATACATACATGTACATACTCTTAGCTGGGGGGAAATTCAACAACTCAGCATCCATTTTCAGTAAAATGTAAATTACACTTGATCCAAATTCTAAACAACAGAATTTATTTATCATTTAATCGTGATAATTTATTATTTTAATTTCAAACATTAATCTGGATCTAGCCCAATATTTCAGAAACACTGCTTCTGTAGTTTGACAATAGAGAACTATGAAATTAAATAAATACTACAGGTAATGTACAATTTTACCACACGAGGGCAACATAATCCATAACTTTTTGATGAATCCCAGAGGAAGAAACACCATTTTACATATCTATGTTTATTATAAACTTTATGTTTAGTCTGTTAAGTTCAAAATGTTCAAAAATATCTGATTAGTCACTATTTACTTGTTATATCTTTCTCCTTGTTAAAATCTATGGCAGAATCAAGCATTTAAGAATGAAGTTCAAAGCTAATTGCAGTAATTTCCAAACTTCCAAACCTAAAATAATCTCTAAGGTGCAGCAAACATAATCTAATCTTGGTAATTTGTATTTATGAAAACACATTGAATTCAATGGAGTTTACTCCCCAAAAATTACATATGGCCTTTTCAGGGAATCACAAATTCCAACTAAATCCCACCTAACAGAGGGATAGAATCAAGATCACATGAAATGTTAATAGCACTTTACAACGCCTTGGTAAGGCCACACTTGGAATACTGCATCCAGTTTTGGTCACCGCAATGTAAAAAAGATGTTGAGACTCTAGAAAGAGTGCAGAGAAGAGCAACAAAGATGATTGGGGGACTTGAGGCTGAAACATATAAGGAACGGTTGCTGGAATTGGGCATGTCTAGTTTAATGAAGAGAAGGACAAGGGGGGACATTATAGCAGTCTTCCAATATCTCAGAGGCTGCCCCAAAGAAGTGGGGGTCAAGCTATTCTCCAAAGCACCCGAAGGCAGGACAAGAAGCAACGGAACTAATCAAGGAGAGAAGCAACCTGGAACTAAGAAGATCCTGACAGAACAATTAACCAGTGGAACAACCTGCCTCCAGAAGTCATGAATGCTCCAACACTGGAAGTTTTTAAGAAGAGACTGGACAGCCATTTGTCTGAAATAGTATAGTTTCCTGCCTGAGCAGGGGGTTGGACTAGATGACCTCCAAGGTACCTTCCAACTATTATTATTATCATCATCATCATCTTTTGATGGTGAACAATAATCTATATATTGGCTCCTTGTTCATAAGAATTGTTTTAATTGTTTTAAAAAATTGAGTTGATTGCCACATCTAGGGGAAAAATGCAAGCTTACTACCATGGTGGATAATAATCAATGATTTTTTAAAAAATAAATTAAAAAACTCAAGATTTTTTATTTTTATCCAATTTATTTTAATGAAATGCTTTTGAAGTAAAAAATCTATCTATAGTTTTCTATTTAAGATACGTTAATAATTTACTTTATTCAGCATGAAATGGAGCTCAGTTATGTAGCATGAGGCTGTGTATTCTGCAATATTTACATTTTTTGGTAAACCCATTCAATGAATGTACTGCATTGATGCATTCACACAATTTCACAGTTACCATAAGATAAATCATTTTAAGAAAGCAGCCCAGAGAATTGAGTTTATAAATCACTAATGTATCAATGGGGGATGTGCCCTTGCAAACCTATTTTTTTCCCTTTACTTATTAAAGCGATGCTGTTATTATACCTTAATGCGCCTTTTAGCCTAGAGGCGCCACGTTTTATATTGAGATTTTATGGCTGACTGCACTACATTATTATTGCTTTTATTCTATGCTTGTACTGCACCAAGAAAAAAAGGCCCATAACACATAATACTTACTACCTTGAGACACCAAACACTAAAACTGTTCTTCCCAGGCTACTCACCGAGAAAAAGATTTAATACTTAAGCTGTAGAGAAAAACCATTCCAGAACCAAACGACATAAAGTCTGTCAGAAAATGTCACCTGGATTCTAAAGCATTAGCCTTTGGCACTGAAAGTTTAAAACCAAAGCTGTAATTATCTGTGGCCAGACTAACAGTAACTGCCTGCTGGAGACCAGGAGAGACACCAGGTTTTAAATCAACCTACAGTTAACCTTTTCAGGCCAAGAAACATATGGTCTCTTTAAAAAAAAAAACAGGACTCCTAACCCATCAAAGACAACAACCTGATTTCCACCAAGACAGCTTAATGCCTCCTCGGCTTGTATAAATGACCACAGTGGGACCTCTCCCTGACAAGCACGGTCTGGTCTGAAGCTAAAGGGCCTTGAGTAGGCACAACAAGCAGGTACATCCAAAGTAGGGGTAGGCAACATCTGAGGAACAGAGTGCAACTCAACCTCCCAACCTTTTGGAGCAAGGGTGTCAAATTGCTGGCCCACGAGCCGGATGTGTCACGTCAAAAAAGGATACGTTGCGACACATCATATGACATCGCGAGCTTGACACCCATGTTCTGGAGGGGGGGAAAGGAGAAAGTCACCTGTTAAGGGAATAATATCACAGGAAGAGGCATGACCATTTTTTTCAGTTCGAATCATCACTGAACGGGAACCATCGGTTAGATCATTTTAAAAGTGGACGTATAAATAAGGCGACTTCTTGTCAGTACAATTAAATTTAACAAAAGACACTGCAGGCAAAAAAAAAAAAGTCCAAGTAACAAATTTACCATTTTCTCTTCATATTCCGGATCAATTTCTTTTTCAGACTTAGTTGCCTTTGGCGGAAGTTTGAGTTGAAACGGAGGGTCATTTTTCTGTAAATAAAATGAAAAATTTCTAATCACAATATATTTAACAAAGAAAAAAAGACATGTTCCTTTTCCCAGCATAGTACAGATTAAAGCATGTTAAAATGGAACAGAGCAGTGGTTCTCAACCTTTTCTTCGTTACTGACTCCCTTTAAATACCTTTTGCGGTCATGGACCATAGCCACGGACCCCCAAAACGTAACTCAAGATTTAAATCGTAACATTTCTTCAAGCCTTCGCAGACCCCCTGTGATGACATCACGGCCACCCAAGGGTCCACGGACCACAGGTTGAGAACCACTGGAATAGAGAATTTATAATTAACATTGGTATATGTCCTCTATACTTCAGGGTTAAATAATGTGTTTTATCTTCATTGGCAACATTATATTATTTTTATATCCCTACCAAATTACCCTGATGGTTGTTCGGGAATGTAAATTCAGAGTCTCTATGAAAGAAGCTTACAATTACTAAAGCTTGTATTTCTATACAAATCCTTCCCAGCATGCATCTGGGGATAAGCAAGACTACTCTCTTTAAAAAGTCTTCAAAACTTGCAACCTTTTTTGTTGTTCCTCATAAGCAATAAAGATATTATAATAATTCCCTTTCACGAACTCCAGGAACCAGGAACGTGCCATTGAAACTAATAGGAAAAAAGCTATATCTTTACCCAGTTAACCTAGGGAAGTTACAAGCAGATGTCACTGTAGGCCTCCTTATATGCCTTTCAAAGAGAATTAAACAATATTATGGAGGAAAAAGTGTTTAATGGCTACTAGATATAATGGCTAGATCAACAAGAATAGAGCCTTTAGTATTAGAAGATAGATCAACACGGTACAAAATGCTTAGGGATCTGCATACAGCGGTACCTTGATACTCAACTGCTTTGAAACTCATCAAATTTGATACTCAATACATTTTGATGCAAAACCTTTGTCCCGTACTCATCGTATGTTTGGTACCCAGTGCACAAGCTAGAACCTATCGGTGTCGGCTACCTAGTGACTCACTACATTATTCCTTATGGGAAAAATGTGTTTGTTATTCATCATTATTGGTACTCCTTGCGCTTCCCAGAACCAATTAAAGCTGAACATCAAGATATCACTATACTTCTGTTTGGGAGCTTCACAGAGGCAGCTGTTTGACCAACGTGGGAACAGAATAACAGGCCTTTCGTCTGATCCAGCATGACTTTTTTTAGATTCTTATTAGAGTAAATTATAATTTAAACCTGTACATACAACCACCTTAACCACAGCTTTTCACAAACCCTTAGGAAGAATAACTGAGAATCAGGCGTGTTCCATGTCAATATCTATCTTCCTCAGCATAAACCATAAAGACTCTTAATTTCTGGACAATTCATTTTTATCAGCTGCATGAAGTATTATTATATGCAGAGTTTCAAAGATAAATACTAACAGAAATAGTACAGGATTATTTTTTTTTACTATCAGGTAAAGCAAACAACTAAAGGACATAGGGAAATTATACAAAACAGTGTATTGATATGCATTTTGGAGAAAAAGAGTACCTATTAAAGAAATTTGTATGTATGTATGTATGTATGTATGTATGTATGTATGTATGTATGTATAATGTGAAATTCTACTGTGTCCAACATAGCACACTCCCAAATAAATCTACTCGGTTTTGTGTTTCTACCATAAAAGTACTGTATTGCCAATTTGAACATTACTATGTATTAAAGTCATCATAAATGACCAGCATTTACTAAGCTTACTAGTAAAATATAAAGAACCTGTTAATAGTTACAGTTCACAATGTGTTTGGGCCTTTTTGACATTTCAAGGATTTTAAACCTCATTTTTAAAACAAGTCAGAGATATAATCTGTCACCTGAGAAGAATGATTTATCCTTAGAGTATACAAAGATACTACAATAAAACTATAATCTTATTTCACCCAATGCCACTTAACACATTAGGTGGACTGTAAAATTTTTGACCCTTGGTTCACAAATCACTGATTTTGTTACAAAAGACAAAGATTGGTCATTTCCATAGAGTATTTATGTATAAACGTATTGGTTTGTTTGTAACATTAGTAAATACATGAACAGATCAGTTAATGTATACCCATGTCAAGAGGATACAGGGAAAAATAGATAACTACAAATACTTTTGGTCAGCTTATTCCCGTTCAGTGTAATAAACAACAACAATAAATTCCTACCAGTGGAATAGGTTTGCTGCCAGATTACACACTGGCTTTGTTCAAACAATATCTGAACCCATGCTTAACTGAAATAGACTTTACTGAATTAGCCCACTTGGAACACTAAACCACAAATACACACGCTGGGTTTGAATTTACAGACAGGTAGGCAGGCATTTATTGCAAAACTAGTTTAAAAACCTGTGTAGCTTAGCAACTGGTTTCCAAGCTTCTGTAAAAAGCTGATGAGTGCAACTGACTAGCGGGGTATCCCCACCCCTCCCTCCCTCCCTCCTCCTCTCTTTCTCTCTCTTTTTTGTCTTAACACATAATCAAACAGCTTTTCTTAGACCTGTGGTGGCGAACCTATGGCACGTGTACCAGAGGTGGCACGCAGAGCCCTCTCTGTGGGCACGCGTGCCGTCACCCCAGTCCTAGTCCTTCAGCTGGGTTTTATAAAACCTTTTCACTTTAGGCCTCCACCGTCGTGTGCAAAAAAAAAAAGATTCAATCAATCAATCAATTTCAACTTCTCACAGGAAAAAAAAAGATCTCGCAAAGTTGGAATTGATTGATTGAACTTTTTAGTCCCAACCAGATCTCACAAAGTTGGAATTGACTGATTGAACTTTTTAGTCCCAACCAGTCTGCCATTACCACTACAGCCATGCCCACCCAATGGGCCACGCCCACCCAGACCCGACGATACATAAGTGGGTTTTGGGTTGTAGTTTGGGCACTCGCTCTCTAAAAGGTTCGCCATCACTGTCTTAGACTATCAGGAAAGCCATGCTGGGTCACATCAAAACCTATAGTAGCCAATGGCGTACAGACTATACCCTATAGCTGCCAATGAGTTTATCAGTCTGAGCCTAGGAGATCAGACCAGTGGAGGGATAAGCATTTTACATTAAGAGCAAAGAAATTCACATATGATCCTTCATTGGACCTGCAACTCATTGGACAAACTGAATCCCAGGTGCTATTGCAAAATTCTTCTTTTTTTCTCCTTCAGATGAAACATTTAGATGACAGAGAACACCGTTATGTCCTCCAATGGCTCGTAAATAACTACCCTTCATCATAAAACCATACTGTCTTCCTTTCTTTCACCACTCACCCTCTTCAAAAAAAAAGGCAATTATTTTTCAGAGGAGTGATGCTTCAAGGACTAAACATTGTTGCCTTGGAAACCAAGGACCACAACTGACTCTTGCCTTGCTCTTACCCATTTTGGTCTACGCCCGATGGTTCTCAAGCAAAGGCCATATGAGAGGATATTTCAAATGGGGGGTGGGGGTGGGGACACAAATTAAAAACATATCCTGGGGAGGGGGGCACGGCAGATGCCAAGGGAACCACAGAAAAGCAAAGGCTATTATACTGCAAGTACTGTCTTGCTGCTACCAGAAAATGCACCAGTGATCATCCCATGTTCCTATCTATCTGATTATTTATTTATTTAAATTTATTGGCCACTCAACTCCACTGGCTTCTGGGACCAGGATAGGTAAGCAACGGGGGGGGGGGGGGGGGGGGGAGGGAGAAACAAGGTCTGAAGGAAACCATGAGCAGAAAGTGATAGGGAAAATTCTGCTCTATACTACAATGCCTATCAGCCCCAGCAGATAAGACTTCCCAAAGTCATGCTACAAGGGATGATGGGGGTTGAAGTCCAACACATTCCAACCTCATTAGACTAATCATTGAGTGGAAATAATGGAAAGGCTGGTCCATGACAATCAGAGGGGCAGGGATGCAATCACAAACTGGGCTGACGGGAGGGGAAGAGTTAAAAGCAAAGAGTCCCTTGGTTTAAGTTTTTCTTCTGAGGGCCAGAGAGACAAGATCTTGTTCAATCCCTCGTAGTGGTTGTCACCCTTTCTGCCTTCCCATCCCAGTATCAATTATCCATATAGCAATCTACCAAGTACATGCGGTCCTTGACTCACAACCGTTTATTTAGCGACCGTTCAAAGTTACAACGGCACACTTGACGACCATTGCAGCATCCCCATTCAGATGCTTGGGAACTGACTCGTATTTACGACGGTTGCAGTGTCCCAGGGTCACGTGATTCCCCTTTTGCGACCTTCCGACAAGCAAAGTCAATGGGGAAGCCAGATTCACTTAATCAAACGTGTTACTAATTTTAACAACTGCAGCAATTCACTTAACAATTGGGGCAAGAAAAGACGTAAAAGAATTATTTGATGATCCAAATGCACTGACTTGGAAAGTCAGTTGGCAAAGAAAGAAAGCTAGAGTAAGACTGAAGGAAGCAGAAGCTTTGACCTATTAGAGGGGATGCTATATTATTATTATTAATTAAGGGACGCGGTGGCTCAGTGGGTTAGGATGCCGAGCTTGTCGAACAGAAGGTTGGCAGTTTGGCGGGTCGAATCCCGAGTGCCGCGTAACAGAGTGAGCGCCTGTCACTCGTCCCAGCTTCTGCCAACCTAGCAGTTTGAAAGCACGTAAAAATGCAAGTAGAAAAATAGGGACCACTACGGTGGGAAGGTAACAGCGTTCCGTGCGCCTTTGGCATCTAATCATGCCGGCCACATGACCACGGAGACATCCTCGGACAAGCGCTGGCTCTTTGGCTTTGAAACGGAGATGAGCACCGGCACCTAGAGTTGGAAACAACTAGCACGCATGTGCGGGGGAACCTTTACCTTTACCTATATTATTAATTAGAGGTTTAATATGGTTAAGAATAGATTGTTAGAAATAGAAGTATTATTATAACTAGATAGTTAGGATTTGTAATCAGAATATTGTATCTTGGTATGAAAAGGAAAATAAGAATATGTTAAGAACTTTGAATAAGGGATGCTTTTAGTTGCCCAAATACAACTGGTTTTGACATTATAAATGATTGGGATACTTTGAACATGCATGGGAAATTAAAACTGAAAAAAGCGAAAATAGGATATGGATTAAATAAGTGGAAATTGAGTGCAAATGCAATAAAGACACGCTTTGGTTAGATAAGATATTTTAAATTGATATTATTGATATCATTAGAAAAATGTAACAAATGTTGACATGCAATTTTATGTTTGCTAACAATAATAAGAATTGTATTTGCTTTAATGCGGAAAAATGGTTATTGCCAGAAGAAGAGAGGATGGACTGGCGGGTGTAACCTTTATTTTTTTAAAAAGACATAAAATGGGGCAAAACTCACTTAAATGTCTCACTTAGCAACCTAAAAGTCTGGGCTCAACTGTGTAAGTCGAGGACTACCCGGTATCAGATCAACCTTCACGAGAACCACCTAGTTCAGCCGGGTGTCAGGGAAAGAAAGTATCTCTGTGGTCCAACCTAAACATGATTTTTGGGGGTGCCTCCGTGCAGAGCTTGTGGGTGGTTTGTGTTTGTTCGTTTTCAAATAGCAATGTGGGGGATTTGCTCCTGCCTTCTCCATATACATTTCCAACACGTTATGCAAAGGCTCCATTGGGGGAAGAGGGAGGAGGAAAGAGGAGCACCAGCAGCAAGAGGGATGGATTCAGTTCATTCAAAGACCTGAAAGAACAAGTTTGGGCCAGATTGTCATGGCGATAATGATGACCAGCAGCAAGGTGGACAGATTCAGTTACAATGCATTGGAAGAGCTGAAGGACCAGTTTAAGGA
Source organism: Vipera ursinii (assembly GCF_947247035.1). Lineage (NCBI taxonomy): Eukaryota > Metazoa > Chordata > Lepidosauria > Squamata > Viperidae > Vipera > Vipera ursinii. The sequence goes on from NC_139525.1 coordinate 13,233,004, forward strand.
CAGTGGAGGTTTTTAAGAAGAGACTGGACAGCCATTTGCCTGAAATGGTATAAGGTTTCCTGTCTGAGCAGGGGTTTGGACTAGATGACCTCCAAGGTCCCTTCCAACTTCTTCTTCTTCTTCTTCTTCTTCTTCTTCTTCTTCTTCTTCTTCTTCTTCTTCTTCTTCTTCTTCTTCTTCTTCTTATTATTATTATTATTATTATTATTATTATTATTATTATTATTATTATTATTATCAAATTCTACCTATAAGATAGCTAGGAGTCGAAAATGACCTGACAGAACCTAATCAGAGAATGATCCAAGGCCTGAAGACTAAAACCTATGAAGAACGGCTGCAGGACGTGTGTTTGGCTAGTCTAAAGAAAAGAAGAAATAGGGGAGACATTATAGCAGTGTTCCAGTATTTGAGGGGCTGCCACAAAGAAGAGGGAGTCAAAACTATTCTGCAAAGCACCAGAGGGCAGGATGAGAAACAATGGTTGGAAATTGACCAAAGAAAGAAGCAACCTGGAATTAAGGAGAAACTTCCTAACAGTGAGGACAATTAATCAGTGGAACAGCTTGCCTCCAGAAATAGTGGGCGCTCCATCACTGGAGATTTTTAAGAAGAGATTAGATAGTCACCTGTCTAACTTGGTATAGGTTCTGCTTGAGCAGGGGGCTGGACTAGAAGACCTCCAAGGTCCCTCTATTCTTATTCTATTCTAATCTATCAATCAATCCATCCATCAAATATTTCCAGATGTCTTTTCTTCTCCCAAGTCTGACCTCCAGAGGCGAGTAATGAAGGAGAGAAGCAACCTTAGAACTAAGGAGAAATTTCCTGACAGTGAGAACAATTAAATCAGTGGAACAACCTGCCTCCAGAAGTGGTAAATGCTCCAACACTGGAAGCTTTAAAGAAGAGACTGGACAGCTGCTTGTCTGAAATGGTATAGGGTTTCCTGCCTGAGCAGGGGGTTGGACTAGATGACCTCCAAGGTACCTTGCAACTCTGTTATTCTGTTCCTCTGATCTCCTCGTGGTCCCCCATCCAAGCCCGAACCTGCCACTAGGCTTCTGTCTGCAAAGCCCGGCCAGACGGCGCTCGCCCGCCAGTCAGCCGACCCAAAAGGCCCAGGGAAGGGAAGGGGCCCAGGACGAAGACAGAAGCCAAAGCCGATGGAGAGCTACCCGGTTGCCGGGGCGACAAGGCGAGGCCCTCCCCCGCCGCTTCTCCCTCCACCCCCCCACCCGCAACCGGGTCCTACCTCGTCCTCGACGGACTCCTGCGAGAAGGCGGCCGAGGTCGAGGGCTCCTCTTCGCCGCCCGACAGCCCCGGGCTGGCCGAGGCCGGCGTGGAAGCGGGCTCTGCAGCGGCCCCGGCGTCCATTTTGGGCCGGCAACGGGAGGCGCGACGCAGAGTGAAAGGGACTCCCGCTCGCCCCAAACATCGCGAGAGCTGAACGCGCAGGCGCAGTTCGGAAACCTAGGGGGCGGGGAAGCCTGGGCCACGCCTCCTGGGCGGGGCTCCGCGACAGCGCCAAGAAGGGAGCGCCCGGCGTTCGTTTGTTGCCCGCTGGAGGCAGCCGGTCCTCGCGTTAAAGCGGTTTTTCTCGTGAAAATGGGTCAATCTGAGAAGGTTTCCCTGGACAAGGGTCCTTCCTTACTTCGGCTAAGTCAGGGGTCTTCAAAATTGGCCCTTTTAAGACTTGTGGACTTCGACTCCCAGAATTCCTCAGCCAGTGTGCCTAGCTTGAGGAATTCTGGGAGTCGAAGTCCACAAGTCATAAAAGGGCCAAGTTTGAAGATCCCTGGGCTAAGTCTTGGCTGGCCCGGGAGCTGCTAAAGCTAAGCAAGGTTGGAGAGGAGACCACGCGGAGAGCCGGGGAAGCAAGTTGTTCCAGATGGGGGGTGCCCCGATTTGATTCCAAAACTGGAGAAGAAGAGCGAATCCAAGATGCACCAGTTATCTCTTTCGTTTAAGCTGACTGGGGACTTCTGGGAATTGTAGTCCACACGGCTTATTAAAGTTTGAGAACTTTGAGGAACGCTGCCTTAAACCCAAAGGAAAGAAACCGCATTAAGATCTAAAATAAGCATCTGTTCAGCAGCTCCAGTGGCTTGTAAACCACGGCTTGAGTGAAGTGTGAATTGGTCCACCAAGACTTCCTCAGCCAGTTAAGGTGAAAAACAGAGCTTAACTTAGTACAAAGTCTCTCCTTTTTTTCAGCTTTTGGCGTATTTGGCAAAAGTCGGTTTGCGCTGAAAAGCGGAGCTTTGAAATATATCAGCCCGACAAAAGATGCTGAGTTTAGAATCTGGACTCTTACATTTATTTCCTAAGCAAATGTCTTATTCAAAAGAAGTTATTCACAAGTCCCTTCTGAAATGCAGTTGTTCTCCAAATCACAGAAGCGTGGCTGGATACAGTGGTGCATATTTCACATACCAAACAGAATTCAGTCTAGACGAGTGGGACTTATAACAAAATTCCTTCGGCTGGGAAGGGCACCTCCATCCATTTTTCCAATTCCTCCCATTCATTCCTAATAATCGCTCAGCTTTCTCTGGATGCTGAATCACTCAAATTCTCAATGGATTCGTTTTAGATTTTTCCCCACTCTCTGTTTTTGTTGTTGTTGTTGTTTTACAAACCTTTTAAAATACCCTCAAGCCTTTTGATGGGTATTTTACTGGGTGGCACTGTCACTCTTCTCAGCCCAACCCAGCTCACAAGAGTTGTTGTGGGGAAAATAAGAGGGGAAGGGGAAGGAGTGACTAAAAATGAAACTTGAGCTGGCCACGAACAAGGACTGTGTAATCAGAGTGACCCTTTGAGAGCTGTATGCAACGAAATTTCATTTTGATGTATGCCGATTGGTGTACATTCAAAGCGACAATAAAGTAGTTACTATTATTATCATTATCATTATTAGTATTATTTATACATTGGACATAAACCCCAGTCAACCGAACATTCAAACTGACCGGCGCTGATGCTTGACATGGGTTGCTGCCAGCATCCTAGGTATCAACCAGGTACCTCCTTAAAATGTCTGTCAGGGAAATAAATCAATAATTCCCTATCAGAGGGCGATGAACCGTGGTTCATTTGACGCATGGTAAACATCAGGTAAAAATAAAGAAAACCGAGGCAGTTGTTGTTGTTGTTGTTATACACCTTCTGAAGAGAAACCTCTTCTTGCATAAAAGCGTTCAGATGTGGTGACCCACCGCCATCCCTCAAACCTATGCAATAATACGTTTGTTTGGTATTATAAGCCCTCTGGAATCTCCATGGCTTATGAAAAAGGCAGGGCAACTATGAAAAAGTAGGGAGTTGCAGAATAAAAATGAAATAAAATAAAGGTTGTAAAATCACGTGCCATAATGTTTATGTCAGATGCCCTCTGAAGACCCCAGTCCTCCCTCAATTCAGTTCGCATAAATATTCTTATGTGAACTTTTCCTTAACCTTCTTCGTAAATCTGGAGGCAATCTAATAATAATAATAAATAATAATAAACCTTTATTGTCAAAGTACAACATGTGTACATTGAGATTAGCTGAGCCTCCCCCCCCCCATGCTCTCTCCCCCCAACACACAGTGACAACAAACCCTCCATCCTACCACACCATGTGAACCAACTACAACCTAGCGCTGATGGGGGGACGTGTCCTTATTTCCATAGGGGTCTGTCTCTGAAACTCCAGGGTCTGTCTTTTCTGTGGAGGATGGGGGTTGGAGTCCTGAGCTGTTGGACGTTTCTAGTCGGGATTTTTTTTAAAAAAAAAATCAGCACTACTGACCGCTAGGTGGCAGCACTTGGCCAAAAACATAGTAGATCTAACCACCCATTGATAGCCAGAAATATATCAATTTAAAGGGAATTATACCAAGTTATAGAACCAGTCCTAGTTATTTCAATCTTCAGAGTTACAATATCTGGGGAAAGAAAATTTTGTAAAGTAGTCCTCAACTTACGACAGTACATTGAGTGACCACTTGAAATTACCACACCACTGGAAAAAGTCACTTAAGACCATTTTTCACCCTTCACCACCAGTCTGCAGCATCCCCACGACCACCTGATCCAAATTCAGAGGCTTGGCAAACGACTCACCTTTATGGCCATCATGTGATCCCCTTTTGCGTCCTTCTGGCAAGCGAAGTCGGGGGGGAGCCATACTCCTTTTAACAACCGCATTGCCAATTGGAACAAACTGCAGGGGTTCGCTTAAGAACGGTGGCCAGGAAGGTCGTCAAATGGGGCCAAACTCACTTGACAAACCTCTGGCCGAGCAAAAAAAAGTTTTTAAACAATGTTGGGCTCAGTTGTGGTCATAAGGGATAGCCTTGGTAGAGCAGGGGGCTAATGCCTCCTTAAGTAACACCAGCTGCCTGCAATCAGTGCAGGTTCGAGTCCCACCAGGCTCAAGGTTGACTCAGCCTTCCATCCTTCCGAGGTAGGTAAAATGAGGACCCAGATTGTTGGGGGCAATTAAGCTGACTTTGTAATAATGCCGCTTGGGGTGTGTGTGAAAGCCCTAACAAGCAGGCATATACATAGAATGAAGGCTACTGCTAAGCCTGTAAGCCGCCCTGAGTCTTCGGAGAAGGGTGGGATATAAATGGAATTAAAATAAAAAATAAAAAATCCCACCAGGCTCAAGGTTGACTCAGCCTTCCATCCTTCCCAGGTAGGTAAAATGAGGACCCAGATTGTTGGGGGCAATTAAGCTGACTTTGTAATAATGCCGCTTGGGGGGGGTGTGAAAGCCCTAACAAGCAGGCATATACATAGAATGAAGGCTACTGCTAAGCTTGTAAGCCGCCCTGAGTCTTCGGAGAAGGGCGGGATCTAAATGGAATGAAAATAAAAAAAAAATAAAAGAAATAAAAATAAAGAAGTCGAGGACTTACCTGCGTTTCACTCTCCGACTGGGCTGCTCCTGGTCTGTTGGGTCCAACGACGACCTAAAGATTTTTTTATTTTATTTTTTATTTTAATTCTATTTATATCCCGCCCTTCTCCGAAGACTCAGGGCGGCTTACAAGCTTAGCAGTAGCCTTCCTTCTGTGTATATGCCTGCTTATTAGGGATTTCACACCCCCCCCCCAAGCGGCATTATCATTACAAAGTCAGCTTAATTGCCCCCAACAATCTGGGTCCTCATTTTACCTACCTGGGAAGGATGGAAGGCTGAGTCAACCTTGAGCCTGGTGGGACTCGAACCTGCACTAATGGCAGGCAGCTGGTGTTACTTAAGGAGGCCTTAGCCCACTGCTCCACCAAGGCTCAGTATGATGTAAGATGTGGACAGGATTCGCACCTCGAGCTCCGAGAAGGGCGGGGGGGGGGAGGAAAATAGGGGAGGTTGTGCTAGCGCCCCCTAGCGGCCGTGCCCCTTCTTCTGCTCATCCAGGCCGGGTTTTCCCTCTCCTCCGGGCGGTGCTCGGGGGATCCAGGCCGGGTTTTGGCACCTCTGCCACGGAGCGCCGGGTCAGCCGCGGGCAAAGGGCCGGGCTGGCTGGCTGGCGGGCTGGCTGGCTGGCAGGGCGCGTCGCTGGGAAGCGCTGGCGGCAGCAGCAGCTGCTGGTTGCCTTCCTTCTCCCAGGGCAGGAGCGGGACGCGGGACTCCTGCTGCCGACCGACCCCCGCAGGTAGGAGCCGGGCAGGGGTCCGGTGGGATGTTGCAAAGGGAGCCGGACGGGACTCGGCTCGCCTGCTGGAACCCGGACCCGCGTTCCGATCTCCAGCCGGGCTTTCCTCTCTCGCCCTTTCTTGCTTTCTGCTCCGGATCCTGCCCTGCTTTGAATGAATGCCCTGGGGCTGCGTTCGCACGACCCGACCGGCGAGTTTAGCCAACTCTGCCCGGGTCCTGACTTGAGCGCCACCCATGCCCAGGATTGCTGCGGGGCACGGCACGCTTCCCGAGTCCGTGACTTGCGGGACAAAAGGTCGTGCGAGCGGACCCTGGGATTGGGAATTCCGGCTTCTGAATCGGCGGTGACCCGGGGTGGAGCACCTGCCTCCATTTCGGAGCTCCGGGGGGGTGTCCGATAGTTGAGTTTTTCTCCCTCTTCTGGCTTTGCCCGGGTTACGTCGAGCCCTAACTAAGACCCGAGTTGGCTCCCCCGGTGAAGCTCGCTGTGTTCCGAGAAAGCAACCTGTTGATTTCAGGCCGTGCGGGAGAGAAAGCCGTGGCTGTCCGAATGTATTTGTGTGTTTGATTCTAAACCACCCACTCAATTCAAATCTCTGGAGCTAATTCTTTGGAATTATATCCCAAGTGCGTGGGGACTTAGAGGAGAAGAATGGGAAAATCAAAATGATTTTATCGTATGATTGCAAAAAAAAAAAGAATTTTGCAACCTCGGAAGGACGTTCTTTTCCATCTGACACAAAATGGTCCAAAATGTTTTGTTCTTTCACTTACATTTAAGCAAGCGCTTTACGATCTCGACTCTTGCCTTGAGGAACATTTAGAAGTGTTGACTGTGGACATATGTCGGTGTATGATTCCTCTCTCTCTCTCTCTCTCTCTCTCCTTCCTTCCTTCCTTCCTTCTTCTTTCTTTCTCTTTCTTTCTTTCTTTCTTTCTTTCTTTCTTTCTTTCTTTCTTTCCTTCCTTACTTTCTTCCTTCTTTCTTTCTTCTTTCTTTCTTTCTTTCCTTTCTGAAGGAGTGTCTAAGGAAAGCCATTAAAAAAATTACACATTGATCTTTCAATACTTCATATACGTACACACGACTTCTTTTGATTAGTAGAAAAGGAATGTGCGTTTGTGTAAAGAGAGTTCCCCTTTGTTTTCGTTTTATTTTTAAAGTATGGTTTTATTGAATAAGCCGTTATTGCTTGAGGGTCACACAGCCTGCTAAGCCAAAAACCACCAAGCAAATTACACTGTGGTTTAACATCATACGGGAATCAAGCTACTTTCTGGCCCCCTAAGTCACAATTCCCTGTAATTAAACCATCAGAGAAACAGGATCATTTGCGGTAACTTGCCTGGGATGGTGACCTGAGTTCCTTTGATGCCTTCCCAGGGATCTTGAGCATATTTTACCCAGCTATGTGCGACAGTCACCCGGGAAATGGACAAGGGACATCAGGATTAATGGGTGCTGTGATTGAGCTTTCTTGCAAAAAATAGCAACCCAGCCCTCACTTTCACCAAAGGCATTGCTGAATAAAATAGATCCTGGAATGCACCAAGAGACGTCGCCCCATCAGTTTCTTCTGGGGGGGGGAAAGAAAAAAGAAAAAAAAGAAAAGAAAAGAAAAAGTGGTTTGGGATTAACAGATAAAGAGTGAAGGGATATTTTGTTAGCTATTTCCTGACTTTTTCTGCAAGAGCCCAGGGTAGCTTCTCCCAAAGCCGCCCTTCCTTTTTTTATTGTAAGAAGTCCAGGCTATGAGATGGTTCTCTGGAGAAAGATTACAGACTCCAAAGTTGTCTGCTCAATTTTCATGGCTGAGGGTACATTTACACCTGGGCCTCTACACCCCTCAGCCAACACTTTAACCCAAGGGTCCCCAAGCTTGGCCACTTTTAAGACCTGTGAACTTCGACTCCCATGCTGGCTGGGGAATTCTGGGAGTTGAAGTCCACAGGTCTTAAAGTGGCCAAGCTTGGGGTAAAGGTAAAGGTTCCCCCGCACATGCGTGCTAGTCGTTTCCAACTCTAGGGGCTGGTGCTCATCTCTGTTTCAAATCCAAGGAGCTAGTGCTTGTCCGAGGACGTCTCCGTGGTCATGTGGCCGGCATGACTAGACGCCAAAGGTGCACGGAGCGCTGTTACCTTCCCACTGGAGTGGTCCCTATTTTTCTACTTGCATTTTTACGTGCTTTCGAACTGCTAGGTTGGCAGAAGCTGGGACGAGTAACAGGCGCTCACTCTGTTACGCGGCACTCAGGATTCGGCCCGCCAAACTGCCGACCTTCTGATCTGCAAGCTTAGAGTCCTAACCCACTGAGCCACTGCGTCCCTAAGCTTGGGGACCCCTGCTTTTAACCCATGGTTGCTCAACCTTGGCTATTTTAAGCTGTGCGGACTTCAACTCGCAGAATTCTGGGAATTGAAGTTCACACAGCTTAAAGCTGTTTTGACCGTGAACCTCTTTGGATCCGATGCTATGTTCTTGTTGAAGCTTGTTGGTTTCATGTATGGTGTGAAACCACGATGTCATGTGTATGTGTGACAAACAAGAGGGCCAGCTGTTGAAGTCTAGGGTCTGTATTCAGCTGTGTTCTGGTTTCGTATATTATACACACCTACTATGTATACCCATAGGATTATAGCAGAGGACAGCTCCCATAGTCAGTCGCAATATGTTTTATGGATCCCTGTTATTTTCAGAGAAAATGTTACTCAGGAACGTTCAACAATCATGTGTCAAATTAAGCAAGGAAGTATTTAGAAGAAAACAGCAGCTCTCACTTAGACACTGAGTGTAATTTGTAGGACAAATTGTCTATGAGGCCTGACTTTGGGTGTAGCACTTGAAACAAGTTATATAGCTTGTTGATTACGCCCCAACAAATTAGGTTCAATCATCATGCTTAGCTCTAAGCCAGAGAAATCCACCTTTGTCCTCTTCCTTGATGCCTTTCCTGTTTTACACTATTTATTTATTTGTATCACACCTTTGTTATTTTTACAAATAACTCAAGACGGCAACATATCCCATTCAACTTCTTCCTCCTCCTGTGTTCCGCGCAAGAAACCCTGTCGGGCGGGAGGGGGGGTTGGGCTCAGAAATAAATGACAGGCCCAAAGTCACCCAGCCAACTTTCATGCCTGAAGTAGGACTAGAACCCATCGTCTCCTGGTGATTGGTGCAAAGTCACCCAGTTGGCTTTCCTAGCTAAGGCAGGACTGGAACTCACAGTCTCCCCTTTTTCTAGCCCAATGCCTTAACCACTAGACTAGACCAAACTGACTCTCCCTAGCTATTTAAATGTTAGGCTGCTTTGCACACACACACACAAAAAAAAAATTGCATTCCGGATTATTGGCTTTAGAGACTTCCAGATGGATTGGCTCACAAGTCCTGGGGTGTCTGGAAATTAAGCCGGGGTCAATAAAAAAAAATCTCATGTAATGAGGTGGTCAAGGCATAGGATTATGACCAAGAAGACCCAGATTTATAGAAACTTCCTCGTGGCCTTGAGCCAGACACACCCTCTCAGCCAACCTACTTTTGTGGAGCAAAACTAAAAACAGAGGTATTACAATGCCACCTTAATCTCCTGAACTAAAAGAAGGATACAATATAATTTGAATTAATTGAGGCAGAGGAAGCCAAGAAATACTTTCGCAATATTTGCATTATAATTCTCTTCACCCTTCCACGAGGAACTCAAGGCTACCTGTCCATGAATCCTAAGAAAGCGACAGATGTCTGATTTCCCCTTCTTAAAAAATACATAAATGGAAACAAGAAGCATTTGCTAATTTGTTTGTTTTTAACTAAATCTAATAATGAAATTAAATTAATTTTGCTGCTTGGAAGAGAGCTCTCCGAAGCTTGGTTTCTGCTACTTGTAGGCATATAAAATACACTAAGCTGTCACGTGGGGGGGGGGTGGATTCTTGGCTGGCTGAAATGCAAGCTTTGAAGTTTGACTTGAACTAGGAACAGCCAGTCAACATTGTATAAAGACAATTGCTAGAAACGCACTTCGGCTTGCAAAGGAGCCCAAACATATGGAAAGTTGGAAGCGTATCAAAGCAGGGGAGGGAAGCACTTTGTTCTCTATCCCGCTGCCAATCCCAAGAAAGTTTTCAATATGTACTTTTAAGCAGCTCTTCAGCTCTCTAGAAAGCAAACCCCATAGATCAGTGTTTCTGCAACTTGGCCATTTGGATTTCAACTCCCAGAATTCCCCGGCTATCTTTAAGTTGCCAAGTTGGAGAAACATTCCATGTAGACCAGTGATGGCGAAACTTTTAGAGACTGAGGGCCCAAACTGCCACCCAAAACCCACTTATTTATTGCAAAATGCCAACACAGCAATTTAATCTGAATACTAAGAAAAATACTTAGAAAAAACAACTCCTACATTAACATCTTTTGTCTTAAAAGAAAAATGCAGTAACAAAGCTTTCAATGACACAAGCAACTTTTTACTGAAAAGTAACATTTGGCCTTTGGCATGCTTTTGAACAATGAATGTGATTTTTGCTGTTGTATGCATGCTGATAATTTGTCTAACCTCAGCTTATACTTTGTACGTTTGAGAGCAACACATGCAGCACTCAGGTCATCTGTTAGTCTGTTTCTGGTGTCAGATTTGTTATAATTCAAAGCTGAAAACAGCACGCTCGCTCCAGAGGCTTGTTTAGGCTAGGAAGAAGCTTGAGAAATGGCTGTTTCCTGTGAAATCTTAGCCAAAGAGCGAGGCGCGTGTGCCCATAGAGAGGGCTCCGAGTGCCCCGTCTGGCACGGGTGCCATAGGTTAGCCACCACTGATGTAGACTATGCTTTTGAGTAGAATACTTGATGACTCTTGGTTGCCTCCTCCCCACCCCTTTGCTGCACTGCTAAATATTTTGTCCTCGTGATGATGCTGGCCAAAGAGTCAACTTCACTCAAGTAACAAAAGAAAGATGTAGGAAGCTCACGAGCTTTCTACTAGCACTGATTAGGTTAGCTAGTAGGGGAATGAAATGTCTGCAAGAAAATAGCCATGAATGCCGAGGACGCCACAGCTCAGGAACTTACTTTGCTTTTGAGTCAGGCTAGCCTCCTGGCCCCTCAGTGGAGAGCGCTTGCGTTTTTTCGCAGCATTTGAGAATCCTTTCTCGTTTTACCAGCACAGTTTGAGGAAGCTTGTCATTCCCCTGCCTTTCTTCAACCCAGTTCAGGTCTTATAAGAAGATTCATGGTGGCGCAGTAGTTAGAATGCGGCATTGCAGGCTAATTCTGCCGACCGCCTGCAGTTCGATTCTCAGCAGCTCAAGGCTGACTCAGCTTTCCATCTTTCCGAGGACAGTAACATGAAAACCCAAATTGTTGGGGGCAACAGGCTGACTCGGTAAACCGCTTAGAGAGGGCTGTAAAGAATGATGAAGCAGTATATAAGTACCCAAATGCTAGTGCTATTGCTATAATGCAGAACTGGGCAACTCCTCCTTCCATCTACATGCTCTGCAGGAGCAATCTCTGAGGAGCTGCATTGCATGTCACTTGGGGAGGCATGAGGGAAACAGAGGAAAAATTGTTGGGCTTCAATGTTCTCTTTCTAGCCTTTTCTACTTAGAACACAGAATGACAGGGTTGGAAGGGACCTTAGAGGTCTTCTAGTCCAACCCCCTGCTCAAGCAGAAGACCCTATACCAGGGGTGTCAAACTGCCGGCCCGCGGGCTGGATGCGTCACAAGGAAACCGCGCCCTACCCATTGCCGGCAATGGGGAAAAAGTTTTGATACATCGCACGACGTCACGTGACATCGCAAGTTTGACATGTCTGCTTATGCCATCCTGGACAAATGTCTGTCCAGTCTCTTCATGAAAACATCATGTGATAGAGCACTCACCACTTCTAGACAGAGAAGCCCTTCCTCTGATTTAATTGTTCTTGCTACATATCCAGGTTGGGTCTTTCTTTGTTAAACTTCCATCTGTTACTTCAGGGGTCCCCAACCCCCGGCCATGGATCAGTGCCAGCCCATAGCCTGTTAGGGCCACACAGCTGGAAAAATGGGAAAATTTCCAGTCCATGGAAAAATTGTCTTCCATGAAACTAGTCCCTGGTGGCAAAGAGGTTGGAGAACCCTTGCATTATTTCTTATCCTGCCCTCTGGGGCTTTGGAGCATACGTTGACCCCCTCTTCTCTGTGGGAACCCTTCAAGTACTAGACGAGAACTGCTACCATATCATATCGTCATCATAATTCCTTCATTTACTTGTTCTGGATTCTTCTTTTTTTCTCTTCTTCTTGCACCACAAGCTGGTGAGAAAACAGCAATTTTCTCCAGAGGCCTGAAGCAATCGGACTTCTGAAAATTGAAGACCACAAATTGTCCCTTTCCCCCCATCCTAACCCTCAGCTGTGTTTCTGAACTTTTCTTTTTTCTGGAATAAGTTGAACTACAGTTGAAGTATCCTTAATGTTTGCGGAATCACTTTGGTGAGCCGGAAGGTGTAGAAATTGGATAAATAAATAAAAATGAATAAAATAAGCAGTTCCTTCACAATATACCCTTGAGGTCATGAAGTTCTTTCTTGCCTCCAGGTATTTGTCCAGGTGCACTGAGAATTCCCCCCCCCCTTTGTTGGTTATAAACCCAGGAAGCACAATGTAGTCCTTGTAAGGCTTTTAGCTCCAGCTTTGATGGCCTCTTAAAGCAGCCAAGTTATCTGCAGCCCCTGAGATTACAGCTCAACAGAATCAGTAGCTAATTATTCGGAGTAACTTTCTGATCAAGCCAGCTTTGGGTAAGAATAGTAGTAGGCTTTTGGCCTCAAGCTGCTACATTATCTTGGCTGTGAGTGTTGGTCTCTTGGACTGAGAAAGCTAAGAAGGATTGGGAAGTGATGCCAAGTAGAGCAATCGGCCTTTATCAAAAGCAGTCTGAGTTCAGGGGATTAACCGAAATCATTTAAACAGACTGATTCCCCACTCAGTGGTCCTGGATAAGCTTCACTGATGAAACTCAAATCCTTTGGCCACCTAATGAGAAGGAAGGACTCACTGGAGAAGAGCCTAATGTTGGGAAAGGTTGAGGGCAAGAGAAGAAGAGAACGTCAGAGAATGAAGTGGCTGGATGGAGTCACCGAAGCCGTAGGCGTGAGCTTAAATGGACTCCGGGAGATGGTAGAGGACAGGAAGGCCTGGAGGAACATTGTCCATGGGGTCGCGATGGGTTGGACATGACTTCGCAACTAACAACAACAACAAGCTTCACTGAAAGTGGGTTACCTGTGAGCAATTGAAGTGGAAATCTACTTGGGGAATTTTGGAGGCTTGATCGATTGGACCTTGGAGATAAGAGCCAGAGATTTTTTTTTTCCACTAAGGCAAAAAGTCTTCTTTCATTCAGCCTGTTTGGCTGAGAGATTGTGGCTCAGGGGGGAAAAGCACAATGTCTTGAGTGCAAAAAGTCAACCTTCAGCTTCTCCAGGTTCAGCTCAGGAAAATAATTTAGATCAGGTGTGGGCAACTGCGGCAACTTTATGACATGTGGACTTAGTTCTGCATAAATAAACTTTTCTTCCAAAATGAAACTTTGTACGGTCAAAACCGGGTGACTTGCTTCCAAATTTTGGCAGCACGACAGCAATAGCGATGACATTTAGACTTATATCCTCTAAGCGGTTTACGGAGTCAGCGTATTGCCCCACCCCACCCCCAAAATCTGGGTCTTCATTTTGCCGAACTCAGAAGGATGGAAGGCTGAGTCAACCTTGAGCGGATGAGAATCAAACTGCTGGCAGCTGGCAGAATTAGCCTGCAATCCTGCATTCTCACCACAGCTCTTTTCAATCCTGGTGAAGCTTTGGGGGCTGAAAAAAGTGGGTTTAGAAATTCCAATGCAATTTGCCCATGTTTTTGCTAAACACCAAAGACTCATCTAATCCAGTGGTTTCCCATTCTTGGCAACTTTGTTTATTTGTTCATATTTTTTTTAATTCATTTTTTATTTATATTAATAATTTTTTATTATTTTTAACCAATAATTCAAGATAGCGAACATACCCGACACACATTTCCTTCTATTTCCCACACAATAGCCCTGTGAACTGGGTTGGGGTGATAATGATGGCTCAAGGTCACCCAACTTGCTTTCACGACTAAGGTGGAAGCAGAACTCCGGGTCTCCTGGTTTCTGACTTGGAGCTTTAACCATTATATCAAACTTTATGGAGGCTGGGGAATTCTGGGAGTTGAACTCCAATGTCTTAAAGTTCCCAAATTTGAGAAACATGAAAAGTCCGCCAACTGAGCAGGCCTTCAAACCCAGTTTTAAAGTCCTGGTCAGCCACTGCCTCAATCTATTAACTCGCCCTCTGTTCTGAAGTTCACAATCCACAGCCCTGATTCTTTCTCCACTTCCATCCTCAATCCCTACCACCCTCAGGTCACTGAAAATGACCATTTATCTTTTCTAGCCAACACGGGCTTTGAATGCTCATTTGAGAGCAAGCAATTTTTATATCCTTGTCACGTATCGACCCAATCAACAGGCTGGAGATGTGTGTGTGTGTGTGTGTGGTCTTCCATTGAGACAAACTGCTTTGTTTGTGATCAAACAGTAGAGAAATTACACGAGGCTGAGCTAGTCAAACAAGCCCCACCTATAGAACTCAAACAGTATCCAATTATTTAAACCGCCGTTCTCAGTTGCTGCCCTGTCACAGAACCCAACATTTATTACAGAAAGTCAAATAAGCAGTTCCTTTTCCTGCATAAATTAGAACTGCGGTGCTTGGGGGAAGGAATCATGTGGTCACTCCTTGTGTCGTGAATGGCAGCACCCAGCCCCAGCCCTTCTTGACTGTGCCCAAAAGGCACTAAGCAAAGTCAGATTGGCTTGATGTCTTGATGGGAGACCATCAAGAGACCTTAAGGTTGTAAAATAGACTGCAAAGAAGGAGGCGGCATAGCAAAGCACATCTCTGTTGCTAGAAGAAAACCACACAGGCATCAATTTTAATTTTAATTTTAACTGGGGTTTTATTTGTTCGGGGACGGATATAATTTTTTTAAATCTGTTTTTAACTTTTGTATTTTTTGTTTTAACCACCCTGTAAACCGCCCTGAGTCCTTTGGGAAAGGGCGGTATATAAATTTAATAAAATAAATAAATAAATAAATACATCAAGTTCAATTAAAGTACAAGTAGTCAATAATAATGATAATGATAATAATAATGATAATAATGATAATAATGATAATAATAATAATAATAATAATAATAATAATAATAATAATAAAGTTGGAAGGGACCTTGGAGGTCATCTAGTCCAACCCCCTGCTCAGGTAGGAAACCCTATACCATTTCAGGCAAATGGCTGTCCAGCCTCTTCTCGACTTACAACAGTTTGTTGAGTGACCGTTCAAAGTTACGACGTCACTGAAAAAAAGTGACTTGTGACCATTTTTCACACTGACAACCATTGCAACATCCCCCATGTCACGGGATCCTGGCAACTGGTTCATATTTATGATGACTGCAGAGTCCAGGGATCACGTGATCCCCTTTGGCGACCTTCTGACAAGCAAAGTCACTGGAGAAGCCGGATTTACTTCACAACCGTGTTATTCACTTATCAACTGCAGTGATTCTGTTTAACAACTGTGGCCAGAAAGTTCATACAATGGGGCCAAACTCACATAACCAATGTCTCAGTTAGCAACAGAAATTTTGGGCTCAGTTGTGGTCGTATGTCAAGGACTACCCGTACTTATTTTCCACTCCCTTCACCATTTTTCTGTGCTTAAGGATTGTATGGCGACACTGGTCCCACCGTCTTTTATGATTTAACTCCGCTTTGAATGTCACTGTGACAACAATTGAGTTTACACTTCAGTGAACTCACCACGTGCCTTCTACATCTTTGGCTCAGTCAAACCGTGGTTCATTCCTTAACCATAGTTAAAACAGGATTTATTGCCATGTCCAAACCCAGCCAGAGCGTCAAATTGGACTATAAGATTCCCATTCCAAGTCAATGAAAGATGTAACCCTGGAATGCTGAATAATAATAATAATAATAATAATGATGATGATGATGATGATGATGATGATAGATCACCATTTGGAACACAATATGCCAGATATCATAGAGAACCGAAGCGTACAGTTGATTGATATCGCTGTAACAGGAGATGCCAAAGTCAAAGAAAAAGAACTGGGAAAAATTACGAAATACCGTGACCTGGCCATCGAAACTGTGCGATTATCGATGAAACATGTAACAGTGATACCCATTGTCATCGAGGCACTGGGAACGATGTCCAAAAACTTTGCAAAATACATCAAAAAATTGCAGCTTTCTGCAATAACTCCAGCAAAGCTACAAAAAACTGCGCTATTCGGAACATCTTACACTTTAAGGAGACACCTGGTTGATACCTAGGGTGCTGGCAGCAACCTGTGTCAACCATTAGTGCCAGTCAATTTGAGTGTTCAGTTGACTGAGTTTCATGTTTTATGAATAAAAGTTTTATAATAATGATGATGATAACAAAATACAAAGACCTACAAGTAGAAATAGAAAGACTGAGGGAAAGGCAAGCAAGGGTAGTACCAATAGTAATAGGCGCCTTGGGTGCAATCCCAAAACATCTGGAGCACCACTTGAACACCATCATCGGCATTGACAAACCCACCATCAGTCAATTGCAAAAGGCGGCCTTGCTAGGAACAGCTTCCATCCTGTGACGAGATCTGTAATACCTTCAATTCAAACATCCACATCTGCCTATCCCAGGTCCTTGGTAAGGACTCGATAGGTAGACAAAAATACCAAATGAACATCTGGCTGACTGCGCGATGATCGATAATAATAATACTAATGGTAATCTATGATTATTGTCTAATAAATCATAATGGCTTGCAGGTCACATAGCAAGGGAGGTTTCTTGCTTTCAGTTGGAGACTTGTGAACTCAAACAATCAAAGCATTCAGAAGAATGAGGTTGATTCTGGATATTGGCCAAGTCTTGGCCTTGCAGGGGTGGGGGCAGGAAATGGGTGAAAAATTGCAGGTGGGATGGAAAAGCTGTTTGTTGCATTATCCACACAGGCTTCTTTGTTAATTTATGCCAGTTTAGCAGTCCCCCCCCCACTTCCTCCCATCAGAGGTGTCCTCACCTGGTCTCATTCTGGAGTTGTATGTCTTTGGGTTTTTTTTGTTTTTGTTTTAAAAAACCTGCAGTTGCAGCTTGAAAAGAAAATGCTGCACAAATAAGACATCTGTGGGGGCTATAGGGATTACATCACAACGATCGCTTTTCAGATCTACAAAAAAAAAATCTATATAATTTATGTAAAGCAGAGGTGTTCAGCTTTGCCGACTTTAAGACTGGTGGACTTCAACTCCCAGCTGCCACAAAGAAGAAGGGGTCAGTGTAGTCTCCAAAGCACCTGAAGCCAGGACAAGAAACAATGGATGGGCACGACTCAAGGAGAGAACCAGCCTAGAAATTTCCTTATAGTTAGAACAATTAATCCCTCCATAAGTTGTGGGTGCTCCAACACTGGAGGATTTCAAGAAGAGACTGGACGACCTTTTGTTTAGAATAGAATAGGACCGTGGTGGTGAACCTATGGCATGCGTGCCACAGGTGGCACGCAGAGCCCTCTCTGTGGGCACGCGTGCCATCGCCCCAGTCCTAGGCCTTCAACTGGGTTTTATAAAACCTTTTTGCTTTAGGCCTCTGCCACTGTGGTTCAATCAATCAATTTCAACTTCTTGCGGGGAAAAAAAAAATCTCGCAAAGTTGGAATTGGTTGATTGAACTTTTTAGTCCCACCCAGTCTGCCGTTACCACTGCAGCCACGCCCACCCAATGGGCCACGCCCACCCAGCACCCGATGATACATAAATGGGTTTTGGGTTGGAGTTTGGGCACTCGGTCTCTAAAAGGCTCTCCTCCATCAATGTATACATGGTTGTACTTTGTACTTTGACAATAAAAGTTCATTCTAATTCTAATTCTTCTGCTTGTGTAGAGGGTTGGACTAGAAGACCTCCAAGGTCCCTTCCAGCTCTGTTATTCTGTTATTCAAAATTCTCCAGCTGGCATGCTGCCTGGGGAATTTTTGGAATTGGAAGTCCACAGGTCTTAAAGTTGCCAAGGCTGGACATCCCATACCTTGATATCGAGTACAGAAATATTTTGTAAAATACTTCACTATTTTTATGTGTTAATTGGTCTGGGGCCTGGGATGTTAGAATTCAGTATAATTTTATTTCAGTGTATATTAAGAAACCAGAATACAGACAGTCCTCAACTTACCACCACAATGGAACCCAAAATTTATGTCACTAAACAAGACAGTTGTTAAGTGAATTTTGCCCCATTTTCTGACCCCTGGCAATTGACTCACATTTATGACGGTTACAGTGTCCCGGGCTCATGTGATCCCCTTTTTGTGAACTTCTGACGACCAAACTCAAAATGGGGAAGCCAGATTCATTTAACAGCCTTGTTACCCACTTAACAGTTGCCGTGACTGACTTCATAATGGTGGCAAGAAAGGTCCTAAAATGGGGCAAAATTAAGAACTTAAGAACTGTCTCACTTAGCAAGGGAAATGTTGGGCTCCACTGTGGTCCTAAGTCAAGGACTACCTGTTACACTTTTTTGACATTCATACTGGAAGTGGGGAATATGGGTTGCTCAGGGTCCTTTTGAACAGATGGGCCAGGAAAGAAAGAAATACATTCTAGCAACCATTTATTCTTGCAATTTTTTTTTAAAGGTACTGCCGTCAAAATTTCATTTCTTTGCACTTGTATCCTAGGAGACTCTTAGAGAATATGCTCGCTTGCTTGGGCTGCCTGGCAAGCAAATATTTTCTTTGAACTCTTCATGGCTCCTTTCAAGAGAATAATAGCTTTTAAATATCCCTTTTTTGCTTTGTCTTCTTCTTCTTCTTCCAAAGGCTGATATAAAACATGCAGCCAGCGGGACTTTCTCATGCAGTTGATTTGTGCGATGGACGGGGAGGGTGAAAAAAAAAGAACAAAGAAGAAACCTTGATTTATTTTCTTAAGGGAATTTTATTTTATTTTAGATTTTTGTTACATCCTAGCACCCATTTTGCTCCTCCCGGCATTCTTCAAGAAACAGGATAGTCACATCTGGTAGGCAGATGCTGATAAGGGCCTGGCACTCTAATTGGAGAACGCTTGCATTTCTGAGATTCGAACCTGGGCCGATTGCGCCTTAGGCAATTGTTCTAACCTTTAGGCCACTGGCTCTTTCTCGCTTTGTTAGCTGAGAAGCAAGCGAGATATGTGTTAAGTGTTTGTTAAGTATTTAGAATACCTTGCTAGGCGCCAAACAAGGTATTCTAAATACTTAACAAACACTTAACACATATCTCGCTTGCTTCTCAGCTAACAAAGCGAGAAAGAGCCAGTGGCCTAAAGGTTAGAACAATTGCCTAAGGTGCAAAGGTTAGAACAATTGCCTAAGGTGCAATCGGCCCAGGTTCGAATCTCAGAAGGGTATGGCTGACTGATGAAAACAAATAAGTTTGAAATGATCATATCAGTTTCCCTTTAATTCTTTGTTAGCAATCCAAAAAAATTTACACAAATATGAGCTGTCACTGTTGTGACTACTGCCTGTGGATGGCCTTGGGTTAGGCTGAAACAGGAAATAAGATTTGTCCCGTGTTTGGGGCCTAGCAAGGTATTCTAAATACTTAACAAACACTTTATATATATATATATTCCTGTATTTACATATTAAAAACTTTTTCCACCAGATTTCCAGCTATTCTTACACAGTCAAGCAAAGAAGAATGTTTTTCCAATGTTTTTTTTCTTTCTCCCCAAAAGAAAAGTAAGCTTTTTTGTGACGGATATAGAAAAGGAGATATGATTCGCATGGTGGTGACCAACATCTTATTTTTTTATTTTATTTTTGGTCACTCCTGATCTCTAAGAAGGCAGTTGAAAATTTTGGGGACATTCCAAGTTCAGACCTTGCCCAGCTCTCCAGTGGCGCTTCTAAGGTAGTCCTCAATTGGGCCCCAAATTTCCATTGCTAAGACAGTTCTTAAGTGAGTTTTGCCCCATTTTACGATCTTTCTTGCCACCGTTGTTAAATGAATCCCTGTGGTTTTTAAGTTAGTAGCATGGCCGTGAAATGAATTTGGCTTCCCTCTTGACTTTGCTCATCAGAAAGTCTCAAAAGGTGATCATATGACCTCTTAGCACTTGGTCTATTTGTGCTAAGTCAGGCTGTCCATTCTTCTGAAGCCTCAAAGGTAGAAGTAAAGAATATCTTAACAGGAAAGATCAAAATGTATACAAATGTGACATGCAAAACTTAAAATGTCTTCTTTTTGACCTGTGATTATTTATTAACTTTCTGAGCAAAGCCGGTGTGACTTGGCGGCCAACTTCATGTCAAGTTCAACAAAGGCAGGGGGTTGGCCCTGATGGGCGCCTTAGAAGGATGAACACCATTTCAACTTTAACAGCTGAACTTAATATTTCCAAAAACGTTGAAGCCCAAACATATCTGGCTTTCTTCTTCCTGACCAATCATGGCAGGTTCCCAGGGCAGCCTGCATCCAGTCAGGCAAAGAAGAAGAAAAAAAAAATCTTACTGGGACCTTTTCCTACTAAGAATGTATTTTTCTTCCCTTCAGTCATGCCCGATTCTTGGAGACTGCCTGCAGTTTGCTTGGCAAGGCTTTTCAGAAGCGGTTTGGCATTGCCCCCTTCCTAGGGCTGAGAGAGAGTGACTGGCCCAAGGTCACCCAGCTGGCTTTGTGCCCAAGGCGGGACTAGAACTCATAGTCTCCCGCTTTCTAGCCTGAGGCATTAACAGCTATACCAAACTGGTGTATAATATAGCCTGTTACAACTATAGTTTAAACATCAGCCCACAAATTGCACGAAGGGGAAACATATGCATGATGTGGAATAGTTTTAAAGCTGTCGCTTTGTTCTTCTGCATCATGGCTAAGTCCAACAATGCTGGGAACAAACGTGATAGATAGATAGATAGATAGATAGATAGATAGATAGATAGATAGACAGACAGACAGACAGACAGACAGACAGACAGACAGACAGACAGACACAGACAGATCATAGATATAAAGAGAGAGATGATAGAGAGATGATAAATGACATATAGATAAAGAGAGATGACAGATAGATAGATAGATAGATAGATAGATAGACAGACAGACAGACAGACAGACAGACAGACAGACAGACAGACAGACAGACAATCCATTCGTCGATCCATCCGTCCGTCCGTCTGTCTATCTATCTATCATATTCTTACAAACTTTTGATGAGTCCCCTGTACCCAGATATTATTACTATTAGGTTCAGATTACTTATGCAGTTGGGATTCAAATCCTGATGACTGTCAGGACTAGTTCATGCAGTTTTTAATAAGATTTCCAGAAATGAT
The DNA here is from genome assembly GCF_947247035.1 of Vipera ursinii. Lineage (NCBI taxonomy): Eukaryota > Metazoa > Chordata > Lepidosauria > Squamata > Viperidae > Vipera > Vipera ursinii. The sequence goes on from NC_139525.1 coordinate 13,254,121, forward strand.
TTACCATTGCCTTCTTCCTGGAATTGTCCAAGGTCACCTAAAACATCAGTCTCATGGTGTCCCAGTTTCTAGCCTGGTGATTTTATAACTACTAGACCCAACTGGGTTTGACATCTATATCTGTTTTATGGATGGATGGATGGATGGATGGATGGATGGATGGATGGATGGATTTTTCACCATCAAGTCACTGTTAACTCCTAGCGACCACGTAGGTCTATTCTCTCCATGATAATGTTCCTAAATTGCTTCTTCAGCTCTTCCAGTGCTGCCCCCCATCATCACTGTAACCGAATCTGTCCATCTTGTTGCCGGTCATCCTCATCTCTTTCCTTCCAACGTTTCCCGCATTAGGTCCTTCTCCAGAGGTCTACTGCGTCCGAAGTAGGAAAATGTGAGCCTGGCCATTGGTACCTTGAGTGAGAAGTCTTGAGTGAGAGAACTCTGGGTTGCTCTGTTTGATGATCCATTGCTTTGTTTTCTTGGCTGTTTGTGATCTTCTCAGGAGTCTTCTCCAACCTCAAAGCTGCCAGTAGGTATCTGGAGATTCTCGGTGACCTAGGTCATGGTTGTTCCAAACTGATGAAGCTTCTTGGCTGAGAAGCGAAACATCTTCCAGGAAAAACAAAGAAAGTCCAGTTGCCTTTTGAAAAAGGTGCTAATACTCTTCCTGTCCTGTATCTTCGAAGTCTAACTTTTGCTTCAGTAGAATACCATGGCTTGCATGATTCTGATGTTTGTAAGAATATACACATAGACCATTGTATATATCCTCATCTGTCTCTCTGTCTCTCTCTGTGTCTCTGTCTCTCTCTCTCTCTCTCTCTGTCTCTCTCTGTTTCTCTGTCTCTCTCACTGTCTGTCTGTCTGTCTGTCTCTCTCTCTGTCTCTCTGTCTGTCTCTCTCTCTCTCTCTCTCTCTCTCTCTCTCTCTCTCTCTCTCTCTCACACACACACACACACACACACACACACAACACAACACACACAGAGAGAGAGACAGAAATAGTCCACTCTGGAAATTCCAGTCTTTATCACAGCCAGGAATGCTGTAGAATGTGAAAGCATTAAGATCTTAAGACTTGGGCTTACTCAGTAACTGCTATATTTATAAACCATATGTTGCAAATCAGAGCTAACAGGGTTGCAAGACAGGATAAACATAATACAACGTGTACTGTTTCCAGTTCCAGAGAGCTGAATCTGTTACAGGTTTATCCCCAGGCTGAGTGGTGCTCAGTTCTCAGAAGGTAGTTTTAGTGATTTACTTAGCCTGAACTGCTAATGGAAAATCATTTTAAGTGACCTCCGGTTTAGTGAGTCTGGCAGACCAGGAAGTGGCTCCTTACAAGCTGATTCTACAGTCCTGAATATTCTCATCTGATGATCTCTCAGAGGGATTTGATATCTAAGTACCGTGGGTTAATAAAAAGTTATACCATTAATGTGAATTCTACAGTCGCGATCTCTCCATGCAATCTATCACCCCGTGATAAAATCAGTGTGGAAGAACCACACATAGCATCTATTTAAATCCCCGAAGAAAGTTAGAATTTAAATAAAGTAACCAACTTCTAGCTGTCTTGGTGGATTTTAAAAAGAAGGATTAGGATTCAGAAGACCGTTTACAAACAAGAAATTCCTTCCTGGATCCCAGTTACAGGTGGTTATCAACTGACAACCTGAATTGCAGTGACTAAGCAAGGCGGTGGTTAAATGACGCACAACCAATTTTATGATCTTTTTGCCATGGTTATGGGAATCACTGCAGTTGTTAAGTGAATCAAATGGTCACTAAATGAATCTGGCTTCCCCCATTGACTTTGCTTGCAGGATGTGGGCGGAGGATATTGCAAACGACACTTACTAGGCCCCAGGATGCTGCTGTACATGTTGTAACTAACACGAGGCTAACTAACGCAGGTAGTCCTCACCTTACGGCCACAACAGAGCCCCAAATTTCCTGTTGCTAAGTGAGACATTGGTTAAGTGGGTTTTGCCCCATTTCATGACCTTTCTTGCCACAGCTGGGAAGCGAATCACTGCAGTTTTTAAGTTGCGAACACGGTTGTGAAGGGAATCCGCTGACTTTGCCTGTCAGAAGGTCGCAAAGGGGGGGGGGTGTCACGTGATCCCGGGACGCTGCAACCATCATAAATGTAAGTCAGTTGCCGAGCGTCTGAATTTTGATCATGTGACCCTGAGAATGCTGCGAGGGTCGTCAGTGTGAACAACGGTCATAAGTCGCTCTTTTCTGTGTCATCGTAACTTTGAATGGTCGCTAAACGAACTGTCGTCAGTCAAGGGCTAGCTGCATTTGTTCACTGGCTGGTGTGTCAGAGGATGAGAATTGCATCTCGATAAACTGGATTTCCGTACTGACCGTAAATGAAGAGACGCCAAGGCTTGATCCAGTTCGCTGTGCTCCAGATTTCTGTTCAGAAGCCCCTTCCTTGGTTGGCACACTTATCTGGGATCTAGTGAAATCCATTGATCCTGCTTGCTCCGGGTCTCCCCATTTTTATTACGCAGCTTACTTATATTAAGAGTATGTCAACACTGCCCAATACTGGAAAAATGAAAACTTACCAACTGAAGAGATCTTAATGAAGAAAATTTTAGAGTATGCAAGAAATGGATAGATTAACCTTAGAGATTAAAGAGAAAGGGGATTCAATTTATTTTAAAAGATGGGATAAATTTTAGCAACGGTTGGGAAAATGAACTAGCCAGAAATGAATGTGACATGTTATTTTGAATATCTATTAGTCAGGAGAATGATATGTATTGACCAACTGATACCGCTTAGGATTATCGTTTAGCATATACATTACAGCTATTTACTATTATATTAATTAGCATTAACTGAACATATCTACCCAGACAATAGTCTGTTTGCTAAAGCTTGAAAATGTTTACTGGGGGGGCAACCCCAATGTTGTTCCCAATCCCGTCCCAACCCCAATCCCGATCCTAACCCTAACCCCGAACCTTAATCCCTATCCTGGTCCTACACACACACACACACACACACACACACACACACACACACACACACACACACACACACATATATATATATATATATATATATATATATATATATATATATATATATATATATATGAGTATGTGAACACTGTGTTAAAAACATCTTCTGCCCCCTCCCCTTTCAACCTCATTCTCATTCAGTTTGTGGGGGTGGGGGTGGGGAGAATGAAAAGCAGCAACCTTCATCTCTTCTTTCACCCAGAGAAGAAAAGAAAAGAAAATTGCGGAGAGATTCTCACGAACCTGAGACAAGGGGCCTAGTGGCAAGAGGTCAGCATCCTGTTCTCTAGCGTGCAGAAGTCTCTTTGCCGGAAGTCCACATCTGGGGAATTGAATTCGAGGTTTCCACTCCAGGTAGGTGATTTTTCTACTCTTCCATGAAGAGATCTTTCATTTATGATTAAGGCGCACACAGAATGTTGATTGTTCAGGCACAGGTAAATACTCCCAGTTTATGCAAGGGATTGCCCTATGTTGCCTTTATTTAAAAGAGCACCTCAAGTACATTTGTTTTCCTCCCTCCCTCCCTCCCTTTTACTTCCTTTCCTCTTTCCTTTCTCCTTTCTTCTTCCCTCCCTCCCTTTCTCTCCCTCCTTCCTCCCTTTCTATCCTTCCTTCCTTCCTCCTTTTCTCTATTCCTCTCCCCACCTTCCTTCCATCCATCCTTCCTCTCACTTTTTCCTCCCTTCCTTCCTTCCCTCCCTCCGTCCCTTTTACTTCCTTTCCTCTTTCTTTTCTCCTTTCTTCTTCCCTCCCTCCCTTTCTATCCCTCCTTCCTCCCTTTCTATCCTTCCTTCCTTCCTCCTTTTCTCTATTCCTCTCCCCACCTTCTTCCATCCATCCTTCCTCTCACTTTCTCCTTCCTTCCTTCCTTCCTTCCTTCCTTCCTTCCTTCCTTCCTTCCCTCCCTCCCTCCCTCCCTCTATTCCCTCCTCCTCTTCTATTTTCTTCCTTCCTTCCTTTTTCCCTCCTCCCCCCCCCTTCCTCTGCAGACACGAGAGAAGTGGACTGGCAGTCTCCTTGACTCAAGACAACCAATGCTGGAATGGCCAGTGACTCGGTGCTCCAATGTGCGATCGCAATCCTTGAAAAATCGCCATTCAGATTTTGGGCCGCTCAAGTCAATGGCTCACCCTTTGACGCTTTCCCCCTCCGCCCAGACCAAGCAGAGTAGGAAGGCTTTTGTGGGGAAACAGTTTCATCCTTCCACCGACAGCTACATGAGTCTCCAGTTGGAGCAGGACAGACTCAGCCTTTGCTACACCAACCGGACCTTCCAAGAGGTCCTTCTGCCTGCCAGCCTGGCCTGAATGGCTGGCCAGTTCAGATAGCTTCAGAGTCCATGACCAGCTCACTGCTCATCATTGTGCATCTGAAGGGCCAGCGTTTAGACTGGCATGTGGGACATCAAGGAGAAGATGCTGGATCTCAGTTTTCTGACCGAGGAAGAGTATGGCAAGCTGATGCGAGTGCTGCAGAGGGATGCAGAGCTCAAGAAAAAGGACAGTGATCGGATCAGGTAAGTAGGGGGAACCTGTTGACAGTGCATCCAAGATACAAGATTATCTTTACCAGATGGTAGCAGAACTGGGAATTCTCCTTTTGAGAAATCAGAGAGTTTATTTCTCCCCCTAGAGCGGTGTTTGCTAACCTTGGCCACTTTAAGAGGGATGGAATTCAACTCCCAGAATTCCCCAGCCAGCCATGATCTTGAGCTTACAGGTCTTTAACATGGAGTCTGACGGTGTGTTTCTTTGGCACATTTTCGGTGAAAGATGTTCGTCAAATATCGAGCTCTGGCACGTGGTTTTTTGTTTTTGCTCTGATCTTCTGCTTAGGCGGTTGCAAGGTTCGCTGAAGGATGAAAAGAAAAAGAAGTTTGTGACGGGCGAATGGTTCCATGAAGCGAAGGCCCAGCGCTTCCGAGAGGATTTAGAAGGCCCCGATCTACTCCGAGCTTCAATTAGAAAGAGAAACAGCAATTCTGACTGTGAGTGTTGAAGCATTTTGATGGCTAGACAGACATTCAGGTCACACTCAGTCTGAGGCTCCATCCACTCTTCCCTGTTCTCAGAAACCTGGTTCAAATTTTGTTTCTGATTCAGCTCAAGGGGGAAACACTAGCCATGATTCCCACCATAACAGGGTACTGGTAGGCCTCAACCTACGACAGTTCGTTTGGTGGGCATTCAAAGTTACAACGGCACTGAAAAAGGTGGCTTGTGACGGTTTTTCAGACTTGCGTCATCCCCATGATCACATAATCAAAATTCAGACACTTGGCAACCGACTTATATTTTTGACAGTTGCCGTGTCTGGGATCCCCTTTTTGCGGCCTTCTGACAAGCCGTATCAATCGGGAAACCTGTGTCACTTAACAACCATGCTACTGACTTAGCAATTGCAGTGATTCACTTGACAATTGTGGAAAGAAAGGTTGTAAAATGGGGCACAACTCCTTTAATAAACATCTCACTTGGCCACAAAAATGTTGGGCTCCACTGTGGTCGTAACTCAAGAACGCTCTGTAAACAATGGCTCACTTGCTGTTCTGTAGCCTGATTATGAGGACTCTTGGCTAGACTGGAAACTCAGATATGAGAAACCACGGCTGGATTCCAGCCTACAGAACTTGTGAGCCAAAACCCAAAACTGAGCACATCTTGATGAGATGAGATGAGATGAGATGAGATGAGATGAGATGAGATAGGGTAGGGTAGGGTAGGGTAGGGTAGGGTAGGGTAGGGTAGGGTAGGATAGGATAGGATAGGATAGGATAGGATAGGATAGGATAGGATAGGATAGGATAGGATAGGATAGGATAGGATAGGATAGGATAGGATAGGATGAGATGAGGTCACATGAGGTGAGGTGAGACGAGATGACAAGACAGGACAGGACAGGACAGGACAGGACAGGACAAGACAGGACAGAACAAGACAAGACAAGACAAGACAAGACAAGACAAGACAAGACAAGACAAGACAAGACAAGACAAGACAAGACAAGATAAGAAGGCAAGACAAGACAAGACAAGACAAGACAAAATAAGATTTATTGTCATTTTTTACTATGAGCACACTGGCCCCTTTAAAAATGAAGTTCTGTTGCTTGTTCTCAAAGAAAATATATATTCACCCATACACATACATGACACATACACAGGCTACACACACACACACACACATAAATATCACTGTCCATTTTGATATTTATGGGGTATTCTTTTCATTAAGAGCTTATAAGATCTAAGACAGTGGTTCTCATCTTGTGGCCTGTGAACCCTGGGGAGGGGAGGGGAGGGCACAGGGTCATCACAGAGGGTCCATGAAGGCTTGAAGACATGTTATGATTTAAAATAAATCTTGAGTTAAGTTTTTTGGGGGGGCTGTGGCCATGGTCCGTGGCCATGAAAGGTATTTAAAGGGGGTCCTTGGTGAAAAAAAGATTGAGAATCCACTGATCTCAGAAGCTAATGGCTGGACAGGTTCATAAGCTTTGACAATGCTTGGGGCACTTCAGTTTGGGAGGAAAACAGCACAAAGCAAGGAGGTCCCTGTAAAAGAAGGAGATTCTGACTCAGAGCAAAGGAGTGGGGTCTCCCACATTGTTTGTGAGACGCGGTGACACAAACACCACCCAGAGTGAATTCTCATCACTCTGTGTCTCTATATCAAAAGAAAACGATCTAGGGAAGCTACTTGTGTTGGTTGGTTGGTTGCTTTCTTTGTATATGCCTTCTACTGTGTACGCCTGGTAAAGGGAAACAATAGTAATGAAGGCTCACCCTCTTTCCAATAAAAACATTTACATTTACACCCTTTGCCTCAAAATGCATGGCAGAATAAATCCAGCTCGGCAGTTTTACAAACTCCTCGGTTAAATCTCTTGCCAGCAAGAGTTTGGCTCTGGGTTACTGGGGCAGTTGCCTGGCATGATCAAGTTAAGAAACCAATCAAGTCTTGCTCCGGATATTACCTTGAGCAGACATGATTGGAAAATGGAAAGTGACCTTCCTGGAAGGCATCTGAAGATAAGTGAGAAGACATTTTTTTCCCCCTTTCTTAAGGGACTTTCTGACTTTTTCTTCCGTTTCCTCTTAAATCCACATGTTCTCTCCTCACGTGCAGGAAAGCTAAATCTACGTGCTTTCTGTTTTTCACGTTCTTTGACCTTATTCCCCCCAAGGCACCGATAATTTTTCTTCCTTTGCCTGGAGTTATCTTGCCAACCACCCCAATAAAGGACTGAAAGATACAAATTGAACTGACCGTAAAGTGGCCTTGGATAAAACACAGCCGGCTAAATTCACACAGCACCTACGCCTAAGCCATAAAATGTTCTGAAAATCTAGGGGCAACGTTCACTTAGCAGCCATTTCACCTAGCAACCCAACGTTTGAACTCCATTGTGGCTGTAAGTTGAGGACCACCTGTCATCAATTTTGATGCCCCCCCCCACTCTGATAGCTTGACTGATATCAATCTTGCTGTCGCTTTTAAATTTGGGGAGGGGTAAGTTCTGGCTCACCTCCCAAAGTAACACGAACCATTTCTCTGTTCTAAAATTCCCTGAAACGAAGACTTGGTAAAAAGTTTTAAGTGAAATATAAAAAAATATGTTGGCAACATAATGGTTTGATAGATAAACAAGAATCAGTTAATATGGGAAGGACATTTCAACCCCCACAGTGGATGAAGGGCTGCAAAAGTTGCCGGAGTTAGCAGAGATGGCTAAATTGACTGCTTTGATCAAAGAAAGAAAAAAACAAATCCCTTTTTTTATAATAATGGTTTTATTGGCTTGTCAAAATATAAAATACTATGAGAATTTTTTTAAAAAATAGAAAACCTGAAGAAGGGGGAGGGAAAAGGAAAAAGATAGTATAAAAAGGAAAAAGAAAAGAAAAAAAAGGCACCAACTTCTGACGCTCTTTAGCACAGTAGAAGATAACAACATTGCAATCGCCACTTTTTACTTTTACACAACAGTTATGTACAAACCATTTCTATAACAATAAAGGTAAAGGTTCCCCCACACACGTGTGCTAGTTGTTTACGACTCTAGGGGCCGGTGCTGCTCATCTCCGTTTCAAAGCCGAAGAGCCAGCGCTTGTCCGAGGACATCTCCGTGGTCATGTGGCCGGCATGACTAGACACCAAAGGCGCACGGAGCACTGTTACCTTCCCACCGGAGTGGTCCCTATTTTTCTACTAGCATTTTTTACGTGCTTTCGAACTGCTAGGTTGGCAGAAGCTGGGACGAGTAACAGGCGCTCACTCTGCTATGCGGCACTCGGGATTCGACCCGCCAAACTGCCGACCTTCTGATCGACAAGCTCAGCGTCCTAACCCACTGAGCCACCACGTCCCTTCTCTATAACAATAAACCTGTCTAATTAGCAAAAACAAAACCAACACAGATACTTATGGTTTCTATTTGGAAACTGCTTCGGGACTTTGTGCTTGAGGTGGGGGAAAAAATGAAGCTTTGATTTTGGGTTTTACTGACTAGATCAGGGGTAGGCCACCTCGGCTCTTTTACGACTCGTGGACTTCAACTCCCAGAATTCCTGAGCCAGCCACGCTGAGGGGAAAGGGAGAGGTTCCCAAGCTGAGCCACGCTGGCTCAGGAATTCTGGGAGTTGAAGTCCACAAGTCATAAAGTGGCCTAGGCCTAGGACAGGGGTAGGCAGCCTCGGCTCTTTTACGACTCGTGGACTTCAACTCCCAGAATTCCTGAGCCAGCCACGCTGAGGGGAAAGGGAGAGGTTTCCAAGCTGAGCCAAGCTGGCTCAGGAATTCTGGGAGTTGAAGTCCACGAGTCATCAAAGAGCCAAGGTTGCCTACCCTTGGACTAGATAGATTTGCTGTAATAGAAATGACTACTTTATACCATTATATAAAAGTAAAAAGTTGAGGTTTGATGTTAGTTTTATTCTACTGCACCAGAGGGAGTCAGAAGTCAACGCCATTTTTTTGTCTCCCTTCTTTTCTCGACTTCTCCTTTCCCCTTTCCCTCCCTTATTTTTCCTACTGTTTGCTTTCATATTTTTGTATTTTATATTATAAACTAATAAAAAACTGTAAACTGTAAAAAAAAAGAATCAGTTATGTGAAATTAAAACAGCAGATAAAGCTAACTGCTGGACCAATTCTAACTCTATCCTGGGTAGCTGGTTCTTGGTTTACAATTGTATGTAGATTTAGTGTGCGTTTTAGAGCTTTATTTAGAATCTTACACATTTACCTACATTCATTTCATGTATCAAAAAATATAATGCAAATAACCACCACCACTTGCCGGTTGGTTGGCTCTGTTTTATTGGTGATACCCGGGTTCAAACTCAACTGATAGATCCATGTTTTGCATTTGAGACGACCCTAACTAATGTTGACATGGCACTTGAATAGAACAGGGTTTCCCAACCTTAGGAACTTGAAGATGCGTGGACTTCAACTCCCAGAATTCCCCAGCCAGCTATGCTGGCTGGGGAATTCTGGGAGTTGAAGTCCACGCATCTTCAAGTTCCTAAGGTTGGGAAACGCTGGAATAGAAAATATAAAGCCACATCAACCTGAATTTGTCGGAGCTTATATAACTCTGAAATTCTTATGTTTATCAGGACTCTGTTTTCAACCAGATAGTAAGTTGGTGAAGAGATTTTAAAAGGTGGACCTTTAACCAAACAAAGAACCCAGCCAGAGAAACAGGTTGGACAAGTGTTGAGTTCACAATGTTATTTATAAGAACACCAAAGTTTCTCCTTCCAAGTCATTGTTTTCTTAGGCTTGTATTGAAAACCACCTTTTACATTTTTTAAGGCTCAAGAACAGCTTTCTATATGTCAGATAGACAATTTCCAGTAAAGAGAAATCCAAAAATGAATTGCTTGAATATTAAGAACGATTAGATGAGATGGAGGAATCTTTTTGTTTTGAAATACTGTATTCCTTAAAAGAAAAATTGCAGTAGTTTAGTTTTTAGTTTTAGTTTTATTAAATTTTTATACCGCCCTTCTCCCAAGGGACTCAGGGCGGTGAACAGGGCATATGATAAAAGTACAAAACTACAAAAGTTAAAATAGAATTAAATTAATGCCCAAGATAAAACAATAAAATATACAAATATTTAAAACCCAAATTAACTCCCCATCAGGCCAGGCCAGCTTGTTCAAACAGGTGGGTCTTTAACCCGCGCCGGAAGGAGCGGAGATCCGGTGCCATCCGGAGCTCCACCGGCAGTTGATTCCACAAAGCCGGGGCGCCCACAGAGAAGGCCCTCCCCCTGGGGGCCACCAGCCGGCATTCTCTGACTGGAGGCACCCTGAGGAGGCCCTCTCTGTGGGAACGCACAGGGCGGAGGGGAGTTGACGCCGGCAGCAGGTGGTCCCCGAGGTATTCCGGACCCATGCCATGTAGGGACTTAAAAACCATCACTAAGACCTTGAACCTCACCCGGAAGACAACTGGTAACCAATGTAGTAAAAAGGGAACGTTACGAATTCTTACGAACTGAATGGCATGAACAAGTTTAGACAAGTTACTCTTATCCTTGCTCTTTTGTCTTAGATTTACAAAGGAAGGGTGGCTGCATGGGTCTCTTCCTAGTTTAAGATCTAAGGTGATCTTGAGTGTTGCTGCCAGACTGGCCAAAAATTGTGAGGATCTTGATCAGAGATCGGTGTTTCTCAATATCAGCAACTTTTAAGATGAACTAAAGAGAAATTTCCTGACAGTGAGAAGAATCAGTGGAACGGCTTGCCTTCAGAAGTTGTGGGTGCTCCATCACTGGAGGTTTTCAAGAAAAGATTGGGAAACTGTTTGACTGAGATGGTATAAGGCAGGGGTAGACAACCTCGGCTCTTTTATGACTCATGGACTTCAACTCCCAGGATTCCTGAATGGACTTCAACTCCCAGGATTCCTGAGTCAGCATAGCTGACTCAGGAATTCTGGGAGTTGAAGTCCATGAGTCATAAAAGAGCCGAGGTTGCCTACCCCTGGTATAGGGTCTCCTCCTCAAGCAGGGGATTGGACTAGAAGACCTCCAAGGTCCCTCCCAACTCTGTTGCTCCATGTTCTGTTGCACCCGATCTTGCCCCCTACCCATGTGATGCTTGAAATGAAACTTCCTTTGGCAGTTCAGTCCTAACAGATGAGTTTGAAACTCTAAGGCTTCATTTACCACCACCCCCAGCACTCTGCACGCTCTCTGCACAATTTACCTGGCCTGCATTATTTTCCTTTCGACTAGCAGAGCAAAAAGGAATTTTTTTAAAAAATGATTGTGTTCTTCTCTGCCAGAGCGAACAAGCACAGGGCATCTCCTTTTATGAGCCCTCACTCAGTCACCTCCTCTGTTTGCCAAGTTCAAATAACTTGGGTTTCAAACAGGAAGTTGCTGGCTTAATATCCTGCAGCAGATTAACTCTGTTGACAGACACAGTTCTGCCTTGTTTAGCTTTGATCTGGATTGGTTATTTGGCCTCCTGAAAAAAAAAAGCCAAACTCGATCTCCGTGTAGGGTTTAAATAGGTGTTGAGGTGCTGAGTTTTGATAGAGTTTGCTGTTGTCAGTATCCTACCCATTGCCCATTTTCTCTTGGGCTGCATGTGCTAAATTTCTCTACTTTGGCTATGGCCCTGACAAGCCTTCACTCTGGCTAGCTTTAAACAGCCAAACATAACCAGCATTTGTGGAGACTGGGGTGAATTTCCAAGTACAAGAAGATGGTAGATATTAAAAGTTTTGCTCTCTCAGTGCAGAGCAACCAAACACAAAATTATAGATTTTAACCCTCATGTTTTTTTTCCTTTGTTAAATTTCTGCAACATGAATTCTGGGGATTTTTTTTAATTAAAACAAAATGTCAGAATAGAACAGGAAAACTTACAAAATTGTAAAAAAAAACACCTTAAGGGAAAGAAACATTGGGATTGTGCATACATCTATATACATATAAACACAGGCAATCCTACAAAAATAAATATTTTAAATATCCATGCTCATCCAATCTTTTTTTGCCAAAGACTGCATTTGTATAATTGTTACCTTTTAGGAAAACTATTTAAAAATAGCTACTATGATTATTTAATTTGGGGGTGTCCAACTTGATGTAGCTGGCTTGGGAATTCTGGGAGTTGAAGTCTTCAAGTTGCCACGGTTGGACACCTCTGATCAGAATAGAATAGAATAGAATAGAATAGAATAGAATAGAATAGAATAGAATAGAATAGAATAGAATAGAATAGAATAGAATAGAATAGAATAGAATAGAATAGAATAGAATAGAATCTGAAAGGGACCTTGGAGATCTTCTAGTCCAGTCCCCTGCTCAAGCAGGAGAACCCATACCATCTCAGACAGGTGAATGTCTAGTCTCTTCTTAAAAATCTCCAGTGATGGAGCGCCCACAATTTCTGGGGGTAAGCTGTTCCACTGGTTGATTGTCCCCACTGTCAGGAAGCTTCTCCTTAATTCCAGGTTGCTTCTCTCTTTGATCAGTTCCCAACCATTGTTTCTCGTCCTTCCCTCTGGTGCTCTGGTGAACAACCTGATCCCCTCTTCCTTGTGGCAGCCCCTCAAATCCTGGAACACTGCTATCATGTCTCCCCTATTTCTTCTTTTCTTTAGACTAGCCAAATCCAAGTCCCGTAGCCATTCTTCGTATGTTTTGGTCTCAGGCCTTTGATCATCTTAGTTGATCTTCTCTGGATTTTTTCCAAACTCTCAACATCTTTCTTGTAATACGGTGACCAAAATTTAAGAAATCATTGTTGAAGTTTACAAAATTTCTTCTTTTGTGAGGTCAGCTTTTCAGCCAAAACAGTTTCACCAAAGCAAGAATGTTTTGTGGTACGAGGCTTGGCTACTAGCAACTTAGCCTGGCTCCAAATTCTTCTTTGTATCACTTTATGCATAGGCAGATGGATGGATGGATGGATGGATGGATGGATGCAAATACAATTTGCATTTGCTATTAGGCAGTGTGGACAATAAACTAAGAGCAAGATTCATTCAGAAAGAATATTTTTCTCAGTTCTTTGAAAACATTCAGTGAGGTGTCACCCCTAAAGTTGTTGATATGTACCAAGCGACTTGCAACACTGGCAGTTCCATTTTTGGAAGATTGCAATTAATTTTGGTGCAATTTCACAGGAATGTAATCCTGCCTTTAGGTCAAGGCCTGGTGGCTGGTTGAAATAACTTTAATGGGGATTTTTCCAGCAATGATGATGATGATGATAACATGGTGACGAAGAGATGATGATGATGATGATGATGATGATGATGATGATGATGATATGACAGTGATGATGATACGATGATGCAGATGCAGTGATGATGATGATGGTGATGAAGATAGGATGATGTCAAAAGGATGATGTACTGTATAAATAATGAGGGGCGACTGAGTTTCTAGTGTTCTGGTATTCCTCAGCTACAGTAACTGACTTTGGGCCAGTCCCTCCCTCTCATCTCAAGATCCAGCAAGGTGAAGGTGGTAGAGTAGGAATAGAAAGACCTAAGGCTAGTCCTTCTCCCCATCCGCTCCTCCTCCTCAGCCTATCCCATAAGGCAAAAAGTGACTGCAATGTACATTATCTGAAGCTTTGGAACGAAAAGGCAACATAAAAAGCAAAACTAAACTGTGCTAGCGTTGTCAACTTGCATCCTGGTAACACAACGTGTTGTCATTTTGCACACCCAGCTCTCGCCCATGAGTTCAGCTCCATGCTGCTTCCTGGCATGATCAGATTCATTTCTGGTGGGTGGGGGAAACAACACCATTCCAAAACCATTCCAACCACTGTTGATTCAAGAACCTTTCAACGCTGCTGAATTACCATAGCGTGGCTGATTGTTCTTCATTATTAATTGCCCCTCGTCTTATTGCAGGGAGGGCCAAGGAATTTCCAAATGTAGCATTCTTAGAAAACAGATGTTGGCTTTTCTCAACAGGTACCGATAATGAATTCCTCCCCCAAATCGTGGAAGGTGGACAGGCAGCTGTTTCGTCTTCGCCTCCCTCAGAAGAAGGAAGGTAATCCTTAAACGCAAGTTGAAAGCACTAACCTAAGGGTGTGTTCCTTGCTTAGCTGTGAACCTCTTATTACTAATAGATGACATTTATAGCCTGCTTTTTCTCCAACAAAGCCCTTATTTATTTATTTATTTATTTATTTATTTATTTATTTATTTATTTATTTTGGATGAGCATGGGCAAAATATAGGAGCTTCAGATGGAAGCTGAGGGCAAAAACTAGGCAAATCCAAGAAAATTGGAGATAGAGTGGGTCAGCGGGCTTAGGAAGAGAAAGAAAAAGTGTGACATCATAATAGCATCTGTTGTGGCACCTGCCTTATGGAACAACCTTTCCTGCTGATCCTTGGACAGCTACAACTCCGCTGCTGTTCTAGAAGGCCTTGCTTTTCTCCCAAGCATTAGGACCGAGATGTTAATGGAATCTGGCATGTGAGCGGACTTGCTTTCTGCTGTTGAAGATTTCTTGGTTTCAGGCTGTTGGAAAAGGTTTAGAGTCATCTTGACTGGGTTTTTCATCCATTGTTGCTTTTACTGTATTTTTATTTTTTTTCCACGTCTGTAATTTTCGGTCCTCCACTGGAGTTCAAATGCAACATGCATCCTTTCTTGATAACCCAGCACCAAGAGTTACCTTGGTTAAGAAGAGTGGTTACATCAATGTCCTTCAATCCATCCATCCATCCATCCATCCATCCATCCATCCATCCATCCATAAATCTTGAGAGGATTCTTGGGATATGGGGGCAGCCTGGGAAAAACTGCAGAATTGGGTTAGATAGAAGGAGACCTTCAGACCAAGTCAGGACGATTGTTTTGGTGCAAGAGAAGAATAGGAAATGAAGGCAAGATGGTGGGGAGCTTTCAGTAGCGTGAGCAAAGCTTTTGCGATGAGAAATGCAGGCTCAGCGTGAGAAGTGAAGGAGGAAGATGCTCTGCTGATGGGATTCAGGGGCCCTCAGTAGCTCAGGTGCAAACTTGGAGGCTGCATTACACGGTGATTAATTTTAACCTTGGTCTGGCTAACATTGGGTTCCTTGTATTGTGCGAATCCAGAAAATCCAGTCCTTCACCATCCCAGCTCAGTGTACTGCAGGAATGCAGTTGTTTGTCTATTTATATACTAAATCAGAGTTATTTTAAAACCTTTTGCAGGAATTGCCAAGATATCTTTATCCTGTTAAGGTTTGGCAACATATCAAGCTGTGTTTCCCCCCCCCCCCCAAATGTGATTCAGCAAAAGTCTTTTGTTTTGCATGCTGCTTTCGAAGTGGAGGTTGGGAGAGTTCAGTTTTGACATTGTTGGTGTTAGGCTATCAAGAAAGGAGGCATTTTACATTTAAGCACCAGCGGGAATGGGTTCCTTTTGTATTGTATTTTTAATTGTCCCTCTCTTCCGGACTTTTCCCAGTGAGATTGTTGAAGTCCATTGCACAACCAAGTTTGAAATTCTAGAGACTGGGCAAGAATTAAAACCTGCCCTGTTAAAGCCTCATTGCAAAAATAGGCACTATTTGTTCTTTAAACTGGCAGGTAAAACCACAGCTGTCAATTCCGGCCGTGGTTTTGTTGACTGCAAAAAGAAAGCTTGTAAAGCCAGCTTGCAAAAGAAAAGCTAATAATAAATCTTTCCAGCTGAAATGCTGGAACACTTTCATGCAGTTTGCTAGATTATTTATCTAGGAACCGAACAGCTTTGTGTTTCCTAGCAGTTCATTTGCCAAGAAACTAGATGGGGGGGGGGAACTGAGCATTTTGCAATTCAATACATCAAACATATAGATTTGCTTTTGGATCAGATTCTGGTTTAAATGGGGCTGACGTCTGGAGCACTTGGCTTCTCCTATATTTCAAATATTAAATTAATTTCCCATTTACTACAGGAAACTTTTTCAAGATGCTTGCATCTTGCAGCTGGGTTTACAATTCCAGCCCTGCTTTGCTTCAGTAGAACTGTTTTTATAAACCAACCTTAGTTAAGTCTTCACCCAGCTACACATCATGGTCTATACAGCACTTCTGCACAAAAGACTAAAGTTAAAGCAAGCAGCCATCACTGTTGCCTGAATGTTGCCCATATATGTATGAATAAGCAGATATGGAAGAGAAATGTAGGGTTGCAATGGTATAAAATAGCCTTTTCTGGCTTGGAAATTACAGATTTCTTGCTTATGCATTCCCCAGCACTTTAAAATTTAAATTTTAAAATTAAAAATTAACTTTTAAAAATATTTTTAAAAAAACACTTTAAGAAATATTTTTTTAAAAAAGTAAAATTTAAAATTCCCAGCATTTTAAAATCAATCCATGGTCCTGCACTTGAATGCATTTTAACTTGTCTGCTATGCTTGTATGGCCTGGATTTAACACCATGCTGACCAATGCTTTTTTTTATCTCCTTTCCTTCTCCCCCAGAAGCCCCCTTTAAACTTATATCCAACTAACAATGGTATATATCATGGTGTGTAACAATGGCACAATCTTCTTTTTAAATATCAGTTCTTTTTTACGGGGACGTGCTATAAAACCGTTCATTTCCGTGGTTCAAAGAATTCCTCCATGTTTTTTAGACTTGGCCAAACTTTTCTAAGAGGACAGAAGCTGGCTGGGGAATTCTGGGAGTTGAAGTCCAGAAGTCTTAATGTTACCACGTTTGGAGACCCCTGATTTAGGTTCTGCCAAACTGAATATGACTAGAAACTCCTTCACTCTATGGTGCTTCTTATCTATCAGAACAGTGGGAGAAACCATGAGAAGTAGCAACATGAGACCGCCTGTGTCCAGAAGCAACATCGTTTCTCTCATGTCTCAAGTTCTGGGTCTTCTGATGAAATATTGTTCTGTCTCTACAGGTTGTATGAAGCTGGTTTGAATTCTACAGAAGGGCAACTCAAGTCAAAGCCAAGAGAGAAATTGTTGGCCCGGCCTTCCTCTTTAGAAAAGGTAGTAAAAATAAAAAATAAAAACCAAGGAAGTAGCATGGAACTTGATCTCAAGAAACTTAGGTCTTGTTAGATATGTCCTCCACCTGAATCTCAACCTCATAGAGAGGGAACTGGGGATGGGGAAGCTCCACCTCATTCGCCGGAAGCCTGAAACAAAGGTACAGACATCAGAATACAAAATGTCAGATTTGGAAGGGACCTTGGAGGTCTTCTAGTCCAACCCTCTACTCAATCTGAGAGGCTGCCACAAGGCAGAGGGTGCCAGGTTGTTCACCAAAGCACCAGAGGGAAGGATGAGAAATAATGGTTGGAAACTGACCAAAGAGAGAAGCAACCTGGAATTAAGGAGAAACTTCCTGGCAGTGAGGGCAATTAACCAGTGGAACAGCTTTGCCTTCAAAAATCATGGATGCTCCATTACTGGAAATTTTTAAGAAGAGGCTAGACATTCACCTGTCCGAGACAGTATAGTTTCTCCTGCTTGAGCAGGGGGCTGGACTAGAAGACCTCCAAGATCCCTTCCAACTATTCTATTCTATTCTATTCTATTCTATTCTATTCTATTCTATTCTATTCTATTCTATTCTATTCTATTCTATTCTATTCAAGCAGGAGACTCTAAGTGGGCAAATGGCTGTCCAGTCTCTTCTTAAAAACCTCCAGTGTTGGAGCATCCCCAACTTCCAGAGGCAAGTTGTTCAACCGATTAATTGTTGTCATTGTCACCAACTTTATGCAGACAGATTTTTGTGCAGTCAAGAAACCTGCCATGACTGGGATTTTTGACAGTTTGGACCTACCTACAGTTTATGTGGAAGGGTGCATTGAAAAGCCCATTCATCCTTCTGCTAAATCTACTGAATGGAAGCTAAGATGAGATGGTGGGCATGTGTCCCCTTCATGCCTTCAGTTCCCACGTAGAGGGAACATCTAAAAAGAGCGCTCCATTCTCCATTTTGTCATCCCTACCTTTAAGGTTTAGTAGTTCAGTCTTGGTAACCTCATCAAATCCTAACAAACCATCAGCCTTTCTGTTTTGGTTACAAAAATCTGGTCTTTTGCTTCTTCTTCTTCAGAAATCCAGTGTAGAAGATGTATCTCCAGCAGACAGTGGAGTTGTGGTCAGTCCATTTGTGGCTACAAGGGAAAACTCAGAAGTTGGTAAGAAAACTACAAATCATGTTTTAAAAGTTTCAACTCAAGGAATGAGGTTTTTCACAAAGCATGAGGCAACACATTCCCACAGGGAGAGAATATGGCTAACTTTATTTCAGGGCAAGCCCCCCACACACACACACACACATACACACACTTAAGTGTTATTTTTAAGGGTTGGAGAATAGGGCACAAGTATTATTGCCCAAGTAAACAAGTTGTTGTGTGTTGCAAGTCTGCGTTTAGCGTTTTCTTGTTACTTTATCCTAAAACTATTTACATCAATTTATTTCTTCTGTTTTTCAGCTGACAATGAAATTGCACTACTAATGTCTAGCAATTTGCCACCCATTTTCAGCAGTATTAATCTTAGATGGAGGCTGGGTGGCTGACGCCCAAATTGGATCTAAGAGACAATATGTAGTCAGTGGATGTGTTGACCACTGCTGCTAGTGAAGAACGAACAGGATAAACTTCATGTTTCTGATCAGCTGAATATTTTAAGAAGAGTGATGGTGGTTTGAAAGAGCCCTGGTGGTGCAGTGGTTAGAAGGCAGTACTGCAGGCTACTTCTGCTGACTGCCGGCTGCCAGCCGTTCGGCAGTTCGATTCTCACTGGCTCAAGGTTGACTCAGCCTTCCATCCTTCTGAGGTTGGTAAAATGAGGACCCAGATTGTTGGGAATGACATGCTGACTTTGTAAGCTGCTTAGAGAGGGCTGTGAAGCATGGTGGAGTGGCGTATAAGTCTAAGTGCTATTGCTATGGCTGTAGGTGGTCGGATGTTGCATTAGGAGCCTTGGTGGCACAGTGGTTAGAATGCAGTATTGTAGGCTAACTCTGCCCACAGCCTGGAGTTCGATCCTGACCGGCTCAAGGTTGACTCAGCCTTCCATCCTTCCGAGGTCAGTAAAATGAGGAACCAGAGTGTTGGGGGCAAGAGGCTGACTCTGTAAACCGCTAAGAGAGAGCTGTAGAGCACTGTGAAGCGGTATATAAGTCTAAGGGCTATTGCTATTGAAATTGAGACTTAGCCTACATTGTTTCCTTCTGTCTTATTTCCATTCTATTCCTGATTAAGCTGACTTTGCCCATTTTCAAACTGAGCAAAAATGTAGCTGATAAGTGAAACCATAACCTAAATCGGAGATTAGGCTACTAACAAATCTTGTATATTCAAGGTTCCTCTTCTCTTCTGTTTGAATAGAATGCTTTTTTCTTTCTTGGTTTTGTTAAACCGTGGTTTCCTCTCCCACTTCAATTGGGAAACTATGATTTGCTATTTGACTGCAGACTACAGTGGTAATCCAATCAGAGCTTAACTTTGAGTTGTCTCCACTTCTCTGTTGTGACAACTTAGCGAACTTATCTGGATGAAGTGGCAGATAAAAGCTGGGTTACAAGCAACCTTAGACAGATTGTTCCATCATTTACATTAATAGCCGCACCATTTTTACGTGGAGGCACTCTTGGAAATTTAAAAATAGTCCAATGTGGACAAGAGCAATGCCCCTTGCCAGAATTAATATCCTGAGTCCTATCTGAAGATACCAAATGTGGTCCCAACCTTAGTACTATTTATCCTTTTGTGATTGTAAGCAACAATTCTTTTTAGATGGATGGGTACCGTGTTTGCTTAACACCTATCACAAGAGAACGTTCAGCTTCTAAAATTCCTACAATTCTGAGAAATGGTGGATAGTCCAATGTGTGTGGAGGACCCCTGTTTGAACTAACTGGTGTGTAAACTCAGTGACTACGGTTCTGGAGATTCATTCTTTTGTCTTTTTCCCATAGGGTGTGAACTCTCACCAGAGAGTTCCATCAAGCTTCTTGATGAGTTGTCCTACTCAATGGGAGATTACGTTTCTAACATTGTGGAGGATGTCCCTGACGGCGTTCAGGAAATCAGAGGATTTCAACCAGCTCTGCAAAAAGAAGTCAACCCCCCTAGCCGAATACCAGTGAACAGAAAATCAAGCAAGCCATTATTGTCTCCCAACTTCACCCACAGTGATGGAGCTAAGAAATCTGGGCTGGGTTTAGAGAAGACCCAAGCCTTGAAGATTTTCAAGTTCCCACCTGTCGGAGAGGAAGATGGTCCTCCACTGAAACCGGATGCCCATCACATTATCATTTCATCAGTCAGTAACAATGACGAGGAAATTGGCGTCGACCGTGCACACTTCAAAAACTTGAAGAACTTTTGGGAGAAAGGTGGTGAGTCTCTCTTGGCTAACGATGCAGAAGAAAAACCAGTGGAAAAAGCCAACCCCGCAGAGGTCAATGGAAGGCCATCCAGACTGAACCGGTCTCTCTTGGCCCAGTCCAATCAAGGCCAGATGAGTGATGACAAGCTTAGTTCCAATGTGAACACGAAAATCAGAATCGTCTACAACAGATCCATGTTCTTGTCTTCCAGCGAAGACGAATCTCTTTATACGACCCCACCAAGGAAAGGATCAGGCTCCCACATCCCCAGATCGTCCTATGGCAGACGCAAAGGCTCATTGGGAAATCGGAACCATCTAAGTGAGGGGAATGGGAAGCAGTCTTCAGCGGAAGAAGAACGGAAAGCCCAGCGTTCCACCAAGAGGTCAAAATTACCCATGAGGGTACCTTCGGTCAAAATAGAGGCACCCATCAAAGAACCGAGAGGGATCATTTATGAGCCAGAGATCCCTTCTGATGAGTTTGTCATGATCGAAGAAAACAAACGTGAGGTGGATTCCTTAGCAGGAAGGGTTCAGATCTTGATTGAGTCCGTACCATCAGAGGAGATGGATCCAGGGGTCGATGTTGTAGAAAGATGTCCTGATTTGGAAAATCTGGAAACGACTGAGATCCTGCATGAAGCTGAACTCTGTAGTTTTATGGAGGACCTTCCAGAAAACCAAGCAGAGGATGAAAATCAAGACACTCAAGAAGTGAATAGTTATGTGCCTTCAGGTACTGACGTTTCCTGGTTAAATGAAATAATTGCATTGGCTGGTAGATGTATAGACACACAAAGGCATATAGAACCCACCCACACATACACATATAATGTACGTACAGCGGTCCATAACTTATGCAATTATTTATCTACTCCATAACATGTTTTTCCTTGTTTAAACCATTTGATATACAGAGCTTTGTGCATTCCCCTCATCATGTGGAGTTGACCCTTTACAATTCCAAAAAAATGGTTACCAAATTGCAATGCTTTTTATATGGCAGAAAGGAAAACTGTTAACTATATCACTTGAAAAGAACGGTAGCAACTGTATTGAATATCAAGGAAATATAAATCAAATCAAAATTATTTCTCATCCTGGTTTATTCCTTCCCCCCCCCTTCCAATTCCGTTTGAGAATGTCAGTCTGGTACACCAATTAAAATTAAAATATTAAAACATCTAGGCTATTAATAACTGCTACACATTGCTAGCCTGTGATCATCCAGAAAACGCTAATACCATTTGGTTGCCACAGATGAAAGCTCACGTCGTTTTGTCTGAAAATGTGCTGGTGAATTCATTGAAAAGAAAACGTGAGAGGCCCGTTGTCTCTCCGAAGCAGCACAACAGTTTTCCTAGCCACAACAGTGGATAAAATCATTAACTTTGATTGCATTCCAGCAGAACAGAGAAATTCTTCTCATTTTTTCCCCTGCCAGTCCTAATTGAATGCAAGGAAGGAAAACCTGCTTTTAGAAATGCTTTCAAGGGACAATAACATGTCAGAGGGTAAGGAGAGGATGTGTGGGAATGTTCTCTAAAGCATTACGGGACAGCCAAGAATTGTGTCAATATCTTAACAATCCTCTCGTCAAGTCCCCAATGCATCAGTAGAGGACCTTTCTCCATAACTATGACCAGCAAGAAAAAAATCCTACTAGTGGGAAAGGAAATTCAAGAAATTCACACTAGTTCAAAAACCACTTTCTGCTCAGTTAACAGTTTGCAGTGGAATTTGTATTTGAACACAAAACTCCCAGGCTTTCCAGTCTTGTTAATGCTTGAAATTGCATTAGTAGCCATCATGAAGTAACTAGGGTTTGTATGTATAATGCTCATGGATCACTGTGGTTCTCCAGGGTGATCTCCACCAGCAATATCAACCAGACTTTGACTCTGGAGATGCATCAACACACAGCCCCTCTTCTGTTTTGCTTTTGGTTGCTCTTAGGGGATTGCACTAGAGTAAGGACATCTAGACCTTGGCTCTTTTATGACTTGTGGAATTCAATACCGAGAATTCCTGAGCCAGCCACTCTGACTCAGGAGCTCTGGGAGTTGAAGTCCACAAGTCATAAAAGGGCCAAGTTTGAAGACCCCTGGTTTAGTGTATAGGCGAGGGGTAGGCAACCTTGGCTCTTTTATGACTCGTGGACTTCAACTCCCAGAATTCCTGAGCCAGCATGGCTCAGCTTGGAAACCTCTCCCTTTCCCCTCAGCGTGGCTGGCTCAGGAATTCTGGGAGTTGAAATCCACGAGTCATAAAGCAGCCTAGGCCTAGGCCAGGGGTAGGCAACCTTGGCTCTTTTATGACTCGTGGACTTCAATACCGAGAATTGCTGAACCAGCCACTCTGACTCAGGAGCTCTGGGAGTTGAAGTCCACAAGTCATAAAAGAGCCAAGGTTGCCTACCCTAGGTCTAGACTGATCTGGACTGACATAACGGAGAAACTTAATTCCTTCTAGCTCTCTATACTTTAAAATTCATATAGGTAGTCCTCAAATTATAGCCACAAGGACTACCTGGATATGGTTGTCAGCTGGCTTTTTTGACCCCTCTGTGGATTCGTCCCCTCCTTAGAGACAATTAGTTACGCTTTGGAAGCTGTAAAGCTCAATGTCTGCCATTGTTCAACACCAACCAATGGACTTCTCTATGTTCCAGAAGGAGACGTCCCTGCCGCTCCTGTTTTCAAGAAAATAAGGCGCGCCAACCCCTACAATCTTGCAAAAAGCATGGTCAACCTTTACACAACCACTGAAAGTAAGTAGCATTAGCTCCTTAAAACCCAGCGTTTAAAAGAAACAAAAGTTTGTCTATGGAGATCCTCAGCCATCCAGGCCACGGTTGTCCCAAAGGTGCTTTTTTTCAAGAGGCAACTGGACTTCCTTGTTTTTCTTTGAAGACGTTTCGCTTCCCGTCCAAGAGGCTTCTTCAGCTCTACACTCCTTGCAGACAGCTGGTCATTTGCATTCTTTTAGAGAGCCGTTGAAGCCATTTGGAGGTTTATTTGTGTCCTCAGGGTCACCTGCGCCTGTCTTCAACAGCGAAGGGACACCGGGCAGAAAACATCCTGCAGCCAAGAAGGCTCCACACCCATTTGCACTACTCAGGTGATCCTGAGGACACAGGTAAACCTCCAGGTGGCCTCAACAACTTTCTAAAAGAATGCAAATGACCAGCTGTCTGCAAGGAATATAAATCCTTCCATTTCCTACCATCCAGTCAGAGCTGAAGAAGCTTCTAGGATGAGAAGTGGAAGGTCTTCAAAAAAAAAACCCCAAGAAAGTCCAGTTTCCTCCTGAAAAAAAAAAGCTTATTTGGGACATTCAAAAGTTTGGTTTTGACCACTGGAGGGAGACAAATCTAAAGAAAAAAGATGCAATAAATAGCTATTTATTCTTTCCTCCTCCCACCACCACCTCTGCTCCTACCACGCTACCGTCAAGCCTCTCACAATTCGTGAGGAAAACATAATGCACAAAATTAAAACTCTTCTGCCTGTTCCAAAGGCTGTGCCATTTTCTTGACGGGGTCTTGATACCAGGCCTGAATGGAATCTTTGCAAGCCTGAAAAGTGCCTGCCACCCGCCCCCCAGGGTGGGTGTGGACTACAACTCCCAGCATTCTCATCCAAGATATTTCTCTCTCCCCATCCCTCCAGTGATTTTTGGCATTTGGGGGAATTGTTATATTTCTGTCATTCCTGGAGAGAGGCTTCATGCAAGCAATGGCTTATTAACCTTGCAACTTAGCAAGGGAGGACATAAAAAAGTGTGTCTATTTTTGTTTCTAGCTTACACGAAGCCCCAGGTGCTGAGTCATCAGTACCTTGAGCCTGAACGAGCCAAAGACCTCAGCAGATCCTCGCCTTTCCTTCTCTCTGAGGTAGGTTGATATTTCGTCACTTTTTAAATTGTTCCTCTAGTAGATGTTTTTAACATCACCATCGTCATCAATAACTTGTCTTCCCCCTCCTGGATCTCCAATTTCATCCCCAGAGGGATTCAGCCTGTGAAATGGAAAGATTAGACTGAAGTCATGGCTGAAAGTGCATCTCAACCCCAGTCTCCTTTCCCCCCAGTCACTTTCATAAACAGTTGCCTCGCATTGGTTTTCTGGATGGAGCTGAGACGCTGGGGTGCTTCTTAAAAGTAGGATGTGCGGCCCATCCATCAGAAGGAAGGGCTCAGACAACAGTGATGGCGAACCTTTTAGAGACCGAACGTCCAAACCGCAACCCCAAACCCATGTATTTATCACAAAGTGCCAGGGCCGCATCAACATTGCGGTGCCCTCGGGGGGGGCAAGGAGGTGCCTCTGAATGCCGCCTCAGGCCCGCAAAACCTGGGGGCACAAAATTGGGGCCACTGTGCTGCAAGGCGCAAAAATGGCCGCCGCAGCACTGCGGGGTGCAGATAACAAGACGCTGCACCGTGGAAGAACGGGGCAGGGCTAGTGAGTATCACGCAGGCACTAACCCCACCCCATTTGCCGTGTGTGTGTGCTCGCAGCCCCGTGCGCACATGCATGCATGTAAAATGCTTCCCCCTCCCTTTTCTTCCAGTCCATCAATCGACAATGGTTGGTGACCTCTGCTCTGCCACCTCTGCTCGAGCTTGCAAGTTGGCCACTTTGCCTCCTTTGTGGGCTCCTGCTCCGGGCAGTGGGGGGTGGCCTGATGGACCTGCTGCTGGTGGCAGTGGCACGCGTGCCAACAGAGAGAGCTGTGAGTGCCACCGCTGGCACGCGTGCCATAGGTTCGCCACCACTGGCTCAGAGGATTCAGAACATGGGATGGGATCATGAAATCCTTGCGAGGAGAAGCAATGTTCGATTCATTCATCGGAAAGGTTAGCTAAGAGGACGGTTGAGTTTTTGAAGCGCTGATGTGGCCCAAGAATAATGTTGCTTTGTAGCTCTGTTGGGGGATCCATCTTTATAGGGCTGTAAGTTTTTATATGGTGCCAGATTTAAAGTCTCTTTTGATGTGCTTTGCAGACCGAATCAGACACAGCTTCAGAAATCAGCTTCCAGTTCAACAGGCATAAGAAGACATCAAGCGTGGGCAGCCATTCCTCTGACATGGCGTCTGTTTCTTCGGTGGGTTCTTGAGATGTTGCTTCTGCAAGACAGTCTTGGGAAACAAACACTTAGCTCCTCCAAAACCATTCTAATTCTTTTCCACCCTCTTCTCGCCACCCTGATTAGAACAGAACAGAATAGAATAACAGAGTTGGAAGGGACCCTGGAGGTCTTCTAGTCCAACCCTCTGCTTAGGCAGGAAACCCTATACCATTTCAGACAAATGGCTGGCCAGTCTCTTCTGAAAACCTTCCAGCATTCACAACTTCTAGAGGCAAGTTGTTCCACTGATTAATTGTTTTAACTATCAGAAAATTTCTCCTTAGTTCTAGGTTGCTTCTCTCCTTGATTAATTTCCATCCGTTGCTTCTTGTCTGGCCTTCTGTTGCCTTGGAGAATAGCTTGACTCCCTCTTCTTTGTGGCAGTCCCTCAAATATTGGAAGACTGCGATCATGTCACCCCTCGTCCTTTTCTTCATTAAACTGGACATACCCCAATTCCAGCAACCGTTCCTTATATGTTTTAGCCTCCAGTCCCCTGATCATCTTTGTTGCTCTTCTCTGCACTCTTGCCAGAGTCTCAACATCTTTTTTACATCGCAGTGACCAAAATTGGATGCCGTATTCCAAGTGTGGCCTTATTTGAAAGCTTCCTGAGATACTTTCTGAGATGTTAATTAAATGTCATAGTCTTAAGTATCAAAACTCACTTAACAAATTTCTCACTTCACAACTTAAATTTTTGGGCGCATTGTGATGGTTAAGTTGAGGACTACCAGGAGTTGCATTAGGAATTACTGATTTACTGGTTACTGATTTTCAGATTAGAAAATCTTCCGGTTATTACTGCGCTAAACCAGATGATCTGCAAGAATGCTTCCAGCCCTTATATTCCATGATTCTACTTGTAGATCTTGGGAGGAGAATCTGTGCAGTAATTCATGAGCTTTTGGTTCAGTTGACCTGACTGGGTTGATCCAAGACAAGTGTAGTTTACCTTAAATTCTGTCTTAAGTAAGGCAAAGGAGGTTCGTTTCAATGTATGCACTGTGTGTACCCTTCTCTGGCAAATTATTGTGAGCGTAGCTGATGCTGATTCATTCCGAAGAATCTTTCTGTGTAATTAGTTCCCTCTTCAAAAATGGCAGCGACTCAAAGTTTTCAAAGGTTAGGGATGAATTTGAACTTGAGAAAGTTCAGGAGCTTTTTACCTAATTGTGCCCAAGGTGTATCCCAGTTCTAAGTCTTTGAAATAACATTTCTCTTCTGTTTGAAGCAAGAACGGATGCTGAAACGATGGAGACTTGTTAAACACCCGGTGAACTTTCTATGGCAGTGATGGCGAACCTTTAAGAGACTGAGTGCCCCCAAACCCCCCCTGTCTCCCCACTTGCCCTGCTCTGCACCCCGCCCGCTCTCGTACAAGGCCACCCACCACCTCCACAGCCCGCCGCAGTAGATTGCCCAGGCAGCCCTGGTGTGGCTGCGCTGTTGCAGCCATGCCCTCCGTCCACACCCCGCAGCATCATCTGTGCGCAACGGGGCGCGAGGGTGGAGTCTTGTCCCCGCTGCCTGGCTGCCATGTCCTTGGCTGCACTGCTCCGTGCAGACCGCACTCAGGGGCGACTCTTCTCCAGGGGGTCTTCTGGTGAGGCTGCGGAAGAAGGCAGGTCTGGGGTGACAGTGCACATGCCCACAGAGAGGGCTCTGAGTGCCGCCTGCCGCACCCGTGCCATACGTTCGCCGCCACTGTTGTATGAAGCACTCACAGTTAAACCTTATGGTCTTCTCCTCTCTCTAGGTGAGTGGCAGCATCCTGAGTGTGTACAGTGGCGATTTTGGCAGTGTCGATGCTCAGGGGCTGGTGCAGTTTGCCTTGGATTATGATGAGAAGAACCAAGAATTCCAAATTTTTGTTTCCCAGTGCAAAGACTTGGCAATTGTGGACGAAAAGAAGGGAAGGACAGATCCGTAAGTAAACTGTAAAAAAAAAAGTCTTAGCAATATCTACTGTCCTCATTGTGTGTGTGTGTGTGTGTCTTAAGCATTGTTTGTTTGTTTGTGTGGAATTTGATTTGCAATATCCTGATTACCGGAGAATCCTCTAAGAACTTTACTTGTGTCTCAGTTCTGCTGGACGGGATGGGACAACTCACCCTTGAGAACTCATCCCGGCCAACTCACCCCTTGAACTTTGAACCTAAAGCAAGACAAGGCCCTCTGCAATTCCCTTGTCCCTCCCTTGAGTTGTCCAGCGTTGAAATGTCCCACAGCGAGTTGGCTGCAGTGAGTTGGGCGTGCTGAGTCGGCCGCAGTGAGTTGTCCTAAACCCTGCTCGGACTCCTTGTGAAATTGGTGGATTTGGTGAGCAAACTCATGCAAGGATGATCTGGCAAGGGAACATCTTCCAGAGGACACCATAGCTTCAACAACGTAAGGACAGGCCCTTCGATTTTACCAACATCCCTGACAAAGGGCCTTCTTAAATTTTGGACGACCCTAGCAGAAACGTTCAGATTAGAAAAATGGGCAAGCATAGCTTTTGTCCAGGGTTATTCCCAAGTCCATCGAATCGTCAGAATGCAGAAGCCAGATCATCTCTGGTTGATATCCAAGAACCTGGTCAGTTGAATTTTCCACTTAGTGGCCATCTCTTTCCAGATACGTGAAAACTTACCTGCTTCCAGATAAGGCAAGGATGGGCAAGAGAAAGACATCAGTGAAGAAAAGAACCATCAGCCCCATTTACAACGAGGTGTTGCGGGTAAGAAAAACAAGGGTTGGCTTAGGGAGATAAGAAATAACAGAACAACAACGTTGGAAGGGACCTCGGAGATCTTCTAGTCCAGCCCCCTGCTCAAGCAGGAGAACCTATACTCTCTCAGACAGGTGAATGTCTAGTCTCTTCTTAAAAAACATCCAGTGTTGGAGCACCCACAACTTCTGAAGGCAAAGCCGTTCCACTGGTTGATTGTCCTCACAGTCAGGAAGTTTCTCCTTAGTTCTAGGTTGCTTCTCTCCTTGATTAATTTTCATCCGTTGTTTCTTGTCCTGCCTTCAGGTGCTTTGGAGAATAGGTTTGACCGCCTCTTTTTTTGTGGCAGCCCCTCAAATACTTGAACACTGCTCTCATGTTCCCCTCCCTCCCCCCCCCCCCGGCCCTTCTTTTCATGAAACTAGACATACCCAATTCATGGGTCTTAGGTCTTAATTCTAAAGTGTTTAGCCAAAACACCTGAACTACAGGTTTCTTTAAGCGTATCCGTTTTCCTTTCACCGTCTCCCCAGTATAAAATACAGAAAGTGGTTTTGCTGATTCAAAAGCTGAACCTGTCCGTGTGGCACAACGATTCCTTGGGAAGGAACAGTTTCTTAGGCGAAATGGAAATTGACTTGGCCAGCTGGGACTG
This sequence comes from Vipera ursinii, assembly GCF_947247035.1. Taxonomy (NCBI): domain Eukaryota; kingdom Metazoa; phylum Chordata; class Lepidosauria; order Squamata; family Viperidae; genus Vipera; species Vipera ursinii. The sequence continues at coordinate 13,283,031 of NC_139525.1, forward strand.
GAGGAACAATAAGTTAAACTGGTACATGCTCAAACCACGGGTAAGCGCAACTCGCCTGATACTCTGCTTTAGAGGTTGATACCTCTGACGGCTGAATCATCTGTGGTCGTTCCTGGAGTTGAGCCTATCCTGGCCTTTTCTTTTCCAGAGCCTCTCCGCCATCAACGGCCTTGACCATCGAGGGGTGATGAATCTTTCCATCAAATATGTCCCTCCGGGAAGTCTAGGTAAAAAAACAACCAACATCAGCTCAGTTGTTTTCAGAAAAACCAAATGATATTATCAGAACAGAAGTAGTCAATATAAAACCCCTGGTGCTGCTAAGAAAACGGAGGTCCTTCTCCTTATTTTTATCTGATTCAAAGAAGCGAATAAATAAATGGAAATCTGGCGCGCTGTGTGGGGAACTCCATTTTTATTTCCAGAAATGCTTCGGTGACCTATCAAGAGCCCATAGATAAGTCTTTGCAAATTAAAGAATGCGTGGAAGGGTCCACAATTGTCATCTGAAGTGGTTGTGGTGGAAAGGAGGTAGCAGGAAAGCATCCTTACCACTTTGTCTTCTAATAAATGGATGCTCTATAGACATTTGGTGATGATTTAAGCCCCTCCCTCACTCTGTTGCAGTCACATTGGGAGAGTGTCCGCAACAAGCTTTTATATTTTCACAAGGTGAAGCCGGTGCAAGAAGGATCCAAATCTGGAGCTTCCTGATTCTATCTGAGAACAAGTAGCTGGAACAGACACTCCCAGATGTTTCAGTGTTATAGAAAACATAAGGAGGTCCATTATACCCAAACAGAGGCCAAATGGACTGGAAATTGGAGTGATTGAAACGCCTACAAAATCTGGAAGGATGTAGATTGGGGGGAAAATGAGCTAGATTCAATCACCCGTTTTCTAATATTCTTAAATTTATGGATGTTCTTGCATTATTTATTCACTTTCCATGTTCATGATACATTATGGCAGGACGCAAAATTCCCCCGTCTGGAGAGGTTCACATTTGGGTGAAGGATACCAAAGATCTCCCACAGTTACGCCCTTCTGGAGTAGACTCCTTTGTGAAATGGTAGGTGTGCCATTTCTGGGGCTCCGATCTTTCCTCCGATGCCCGATTTAAATCGATGCCCGATTTAAGTTCACGTTTTGAGCAACTGTATTTGAAAAAAAAATGAAAATATCAAGGTGGGCTGGACGAGGCAATGCAAATCCTGGAGGAGGTCAGAGATTGATTGCAGAGGTGGCAGGCTCAGAGGACACCCAGGTAAGGAAACATGCCCAATTTTGACGTGAGAAATTGTGCAAAAATAATCTAAGGACTTTGGTTGAAGAACAGCTATACAGATGGTCCTTGACTTACGACCACAACTGAGCCCCAAATTTCTGGTGCTAAGTGAGGCTTTTGTTAAGTGACTTTTGCCCCATTTTATTTTATTTATTTATTTATTTGATTTATATACCGCCCTTCTCCCGGAGGACTCAGGGCGGTGTACAGAGCAATAAAGTAAGAATACAATAAAGCAATAAAGTAAGAATAATTTTAAAACCCAAATCCATCAGGCCAGGCCGGCTTGTTGGAATAGATAAGTTTTTAGATCACGCCGGAAGGAGCGAAGGTCGGGGGCCATCCGGATTTCAGCTGGTAAGCGGTTCCAAAGGATTGGCGCACCCACCGAGAACGCCCTCCCCCTGGGGGTCACCAGCCGACATTCTCTGACCGGTGGCACCCTGAGGAGGCCCTCTCTGTGGGAGCGCACAGGACGGAGGGATGTTGACGCCGGCAGTAGGTGCTCCCGTAGGTAATCCGGACCCACGCCATGTAGGGCTTTGTATGTCATCACTAGCACCTTGAATTTCACCCGGAAGGCAACTGGAAGCCAGTGCAGCTCACAGAGGAGAGGTGTAATATGGGAGTATCGGGAGACCCCCAAAAGCACTCGTGCAGCTGCACTCTGCACCAGCTGAAGCTTCCGAGTGGTTCTCAAGGGCAGCCCCATGTAAAGAGCGTTGCAGTAGTCAAGACGAGAGGTCACAAGTGCATGGGTGACTGTACGCAAGGCATCCAGGTCCAGATAGGGTCTCAGCTGGCGCACCAGACAAACCTGGGCGAAGGTTTATGACCTTTCTTGCCACAGTTGTTAAGGGACTCAGCACAGTTGCTTAAGTTAGTAACCTGGTTAAGTGAAGCTGCCCCCCCCTTGACTTTGCTTGTCAGAACATCGCAAAAGGGGATCACATGACCCTGGGACACGGCGACCGTCATAAATACGAGTCAGTTGCCAAGCCTCTGAAATTTGATCACCTGACCGGGGCGGGGGAGAGATACTGCAATGGTTGTAAGTGTGAAAAATGGTCATAAGTCACTTTTTTCCAGTACTGTTGTAATTGTAAACCATCACTTAATGAACTGTTGTAAGTCGAGGACTACCCTGATCTACCAAACCAGGAAATCTCTATATTGAATTTTGATATGGCTATGAACCTAGCCTTAGTCAATTCACTCTCCATTAGAGTAGTCACCCTATTTATCACATACGGGGTTAATAATGAGGGGGTTAATAATTATTTTGCTGGACTGTTATAGCAAAAGAGGCCAATAACTCTTTGAAAACAGCAAAGAACATGTTAAATATCAGATATTGGGAAAACATGTAGATTTTAAACCTGAACTTTTTTTATTAGGTATAATGCCAGAAAAGATTGATAAACAAAGTATGTACTCGATTTTACATGTGATCACAGTGGCAGGAATCATATTCACACAACACTGGGAAAATGAAGGAATATCACCAGAGGAAGAAATAATTTAAAAAAATATAGAATGTGCGGAATTGGACAGACTTGCTTGGAGGTTGAAAGGAAAAGAAGAAACAGAACACTTTCAAACTTGGGACTTCTTTTATCAATGGCTGGAGAAAAGAACAAAGGATTAGGAATTAAATCTGTATTAGTGAATGATAAACTCAGGCAACACGTTGGTTGAATAAGTACTACTGAACTGTGTGAAGGAAAAAAATTAATAAAAACTTTATAAAAGAAAATGTTAAATATCAGAAAGCACCTGTTTCCACCAGAGCTAAAATGCTGGTCTCTTCTTTTTAAGCTACGTGCTTCCAGACACCAGCAAGAAAAGTTATCAAAAAACCCGAATTGTCAAGAGAGACTCCAATCCTGTCTTCAACCACACCATTGTGTATGACGGATTTCACACGGAAGATCTGAAAGATGCCTGCGTGGAACTGACGGTCTGGGATCACGAAAAGCTAACCAATCACTTTCTCGGGGGGATCCGGCTAGGACTTGGGACAGGTAAGTCAATGGTGCCTGCATCTTTTTGCTTCATTTTCATTCTCCCATAGTAGAACACCTGCCCAGTAATATAAATATATAATTTTGCAGGCTTAAAGTTACTGCGGCGAGCAGCTACATAGGGATGTACAGATACACAGGTGGTGGTGGTAGAAACCACTGAGATGGCTAAGCACTTAACAAAAAATTAAATTGGAAAACATTGAAATGATTGAGGTTTACGGCAGAGTGGAGATGGAGATGGGGAGGCAAGTCTCTTTTAAGGGTGGGGTTGTGGGGGGAAGAGGAATAGGTTATGTACCACTCATTTGTTAGTTGAGCAGTTGACACACTCAAGAGTCTGGAGGTTTTCCCAGTGCAAATAGAACACTAATTTGGATTAGTAAAAGAGGAGGAATATGGGGTGCAAAGCAGCTATTGTTGGCAATTGCAGTTGCAATTACCATGATGATTTGGGGTTGTTTTTTCCCCACAAAATCCATCCATGGATCTTGCCTAGTTTTGACCCCCAAAGAGGAATGCTTGAGAGTTGGACTCACATTCAAGACTTATCATTTCTAAAGTGTTCTATTGCTTCTTGCTTTGGACCAGGCTTCAGCTATGGAATTGCTGTTGACTGGATGGATTCCACGCAAGAGGAAGTAGCCTTCTGGCAGGAAATGAGGTCAACGCCCAACGAATGGATCGAAGGCTCGCTCCCTTTGCGCTCCTTGGCTGGGAAAAGCAAGTTGAAGTGACCTGTCTGGAGTTCAGCTAAGTGGCAGGGAGAACACACAGAGAGGCCAGCTTTGATTTGCCGTCAGGTACATAAGAATGCAAAGAGCTACTTCAAGGGAGCCAAAAATTAAGGAAGACACTGATCTGAGAGGAAAGGTGCTAGCATCACACCTCGTTTTCATAAGGCTTGGGAGAGCCACTCTATACATCGGCGGCACAGAGGTTGACTTTAAGAGCCAGGGCTGAAGAGGTGGAGATGTGGGGTGGAGATGACTAACGCAACCACTTTTTGCTTTCCCTCCCATGGGAAGCTGAACTAGAATTGTGGTTAGACGAAGCCTCCCCCAACCAGCTCACTGTGCACCTCTTAAAAACTCTCTACTGCGATGAAGCTGTTGGAGATGAATGATTTTACTCCGAGCCAAAGAAGGAAACCTTCTCCAAGTGATGCTAGGATCACTTAAGAGCCAGGATGGAATCGTGGACTTGAACGAGCCCTTGAAAGTCTGCTAGGTCCACCAACCCCTGCTCACGGCAGGAACCGAGATTAAAGTGTTCCTGGCAGATGGCCATCCAGTCTCACCTTGGACAGCTCCAACGATGGCAAGGTCTCTTGGTCATTCTTTCCGCTGCTCTTTACTATTATGAAACTTGTTCTGAAATTCTACGATTTCACACCTCACTCCTTAGAACCTGAGAAAACAAGGCCGGCATCTGACAATCGACGGACGCTTGCTTTGCTAAGTGAGCGAAGGGATAACAAGACTTATGCGACAGACAGACAGAGGAACTCAAGAGAGGAAAACAGAACTTCATTTTTCTTTAGCAGGATTTTAACTTTCCACTTGCAACTTAAATCAGAACATTCCTTTTCAGGATGATTTCAAAGCTAAAGGTAGCATTTCAGCAGGCTGGTTGGTTTTTTTGTGTTTTTTTTAAATACATTGGCTGTGATAAATCTGCTCATTGTGAGCTGGGAACTCTTTAATGAATGGCTGATCACCCTCTGCTGGCCATTACTTTTAAGCACACTTAAAAAAATGCTCTGTGTTTGCTATTCCTCTCTTTCTTACAACCCAGCCTTACGAACTGTGGTTATCTAAAAAGGTCTGTTCTTGGGATAATATTTTATGTATCTGATGAAACGGGCTACAGTCCATACAATGTCACATCATAATAAATGTGTTAGTCTTTAAGATGTCAAAAGTGTCTTGGTGTGTGTCAATGAAGACTCAATCATCCAAGCCAGGGGTCCTCAACCTTGGCAACTTTAAGACTTGTGGACTTCAACTCCCAGAATTGCTCAGGCAGCAAAGCTTAAAGTTGCCAAGGTTGAGGACCCCAGGTCCAAGCCAAAGGTGTGAAAAGGTTGAATCAGGGCAACTGGACCGACCTTTGTTAATCTTTGTTAAAGATTAACAAAATTGGTCAAGATGCCATGATTCAACCTTTTGACACAAGTGTCTTGGTGGTTTTTTGCTGCAACTGAGTAGGTCGGCCATCTCTTTCCGAGAACTTATATCCTTATGTCCCTAATAGTTGGATTTCAGGTTTTTCCTCCTGAATAACAGTAAAGCCCATCTATGTATTCTTTAGTTGATGTTTTGCTTCACTTAAAGCTGAATTAATTGAAATTAAGCTTTGTGGAATGGAATAGATCAGTGGGTGATGCTATCATATAATGTTAATGTGCAATTCGAATAGCATCAATATTTAATAGGGATACCACATTGATACAAGTTGAAAAGAATATTAACCTTCAATAATGCAATATGTACCTTCCAGATACCTTGGGTTTTCAGCCCCATCATTCCTACATCAGTGTTGCCAATAGGAAATACATCTTGAGAGCCCATGTAGTGTAGGCCAACATGGTGCATTTTATTGGGCAACCTTAAAATCCTGGAACTGTTTTACTTGCAAATGTGGGAAATACTTAATAAGCTAACTATTCCTTCCATGGTCAGGACTTGGAGAAATGTTTCTTGACCTTAGCAACTTGTAAGATGCGTGGACTTCAATCTAGATTTTTTTCAACCTCCGACATAACAGAGATCTATAATGCATTGATCCTGCACTGTGAAAACAATTCTTGCTTTTTCTTTATTGTTGCAATTTTGATTATCTGCCAGGAAGTGGCGCACATCTTCCATTGTTCATCAGAAAGCTTTGTATAAAAACATACAAAAAATGGCTGCAGGACTTGGCTCTGGCTAGCCTACAGAAAAGAAGAAACAGGGGTGACAGATAGCAGTATTCCAGTATTTGAGCAGCTGCCACAAAGAAGAGGGGGTCAAGCTATTCTCCAAAGCACCAGAGGGCAGGACAAGAAACAATGGTTGGAAACTAATCAAGGAGAGAAGCAACCTGGAATTAAGGAGAAACTTCCTGACAGTGAGGACAATCAACCAGTGGAACAGCTTGCCTCCAGAATTCGTGGGAGCTCCATCACTGGAGATTTTTAACAAGAGGCTATACAGTCACTTGTCTGAGATAGTATAGGTTCTCCTGCTTGGGGGGAGGGCTGGACTAGAAGACCTCCAAGGTCCCTTCCAGCTCCATTCTATTCTATTCTAAAATCTCCACTGTGTGGATGTTAAGATTAAAATTCTGTCCATTCCTGCTCAAAAACAAAGCCCATTCAGTTTACTGAGACTTATGCCCAGTTAAAAATGAACAAGCTATGCAATAAAGAATGGAAACAGGGAATCCTAGATCCACAAAGAGAGATGGGACAAAACGAAACATATCATGTCCTGTAAACCAAAACGGTGACCAGTCACCAACTACCAACCAAGGTCAAAAGGGCATAGCTCTGAGCAGTGGGGTCTGGAGAGAGAGGGGAATAAAAAACAATAGCAAAGATGGTGGCTGTGACTGTAATCAAAGCCCTAGCTTCCTTTTATGTGTATCACCCAGGTGTAATTTGTTTCTTTATATCTCACCTTTATTATTTTTTAGAAATAACTCAAGGTGGTGAATGTATCAACACACCTTCCTCCTCCGTTTCCCCCACAACACTAGCCCTGAGAGGTGGATTGGGCTGAAAAAGAGGGATTGGCCCAAAGTCACCCAGCTGGCTTTCATGCCTAAGTTGGAACTAGAACTCCCACTTCCCAGCCTGGTACCTTAACCACTAGACTAGACCAAATGTGCTATCTTAACATTTTTGACACCCTGTTTCCAGGGGAAGCAGGTAGCAGAGGATGGGGGCTGTGGCTGGAAAGGCCTGTTGGCTTGATACAAACCTCACATACTGCAACTCTCAAGAGTATGAAGTTCTGAGCAGGCCGTCCCTGGGTTTCAAACCAGCCAGGCAAAGTTGAATGCAGATCACTAAAGAGGTCATTTATGCTTAGGGCTGCATCTATGCCCAGTAAGTAAATAAACAAATTAATTCTGCTTTGTCTTACTGCGCGGCATCATATAAAAAACGGGAACGGCCAGCATCACCCTGAATTCCACTCTGCATCAGCCTGAGCTCTCTGGCAGGGCGTAGAAAAAGACGTTTTAGTTCCACAGAAGTTGAGAGAAGAAATATTGTTTTCCTCTGCCTTAGAACCAAAGGACAGAGCCAGTGTGATGATGTGATGGTGTGGATGGTGAAGGCACCAGCTAGAAACCAGAGGATCCTGAATTCTAGTCTCGCCTTAGGCACAAAGCCAGTTGGGCGACTTTGGGCCAGTCAGTCCCTCAGCCCTAGGAAGAAAGCAATGGCAAGCCACTTCTGGAATCTTGCCAAGAAAACGGCAGAGACTTGTCCAGGAACTATCAACACTGACTTTAAAATGCAGACGCACACACAAGAGAGAGAACCAAAAATAGCTTTTTATGGCTGAGAAGGGTTCTAGATCCGTGGCAGAGAATTTAGAAGGTCCTACGTTCAACTTCAACCTGTCCAGCAAGGGGAAACAGCTTATCCACCACCAGCCCAGAATCCGTCAGTTGCTGTCTATGGTCCTGTACGAAATGGATCCACCAGCTAATTGGCTGGGGGGGGGAGGGGGGGAAGAAGGCAGCTTCTGCTATTCAGGTCATCCTAACCCAAGATTAACAAACAACCGTCCTGAGCTCAGATAGTTGAGACCAGGTTAGAACTTCATTTGAAGGCCTGTGACCAGAAATGAGAGTTTGCTCCAAAGCAGGAAGCTTTGAGCTGGAGCAAACTTTTTTTTAAAAAGGATGGGAATGGAACGAACGATGACTACAGTACCACTGATAACGTTACCTAGCTGGGAAAGGAAACATCGGCCTGAAAGCAGCCAAGCTCAGCAAGCACCAAAGACCCCTCATTTCAACCCTGAGCTGATATCCTCTTTTAACCAAATGAATTCCACCGCAAGGTTTTTCAACCTGCTCAAGCAGGGGAAAAGGATGGATGGGAGTCTTTAGTCAAGGCCTTCCCTCTTTGAAAGTGCCCAATTGGGCATCCCAGAGTCATCCCAACGAGGGAAGGCCGACCCCAAAATCAGTAAAAGGTAAAGGTAAAGGTTCCCCCCCCATGCGTGCTAGTTGTTTCCGACTCTAGGGGCCAGTGCTCATCTCCGTTTCAAAGCCGAAGAGCCAGCGCTTGTCCGAGGACGTCTCCGTGGTCATGTGGCCGGCATGACTAGACGCCAAAGGCGCACGGAACGCTGTTACCTTCCCACCATGGTGGTCCCTATTTTTCTACTTGCATTTTTATGTGCTTTCGAACTGCTAGGTTGGCAGAAGCTGGGACGAGTAACAGGCGCTCACTCTGCTATGCGGCACTCGGGATTCGACCCGCCAAACTGCCGACCTTCCAATCGACAAGCTCAGCGTCCTAACCCCCTGAGCCACCGCGTCCTGAAATCAGGGCCCCCTCCAAAACAGCTGGATTTCCCCCCACCCACCCCATCGTTCCCAGAAGGAGGGCTGGGAGTCAAACGCATCCGTGGGGCATTTGGGTGGCAAAGAAAGCTGTGGGGCATATCTATCTCAGCTTGGGCCATAATTGGCAATGGGGAGGGGGGGGGCCGCAGAGAGCCTGTTTTCTGCTGCCAGATCTTTTCTAAACCATTCGGTAGCGAGGGTGGGAAGAGGCGGAGGAGCCTCTCTTCGGGGCTATACGGTACGGCTGCTGCTGCTGCTGCCAGCGGGATGAGTCAGACGCTTCGCTGCCGCCGCCGCTGCCATCATCCCCTCGCCTGCATCTCCATCTTCCGAGCATCTCCTCGGGAGGCTGGGAAGGGGGCCGCCGGCTGGCCCCGCCGACTCGCTCGCTCGCTCGGCTGACACGGGAGGGATCGTGGGGACGCGCCCGCTCCCCCAACCGGGGCGCCCCCCCCGTCGCGGGCCGAAGACCTTGACGCACACACACACAAAAAAGTGTGTGTGTGTGGGGGGGGGGGGGGGGAAGGCAGCGATCCTGGCTCAGCGCATCCGCCGGCCCGCCTCCTTCGGAGCATGCGTCCCACTCCCCGGAGCGGGTTCAGACGCGCGTCGCGACCCGTGACTCGGGCCCGGCGGGTCGTCGGCGCCTTCGCGGGGTCCAGGCCGTCCAGGCAGCGTCGCTGAGGGCGCCCGGGAGGGAGGGGAAGGAGGGTCTTTTCTCCCCCGCGCGGTTGCGAGTGGGCCGCTTTGCGGGAAGGGCTGGGCCCTGAACGTGGGAAGCCTCCCCGAAGCCGGCCGGGCTGAGCGCATCCTCGCTCGAGGGGAAGGGAGGAGGAGGAGGCCGAGCCGGTGCCTCCAGCCTTCGCCGGGCTTCCCCGCGAGGCTCGCCCGCTCCGGCGCCGCTTCCCCCGCGAGAGGCGATCGGGGCGGCCCCGGCGAGGACAACCAGGCGCCCCCGAGGCGCAGGAGGGCCGCCCAGAGGCCGGGGCGGGGACCGCGCTCCCCTCCCAGCAGCAGCAGCGGCAGCAGCCGGATCGGGCCCAGGATCGGCCTCCTCTTCCTCCTCCTCTTCTTCCTCTTCCTCGGCCTCTGCTGGGCTCCGCGCCGCCCCCCCCCCCCGAGCAGTGGCGGCGCTGCATCCCGGAGCTCGGCAAGCGGCGTCGGGCCTCTCCTCGGCCGGCCCCGGCTGACGATGGAAGCCATTTGGCTCTACCAGTTCCGCCTGATCGTCATCGGGGACTCGACGGTGGGCAAATCCTGCCTGATCCGCCGCTTCACCGAAGGGCGCTTCGCCCAGGTCTCCGACCCCACCGTGGGCGTGGATTTCTTCTCGCGCCTGGTGGAGATCGAGCCCGGCAAAAGGATCAAGCTGCAGATCTGGGACACCGCCGGCCAGGAGAGGTTCAGGTGAGCCGGGCTCGGGGGTGTGTGTGTGTGTGTGTGTGTGTCCCTCGCTCCGCCGGCCAGGAGAGGTTCAGGTGAGCCGGGCTCGTGTGTGTGTGTGTGTGTGTGTGTGTGTGTGTGTCCCTCGCTCCGCCGGCCAGGAGAGGTTCAGGTGAGCCGGGCTCGAGAGTGTGTGTGTGTGTGTGTGTGTGTGTGTGTGTCCCTCGCTCCGCCGGCCAGGAGAGGTTCAGGTGAGCCGGGCTCGGGTGTGTGTGTGTGTGTGTGTGTGTGTGTGTGTGTCCCTCGCTCCGCCGGCCAGGAGAGGTTCAGGTGAGCCGGGCTCGAGAGTGTGTGTGTGTGTGTGTGTGTGTGTGTGTGTGTGTGTCCCTCGCTCCGCCGGCCAGGAGAGGTTCAGGTGAGCCGGGCTCGGGTGTGTGTGTGTGTGTGTCTGTGTGTGTCCCTCGCTCCGCCGGCCAGGAGAGGTTCAGGTGAGCCGGGCTCGGGTGTGTGTGTGTGTGTGTGTGTGTGTGTCCCTCGCTCCGCCGGCCAGGAGAGGTTCAGGTGAGCCGGGCTCGTGTGTGTGTGTGTGTGTGTGTGTGTGTGTCCCTCGCTCCGCCGGCCAGGAGAGGTTCAGGTGAGCCGGGCTCGAGAGTGTGTGTGTGTGTGTGTGTGTGTGTGTGTGTGTGTGTGTCCCTCGCTCCGCCGGCCAGGAGAGGTTCAGGTGAGCCGGGCTCGGGTGTGTGTGTGTGTGTGTCTGTGTGTGTCCCTCGCTCCGCCGGCCAGGAGAGGTTCAGGTGAGCCGGGCTCGGGTGTGTGTGTGTGTGTGTGTGTGTGTGTCCCTCGCTCCGCCGGCCAGGAGAGGTTCAGGTGAGCCGGGCTCGTGTGTGTGTGTGTGTGTGTGTCCCTCGCTCCGCCGGCCAGGAGAGGTTCAGGTGAGCCGGGCTCGTGTGTGTGTGTGTGTGTGTGTGTGTGTGTGTGTCCCTCGCTCCGCCGGCCAGGAGAGGTTCAGGTGAGCCGGGCTCGGGTGTGTGTGTGTGTGTGTCTGTGTGTGTCCCTCGCTCCGCCGGCCAGGAGAGGTTCAGGTGAGCCGGGCTCGAGAGTGTGTGTGTGTGTGTGTGTGTGTGTGTGTGTGTCCCTCGCTCCGCCGGCCAGGAGAGGTTCAGGTGAGCCGGGCTCGGGTGTGTGTGTGTGTGTGTGTCTGTGTGTGTCCCTCGCTCCGCCGGCCAGGAGAGGTTCAGGTGAGCCGGGCTCGGGTGTGTGTGTGTGTGTGTGTGTGTGTGTCCCTCGCTCCG
>NC_139525.1:13297088-13489588 GCF_947247035.1 Vipera ursinii
TGGGTTAGGACGCTGAGCTTGTTCGGCAGTTTGGCGGGTCGAATCCCGAGTGCCGCGTAACAGAGCGAGCCCCTGTTACTCGTCCCAGCTTCTGCCAACCTTGCAGTTCGAAAGCACGTAAAAATGCAAGTAGAAAAATAGGGACCGCTACGGTGGGAAGGTAACAGCGTTCCGTGCGCCTTTGGTGTCTAGTCATGCCTGCCACATGACCACGGAGACGTCCTCGGACAAGCGCTGGCTCTTCGCCTTTGAAATGGAGATGAGCACCGGCCCCTAGAGTTGGAAACGACCAGCACACATGTGTGGGGTGAACCTTTACCTTTTAAATGCACAAAAACCAAATTTTCCCAGAGATGAAGGCGCCACGATTCCTCCATTAAGAGTCCATGCCACAGCCTTGTCGTTGTGGGCCAGACAGATCGTGCTTAATATTCTTGGTCACAAAGCTAGGGATGGTAGAAGAATGACCTTTCCATAGTTCTTCAGAGAGAAAATCAAGGAGTGGGTGAAGCCAACCAAACTCAGGACTGCTCCAGATCCCGTGCTGGAAAACAAGTTGAATCTTTCAGCCAGGAACATTGTTGAATAGCTGCTATTATCTATAATATAGCTGATAGCATCATTGAACGTCGATTTCTAAATTGGTAGTGTTGAGAGAGTTAAAGAGAGATGTTTATACAATCAACAGAGCAGAGCGTTCGAGCAAATCCATCAAAACCAGTTCTGGAAAGCCGGGTTGAAGCTATCTTCTTTGGTAAGATCATCTTCTCCCAGAAGTCCCAACAGAACGTCCTAAGTTCTTTCTAAGTTCTTCCTAAGTTCTATCTAAGAAGGCATCAAGAGATGATCCGGAGTAACAATGGACTTTTATTTTCCTGGGCTCCAAGATCACTGCAGATGGGGACTGTAGCCAAGAAATTAAAAGACGCTTGCTCCTGGGGAGGAAAGCCATGACAAATCTAGACAGTACACTAAAAAAGCATAGATATCACCCTGTCAACAAAAGTGCGTATAGTCAAGGCTATGGTCTTCTCAGTTGCAATGTATGGCAGTGAAAATTGGACCATAAGAAAGGCTGAGCACCAAAGAATTGAGGCCTTTGAACTATGGTGCTGGAGAAGACTCCTGCGAGTCCCTTGGACTGCAAGGCGATCAAACCGGTCAGTCCTAGAGGAGATCAACCCTGACTGCTCTTTAGAAGGCCAGATCCTGAAGCTAAAACTCAAATCCTTTGGCCACCTAATGAGAAGGAAGGACTCGCTGGAGAAGAGCCGAATGCTGGGAAAGGTGGAGGGCAAGAGAAGAAGGGGACGACAGAAAAGGAGGTGGCTGGATGGAGTCACTGAAGTAGTAGGCGTGAGCTTAAATGGACTCCAGAAGATGGTAGAGGACAGGAAGGCCTGGAGGAACGTTGTCCATGGGGTCACGATGGGTCGGACACGGCTTCGCAGCTAACAACAACAACAATGGACTGCTTACACTGATCTGCAACTCTGAAATGGTGGCTGCGGGGGGTGGGTGGGTGGGAGGGAATGACTCAAGCCTTGGGAGATGGATCACCAATGAGCTGAAATCCAGCCACCTAGCAAAGGCCTTCTTGTGAAAAGAAAAGGAAAAAAAAGAAGTAATTTGAAGAATCGGTCAACTGAGTTGTAGTGGAAAATACAAGATCCTTGCCTTGAACTCTGAAGGGGAACAGGTGCAGAAGACTTCCTTCTGTTTCAGAGGCCAGCAGAATACAGAGAAGCAAAGATTGTCAAAGGCAGCCAGCTCCACATGAAGGAACCAATCGGTCCCAGATCAGATGCTGGCAGGGGTAGAGCTTCTTCCTAGACAAAGAAGCTTCTATGTTATGTTTTCCATTTGTTTATGGTGCTGAAGGAAACTGGAGCCATCTTGAATCTCAAGACTTCAGCCAGGCTTTCTCACTTGAGATCCCCAGATTTGATGTGGAATGCGCCCAGTTCTGATTCAGCGCACTCCCTCTTGAGCTAGCTTCTGCACAAGTGTTATTAAATTGATTACAGGACATTCTAGAAGTCGGGATGGCCAGATGTGTTTACCAGAGCATCCTCTATGGAGAAAAGAGCAAGCAGATTCAATCGGGTCCTTCAGTAACTCCTGGAGCGCATTTTCAGGGTGAACTTAATTCTGCACCATGGCGTTAACAACTGGGATGGAGAAAAATTTACCCTTGCTTCAGGAAGAGACCTCAAGCGTCTTAAGGACTGCCATAGAAACATTCAAGGAAGCCAACTTTAAGGATGCTGATAAAACGACAAGGGATGATCGCTGTGTATCTGGGCTCAATCTTATGGGACCGTTTCTTCTCCTCCTGTGACTCCAGGACCACGTCACCTGTAAATTCTCCCTGCACATAATAATGCCAAACAAAGCATTATCTCAACCGATCAGTTATAAGGAATCCTACTCAGAGAACCAATTAGGGATCCGATGAAGAGAGAAGCGAGCTTAATGGGATGGAGAGCAATTTCCCAAACAGGTCAATAAGGAACGAATCCACTCTGTCTATCAACCAGGAGGATGAGAGGACAGCACAGCTGGTTTTGAAGGTGCTTCCATAGCAGATTGGGTGGGCAGTGTTGTGATTATGCAAATGGCCAGGGTGGATCCAGATCCCTTTAGAAAGAGGCCACCTGATTAAAGGCATGGATGGAGAAATTCCTATATCAGCAGAATGTCCAAGAAGGACAGAGTACCACAGCTGATGGGCTGAGCGGTCAAGTCCTCGTTTCAGAGTCCAGAGGTTCGCAACAGTGGACGCTGGGCAAGTGAGAAGCTGCTTCCGGTTTCAAGACAACAGAACAGTGACCAATGTCATGGGTGGAAGCTTGTCAGAGAGAGATTCAACCTAGAAGGAAGAAGAAATTTCCTGATAACGAGAACAATGAATCAATGGAACAGCTTGCTTCCTTGGGTTGTGTTGTGATTCAGGGTCAGCCTGTGAGTTCGGCAGTTGGGTCGGACGACTCAGAGGAGGAGGAGGGGGGTGTTGAAGAGCTTGCTGATGATGGCCTTGAGGCTCCGCAGAGCCCTCAGCCGGGCCCCTCCCACCTGGTCACGACAGAGACCCAGCTGTGTGAGCCTGACAGCGTGGATGAAGATGACCCACAGCTGGCCCTGTTCAAGGACGCCCGACGCAGGAGGCAGTCAATCAGGAGTAAACAGAGGAAGGCAATGGGGCACCTTGGAAGGAGGCAGAGAGAGGCCACGCCCTGAACTGTATTTAAGGGGAATGCGTGGGAGGGCTGGTTTGCTGAAGGCAACCACTTGGATAGTTCCTGTTTCATAGCTCCTGTTTCATGGTTGGTGTCTTGTCTTGCTCTGTTTTATGTTAATAAATTTGGCAGGCTTTATTCCAGCCTCTTGCCGTTTGTAAAGGGGTTGTCCCTGCTTTTGCTGCAGGGCCGGTAGCAGGCTGGTACAGAACAGGTTGTGGGTGCTCCATCACTGGAGGTTTTTAAGAATAGACTGGACAGGCATTTGATTGGGATGGATAAAAACTCCTGCCTTGAGCCTCCAAGGTTCCTTCTAGCCCTATGATTCTACGTCCTAGTGGCCCACTTACCAGAAAAACTGACCTGTGCTTTCCCTCCAGTTCCAGTGCTACCCAAAATAGGGCACAAATGAAGATGCTTGAGGCATGGGGGTTTTTAATTGTTCTATTCTGGCCCCAGAGAACACCTCAATGGATGAGCGAGGAGGCTGAAATTCACAGACTTCCTGTCCTCCAGCAGAGGTTACAGCTTCTACAAAGACTGGGCGCCGGCGTCCTAGACAAGGGAGCTACCTGATGCAATCCAGTTATTCATTGTTTTCTCCTCCTGGGACTTGTCACGGGTTCTTAGGGTTTTCATGACCGCTCCCTTTCAACTTGTCAGTCATCCTCTCAAGAACATGCCGGCCTAGAAGCCAGTAAGGCAGTCCTAAATCCTGAAGTGAGAAGGGGTTTCTGTGTATTCCGTTAAGACAGAGTGGGGCTAAGATTGGATACTCGTGCTTCATGCCCCTGGTCAGTTCAAGATTCCAACAAATTGTTAGGAGGTTGTATGTTCCCAGATCTGCCAGAATGAACCAGGCACAAGTCAGATGCCTATGAGGGTACGAAGAAAATCCTTCAACTCAAGCAAGACAGACAGTTGAGAGCCTATTTGTCTTCTGCAGCAGAGGCCCCCCCAACCTTTTGGGCACCAGGGACCGGTTTCGTGGAGAGGTTTTTCCGTAGACCAGAGGGGGCGTGGTTTTGCATGCTGCCTGCATCCTGCAGATGGGGCTTTGCTTGTTTGGCATGCTGCGGACCGGTGCCGGTCAACGGACTGGGGGTTGGGGACCCCTGTTCTACAGAGCAGGAAGCCTGAATGAGATATGTGATCCAGCATCAGCAGGAAGGTCAGGAAACACTTTCATCCAGTCAGCCAGCAAGAAGTCCATTGGCGACAGGGTGCTTGGTGATGGGTGGGTGGACTACCTTGATGGGCAAGACATTTGGAGTCCCATTAATGGACTTTTGTAGAGCAGTTGCTTGGACAGAACTATTCATGTTCACAGACACATTTGCCTCCACAAACACAACCTTTGAACACATGGTGCCATATACTAACACAGTCTATACACCCTTCGTGTCACCTGTCTTGTCCGTAACCAAGAATGGTGGTAGGACTGTTGCACAGCAAAAGGACCGTCTATGAACCTTTCAAGTGTACAGTTGCGATACTGGATCGAACGCACAGAAAATTGTGCAGACTCGAGAAGGAAAGAAATACGGATTTAACGTTACAATCTTTGAAGGAAGGAATTCAAAGCTTTTTTGTTTAACATTCACAACAAGATAATGTGGAGTGGAAAGGGATTGATGCAAAGTTATCCAGAGAGAGCTTTGTTGCAGAATGGAGGATATGAATTTGGGTCTGCCTAATCATAGCCTTACCGTGGTAACTGGATTCGCATTACCCTAGGGCAGAATGTGGGGTTTTCTTGGTTCTGATTTAACAGTTGTTTGAGTCCAACCTTTTTTAATTTATAGTTTAGCCTGCTGAAGATTCAGCCATTTGTGGCTTATTTCGTAGACTGTGAATAAAATTATGGCTCACTATGATGTATGAATCCAGTTACAGCTGGGTTCAACATTCCAAGGTATAATGTGCTGAGCCTGTTGTAGCCATTCTGGCTTGTTAAACCATGGTTTAGCAAAACTTTAAGCAATACCAGTTATGTTAGTATCACACTGAACATCAGGACAGTTAACTATATTTTGCCTAATGCGTGTGAATTATGTTGGGTGGCTAATTCAAAGCGTTCTATGCACCCATGCGGAATGCCATATACAACAGCCAACACCTTAGTCACAGTATTCTTTAACTTAACTCTAGAAGGATCATGTCAAACTAGGAATCTTGTTCAACATTGCAAATCAGGTTCAGTTGATCAGTGTGCGAACCCATTAGATACAGAATCCTGTCATGGATGAGTTACAGGTAGCAAGAGTTTCTGTTGTTAAACAAGGCAGTGCATCATTCCCAGTTTTATGACCATTTTTGTCATGGTGGTTCGGTGAACCATTGCAGTTGGTGGTTATGTGAATCATATGGTCTTTAAGCAAATATGGCATTTCCCATTGACTGCTTGCTGAAAGCCAGCTGAAAAGGTTGTTAAATAGCAATCATATGGCCCCAGGACACAACCATTGTAAATACAGGTCTGATACCAAGCAACCAAATTGTGATCCTGTGACTGTAGAGATGCTATGTCGGTTGTGACAGCTGGTTGTAAGTCACAGGCTAACTTTGAACACTCCCTAAACGAAAGGTTGTAAGTTGAGGACTAACGTATTATGCTCTTGTAGGAACTGTTCTCCACAACAATGCATTTTTGGTGAATTATCTTCATGCTAGTCTTTAAAATGTAACATTAATCAGGTAATGAGCATCAGCTGGTGGATTTGGGCAGCATGTTAAACCATGAATGCAATTGATAAGCTGGAATGGCTGGGTTCATTCAGCATAGTAAGCCAGGGTTTGTATAGCCAGCTTGTTAAACAAGCCACGCTTGATGTCTATACATAATCTAAATCACAAGCCATAGTTTTATTGCCATAGTGGCTGGGCCAGAACTGCACACCAAGCCCAAAGGAATCCGTCTTGGATTATATTCATACAGCAAACCATCTTTGGGATTGATTCGTATCTGATCGGTGCCTGCAAGACGAAAAATAGCTATGATTTGCTGCTTGCATTTTAATTCTTTCCGATGATCTTTCTTGGGTCTTTGCTCTCTTCTAGATCCATCACGCGAGCCTACTATAGGAATTCCGTTGGTGGCTTGCTCCTCTTTGACATTACCAACCGCAGATCCTTCCAGAATGTCCACGAGTGGCTGGAGGAGACCAAGGCCCACGTCCAGCCTTATCAGATTGTCTTTGTCTTAGTGGGCCACAAATGTGACCTGGACACGCAGCGGCAAGTCACCCGACACGAGGCCGAGAAACTGGCCCTCGCCTACGACATGAAGTACATTGAGACCTCGGCCCGGGATGCCATCAATGTGGAGAAGGCCTTCACTGACCTGACTCGAGACATCTATGAACTTGTGAAAAGGGGGGAGATAAGCATCCAGGAGGGCTGGGAAGGGGTCAAGAGCGGCTTTGTCCCCAACGTAGTGCATTCTTCGGAAGAAGTGGTGAAGTCAGATAGGAGGTGCCTGTGCTAACTGGGGAGCCCCAACGGGTTCCATTCTACTCCACAAACTTGGTGGGAAAGCGGAGGTGGTGCGGTTCGGGAGGCAAAGCACCAGCGCTTGGACAGCTGGAGGACAAAAGCCCCAAAGGAGGCTACAACCCCATTATGTACGAATCAATCCAGATGCATGTTAATGTGGTAGAGATAAGGCCATGGGAGTCTGGAAAACTGGGTAGGGATAGTTGCCCTCAATGGGTTTTATGTACCTTGGTTTAAATAGATTCATTGATCACCGCTTTTCTCCTTTTTTCCTATTTTTTTTTTAAAGCCATAGTCCAAATTGCCTACAATTAGGAAGCGTATTTCGAAAAGGAACAAGGAAAAGAGACAGAAATCATAGCTTCTCCAGAAACCATATGCTTGCTACCTTTTAAGAATCACCATGGCTGAACTAATAATAATAATAATAATAAAGGGCTTGCTGCAATAGAAATTAAACAAGTCAAGGCACTGCGGAGCCACTAAAATTGAAGCCAGAGAGACCGTTATTTTATTAGGAGTTCCAATATGGATGTTGCAGAAGTTTCCCGGAGTTTGATAGTTCAGGTTCCACTATTGATCTGGGAAGAACTCACCAGCTGAATTGGCAGGGTCAATATTTTATTGGTTCTTTCTGAGATGTACAGTCACGTTCCTTCAAAAGCCCCCGTGCTCCTCCCTCTTATTTTTCTCCAGAAAAGCAGCCCCATGAAGAAAGTTGGGGGTGATTGGTCCAGAGCCAACGTCATCCATGGTTGAGGGGCACTAGAAAGACCCTAGGTGTCCCTGGTCCTAGCCCAACACTTCAACCATTAAGAGTAGCCATACTGATTCACAATCCTGAAAGGATTCCCAGGAAAATATTTTCTAACTGCTCTACAAGTCAGGTGTGCAACCCTTTCCATTTTAAATTAATTTGCTTTAATTAAAGTAGAATTACACAGCGGTGAGTCTTCCCTATGTATTTCATGGTTTCCTCCCCCTATCACTTAAACCACGTCCAGTTTGAAGAAATCTTTCAGTTCTTGCTCGGTCTTTCATCCAAGATCTGAAGGAACTGGAATCTCAGATTTCTGCCATGATGCAAGAAGAGGTAACCCTATTGACTTATTACCAATAACGGCTATTAAAATACACGGTTGGATTTATATTCTACCTCTTTTCTCAGGGAGTTCCGGCAAGTTTGTGCGGGCTCTCTTTCCCAATACCACAAACCTTCGAAGCAGGTTGGATGAGGTGGTTAACTGGCCCAAAGTCTCACAGCGAGACCTTGATCACCCCACGATCACCTCATTAGATCACCCTGATCAGTACATTTATCCACTACATCCCTTAATGAAATGTTGGAGGTTGCTTGGGCCACCTGGAAAATTAATTCCTGCAAGTCATAGGAAGGGGGGGGGCTGGTGTGTCTGTGTGTGAGAGAGGGGGTGGGTGTACATTTTTGATCAAGGACGTTCTAATTTTCTTCTGGAGAAAAGCCAAGATTGATTAAAGCAGGAGGAATCCACGCTTCCTGCTCTTGGGAGGTTGCATTTCCGGCAGGTCCCAGCTGAGAAGAAAGAGGATGCATAGTAAGATAGGCAAGCAAGAAGGGATGCAAAGCAATCGTTTTTGCACGTCAGTGAACTTGCAAGAATTGTAGTTTTAAAGGCCTTTCTTTCCCTTCTGAACATATTATCAATCGTTTTAAACGTTAAGAAAGCGAGCTAGATTAGTTAAGTGAGGGAGCTCATGAAACAACCTGGAATTCTTAAAGCGGAAAAATCAGTGTTTACAAAATAAAATAATAGGAAAAAAAAGATTGGTTTGGTTGTCAAAGAGAGACAGTTAAGACGTGAGCAGAAGGAAGAAATCTGGGAGATGCTGAGTGATAGGAAATTGCTTTTAAATCACTGTTTAAAAATAATTTCTTTACCGGTTCGGTGGGGGCAAACAAGCAGATAATAATTCTCCCAGTCCGCAGCAGAGATTGGTATGTCAAATGCAAATCTCCGAAATTACTTTTAAAGGCAAGATGAATCTGCATTTTCAGCAGCAGTTCCACTTTTTTTTCCTTGTTGATCAGTTTGCATCTGGAGCCCGGCTTTTTTATGGCCATCTGAGGCTCTGAATGCAGAATGGAAGGAAAGGAGGGTTGGATTCCTAGAGAGCATTCATTCTTGTAACATTTCTGAAGAATGTTTAGGAAGAAGCCAATGTTAAAGGAAACAATGTTAATTAGAGGCTTGGTTTCTTTTCAGGAAAGTTTGCTTTGAGGCAGAAAAGGGCTATATACCCTTTTTTAATGACCTACATGCATTCAGGGAGTTTACGTTTCTTTCTGGGGTTGACAGTAATAATTTTGTGATCGCCCCCCCCCCCCCCAAAAAAGAGGCTCAGATACAAATAGATTGCGCCTGGCTCAGATTGCAAGCTGCAGAAGTCAGAAGTAAAAACATTCATCCCGTTTGCTAAGGACATCGGGAAACATTTTTTATAGTGATACAATAGTTTGAATAAGGGATGAAGCCCACGTATGCTGAAGACATTTTTTTAAAAAAATCGGTAAGTCAGATCTAGACTAATTTCAAGAATCTTGCAAAGCGCTGAACCCAGAAGTAAAATAAGATTGTAGGATTGGTTATATTTTGCATGCTCTGCCTCAAATTGTAGCTTTCTATACGGAGTAAAGACAGAAAGGCAAACTCTTCTGCCTGTTAACCAATTAAAGACGTTTTAGTCAATCATCTGAATTTCTGCTGAATAATGGGGGGGCAGAGGGAACATTTCTATGAAACAAAGAGGTTGGGTTCTTTTTAGATAGTATCTGCGTGGGTGTGACAGACATTACTATTGTAGAAAAATTCCAGCTTCTCGCATAAAGGATTGCTGCTTATGATTTGGTATGTGCTTGCATTAAATATGCTTTTTTTAAAAAAAATAGGTCTATTTCCACAGGAAGGGAGGGGGTGTTAGCGGTTTAAGTCAATTAATCAAATTGATTTTTAGAATCACTCGATCCAGCTGATGAAATGTTGGAACTCCTTTAAAAACTAGCTTTTTTTCCCAGATAGGAGAATAAAGGGTGGGAGGAAGTGATGATAGATCCATGTAATACTTTTGAAGAGTGTCAGTACACTTGTTGGAACCTTTTGTTTCATTCTGAGTTTTTGCTATAGTTTTCTGTTTCTGCATGATTCACCAGTGACTTCAAATTATTTCTGTGATCAAATTAAGGCAATATCTAAACTACTTTTTAAATGCCTGTTTATCAAGTGTTGAAAGATATGCTTACGTATCTTAAGTTACAGTTGCTTGTAGATTTCACCTGGACTTGGAATAATTGATCCATTAAAGCAAAATAATTCAGAATTGATTTTATACACATCAGCCTTATACAGTATGCTATTCCATGTGCTGTTCAATTCTCTGTAGAATATTTCATATACATGTACATTGTGCAAATGTGCACACATAGATTAAAAATTAGGCTGTTACAGAACCATGTGCATTAATGGGAGATAAACATAGAGAAGAGCCACAAAGATGATTAGGGCACTGGAGGCTAAAATATATAAGGAACGGCTGCTGGAATTGGGTATGTCTAGTTTAATGAAGAGAAGGACCAGGGGTGACGTGATAGCAGTGTTCCAGTATCTCAGGGGCTGCCACAAAGAAGAGGGAGTCAAGCTATTCTCCAAAGCCCCTGAAGGCAGGACAAGAAGCAATGGATGGAAATTAATCAAGGAGAGAAGCAACCTAGAACTAAGGAGAAACTTCCTGACAATGAGAACAACTAATCAGTGGAACTGCTTGCCTCCAGAAATTGTGGGTGCTCCAACAGTACAGGTTTTTAAGAAGAGATTGGACAACCATTTGTCTGAAATTGTATAGGGTTTCCCCCTTAAGAAGGGGGTTGGACTAGAAAGCCTCCAAGGTCCCTTTCAACTCTATTATTCTGTTATATTCATCTAAGTGACACAACTCACTTCCTCTGGATTTGAGGATGCATTCATGCCCAGTTCAGTGGTGCTCTTACAGCATCCTAATCTTTGGTAGTTTTAAACTTGTTTAGTACTTGGTTAGTACAGCCAACGGCACTGACTGATTTTAAGGCAAAATTTAATACGTGCAAATCCAAGTCTAATCTGAAGTCCAAAATCAAGAACATCTCCTAAATCAGCCTTTATGGAGCCATGTGCTAAGATTATTTAAGTGATAAGAAATTACATTTTTTCTTACTCTCATTTTTAAAAAGCCTGGATCCAGCACCAAGCTAAATCAAGATCTATGAACTAGCATAGCAGAAAATGCCTTCTGAGTGGGGTTCTTTCCTATATCTCTGGGTTAATACTGACTTAAATTAAGAATAAACATCTTTGATTTGTACTATCATGTATTAGGATGACAAAAAGACACATATAAAATATATTTAAATGAAAAGGAAAGTCTTAATAATCCTGATAAAAAGCCATGACCTAAGTCTTTTTCTAATGATTTACATTTTAACCTCTGTACACAATTAGCAGTGTACCAAGAGTGGGGCAGGAAAAAAAAAGATTCCTGTCTTTTTTTAAAAAAAATGGAAGGGGCTTGCTTTTGTAAACCTGATTTTCTGAACTGATTTTGGCTTTCTGACTAGTGCAGGGGTCAGCAACCTGAAACAGTGAAAGAGCCACTCGGAACCGGTCCCCTCACAAAAGGAAAAACTGGGAGCCACAAAAAATGTGTGTGCATGCGCATACATGCACACATGCGCAGAACAGGGTTTGAGTGGAGCCAAGGTGAGATATGCACCTACCCTGCATATTTGAGTTGATTGGTTGAACTTTTTTAGTCCCACTTTTTTTTTCTGGACTGCACATGGCAGAGGACTGGGAGCCGCAGGAGACGGCTGAAAGAGCCGCATGAGGCTCCGGAGCCGCGGGTTGCAGACCTGTGGACTAGTGCAAGAGAAAGGGCTAATGAGTTAGTAGGAAGCCATGTTTTCTTTCTAATGCTATCTGGCAAAATCCAGCAAAACTAGGAACAAGCCGAGTTTATTGGTTTCAAGTTCTGCATGCTGGACTTCCAAGAAAAATCCAGACCCTCCAGATATATAAATATACTGTACATTTTTACTAGCTTTCTGTTATATGCACTGTAATGAAATGTTATGCAATATGTTGTACTTAGCTGTGTGTGA
The DNA here is from genome assembly GCF_947247035.1 of Vipera ursinii. Lineage (NCBI taxonomy): Eukaryota > Metazoa > Chordata > Lepidosauria > Squamata > Viperidae > Vipera > Vipera ursinii. Next base: position 13,308,990 of record NC_139525.1, read on the forward strand.
AAGAAAATTATGCTCATGTTTAGCAAAGCAGTTAATGTGAATATGTGACATGCAAGATGTGTAAAGATTACTTTTTATTTTCTGCCATTTTTCATGAACCCTCAAGTAACTCTGTATACATGAACTGTGGTGGGATCTTCCCTCCTTCCCCCGCAGATTAGGTTAAAAATAAACAGACCCACTGTTTGCCATGGAATCAGTATTTTTTGTTCGTTTTTACTTGTAGGCATGTGCCTTCATTTGAAATATTTTAAAGTGTCTGTTGTTAAGCACAAGGATGAAAAGATTCTAAGTGACATAAATAGCACAGCAGTCCAATCGGATGACAGACAAGGTAACCCTTTGCAATATTGGCTTATTGATATTGTGTATAGTTACAACTTCACTGGAATGCATACGTTCAAAGGGTTTGCTCTGCAGATAAGCAGCCCCTTTCTGACATTCTACAATTCCAGTGTCAAGTGAAGATCTTTCCTATTCCAAAGACAGTAACCTTTGCTGAACTCTGCCTCTGAACATTTCATGGACATTTTGGCAGTCCAAGGAAGAAGACATTCTTTTAGTTGGCTTGGAGTAACTCTCGACTGGGGCTCCGAGGGAAATGCAACCAGTTGTTAGGCTCAGATCACAGAGACTGATCAGGTGGCATTTTGGCCAGAACCTATTAGTTCTTCAAGGACTAGCCTTTTTGGTTGACCTTATAAAAAGCCATTATTGATTTTAAATGTTTCTAAAGTATTATACAGTTATTTTTAATAGTAATAAACACTGTTTTTAAGTAAGTGTTGATAATCCAAATCAAATTATATGTTTACTTTTTTCTAGTGCTTGCAAAGAAATCTTTGGATTTTTAAAAAAATAATAAAATAACTGGAAAGTTGCAGGTTTATTCAACAAAATAGATTTTTGGCCATATAAGCATGTTAATATCTGAGTTTTTCATAATCGGAAGGATTGTTTCTTTTGTTCCTGCTGCAACTGAACTGAACAAAATATCTTTTTTTTTGTTTTTGGTAAAACACAAATACACTTTGGAATCCTAAGAAGACGACAGCTTGAGGCTCCATTCCTGAACATATCTGTATAGTCTTCATTTACTTATCCTGACTTTTTTCTCAGCTCAAAGGCACTGTACATGCCTAATGCTCCTGTTTTGTTCTGTTTCTTTCTTCACTATTTAAACAACCGTTTTAGAAATGTTAGCACATTTTCAGTTTCACTGTTTTGATAGAATGAAATAATAGTACAAAAATTTACAGATATTGTTTATTAAATGAAACTAGAAGCCAGTTAACATTTGCACTGCACGGTGAGGTGAAATCTGAGCAGTTAGTTATACTGCTAATTTGGCCATCAGGTGTGCTTCAAAGGAAAGGTGTCAAGGCAACATTTTCGCAAGGCTTCCTTAATAAGCAACATGGGAATAACATTCAACCTGAAAACACAGCTGAGCTGCAAGACACCAGTTATGTTCCAAAGGTTGCAGCTAGTATCTTCCAAGTGTTGAGACATCTGGACCAAACGGGAGGAATGGCCAGCATGCCAGTAAAATGGAGCAAAATATTAAAAACTCTTGACTGCCCGCTGGAAAAAACGGGAGGAATTGATATTTACGTATACACAGAACCAACTAAGACCACAAACAGAAGTCAGTGTTTTATTATTTAACCTTTCCAAAGCCAATTGTGTTCTTTTGAAGTACCAAGATGAGCCATTCTTCGGAACGGAATTAAACAGAGAACGTCTGGAGGGCGAGATTACAGGGGTCATTTGCCAAAAGCACCACAATGTATTGAATTCCCTGACACTCTGTCACACAACAGCTGTATGTTTGTCCCCAAGATATATTCTGGGGACCTCTTGAATAAATCCTAAGCATTCTGTCTGTGCCTTGCAAAGTGACCTTTTAATGCCCTTGACTCAAACCCCAGATTGATGAGGGGCTTCTTCACTACATACTGTTGTGGCTCCTTTTCCAACAAGCCAATAGCATGAAGCATGCATGGGATCAAGTAAGATTTGCCCGTTTTAAAAAGTAAAAAACAAACAAAGATGTCAATAACCAAACAGATTAAATTAAACACAGTCCATCAAAGGCTGAACCGAATGGTAGTTTAAAAATAAGAAGAAAAAAAACAAAACGGTATTTAAAACTAGCAGAACTATGCCGCGTTCTTAGCAGGCTCATCCTTGTTTCTTCGCTTTACGTCCCAATTATAAACTCTGGCCATATCTGCAGACAGAGATTAAGGAAGGTATGGATCGAAAGCAGACGCAGTTGCCTTGCATTTCCCTACTGCTTCGCTGACACCAAGGCAGATTTATTTGTGACTATAAAGAGCTCTCCAATGGTGCTTAGGAAGCAGGAAAGCTGATTTTCCCAAGCCAATGCCACCCAGATGGATTTGAAACTCCCATAATTCCACAGCCAACACCGATAGGCCAAAGAATGCTGATAACAAATTTCATGGAGGCTTTCTCACTACCCCTGTGAAGTTCCACTTTTGGTACATCCCAGATCACCTGCTTGTTTGGCGAAGCAGCAATGCTCATTTGAGTAAAATTGCTCTCAACTGAGAGAATAGAAGATTGATAACCAGATAGTTCATTAGTCTGTAGTATTGAGAAATCTGTCTGCTGATATTTGTTTAGAGGATCAATTGCCTCACCATCTACTAAAGATAGACATGGGGTGATTCTTCCCACATGATGCTTAAGTAGCAGCTTATAATGGGGGGGGGGGGAGAGAAACGATTACTCCAGGCTCCAATTCAGGAAAGAGCATAGAGACAGGCAGAGATGCAAATCAGTCCACTCAGCAATTTTCCATACCTGGTTCAGAAAAGATTCTATAAATGAGTGTTTGGAATTTTTCCTGAAAGGGAGCCTTAAAATAAGCAATATTTTTAACTAAGCACATGGAGGACCCATTTGCTTTTTAATTTTTTAATTCCATTTATATCCCGCCCTTCTCCTGTAGAGGTAAGAGCTTGAAGTCCAGGTTGAATCTGCACATCATCAAAAAAATATAAAATACTAACCCAGGGGTCAGCAACCTGAAACAGTGAAAGAACCACTCGGAACCGGTCCCCTCACAAAAGGAAAAACTGGGAGCCGCAAAAAATGTGTGCGCATGCGCATACATGCGCGCATGCGCAGAACACGGTTTGACTAAAGAGTGGAGCCAAGGCGAGATATGCACCTACCCTGCATATTTGAATTGATTGGTTGAACTTTTTTAGTCCCACTTTTTTTTGTTTTTGGACTGCACATGGCAGAGGACTGGGAGCCGCAGGAGACGGCTGAAAGGCTTACATTTATGCAAGAAAAAAGAGCTATGTTATCAATGATCAAAATAGGGATATATTTTTACAGACACTCCATTGGTTACGCATCCACCGCCGTTAAATGGATTTGACGGTACCTGGCTCCGAGAGTCCATTTTGGCTGAAATACGCAATAGAAATACAACTTTTGGAACTGCAATTCCTTGATACCCAGTGCTTTCTTGAAGCAGCTTGAGAGCAAATGCAACGAACAACCTAACATTTCAACCTCAAAAAGGATACTGACTTCTGTAGTTGTAAATTGATCTCTAAGGAAATCCAAATCTTCTTCTAGGGACTCAAGGTTTTTTGTAGCTGTGCTAAGATTTTTTTCTAGCAGTGCCTGGGCTTCGTCAATGTCATATTCCAGCATAACATTGGCCTAAGGGCAGCATTTAAATGAAAAAAAAATATCAAGGTAGAGTTGAAGCTTTTGCCATTCATATTAGCTCTCGGCATTAAGTAGAGGCATGTAATTGGGACTAAGGATGGTGAACTCTTGAGCTCGCGTATTCCTCTCCCTTTTCTTGTGTTGAACTTCATGCCACAGCAGTGATGCACCAAATGCCCGAGGAGCCAGAAATCTGGCACCTAATAGATTACTAAAGCTTGAAAATTGCAAATATAATGGACCCAGATGATCTCTGAAGTATGCCATGGAAGATCAGAATCACGTTACTGACCAGCAACTTTAATTCTTGACTCATACTTTGTTGCAGGATATAATTCTCTGTTTAACAAATATTTCTAAGCTGGCAAACTATGTTTTACAAGGAAGCCATGGAAGAAAGTTACATTACATTATAGTCTGCCATATCAGATATACGGTAATAAATAGAAAATAATAGAAAGTTTCGTAGTTTACTCTTAGACTTCAAAGTTTGGTGTCAGCGTCTAAAACAGGGGTGTCAAACTGCCGGCCCGTGGGCCGGATGCATCATAGCAAAACCGCGCCCACCCCATTGCCGGCAATGTCAAAAAAGCCACAATACGTCGTGACATGTCACGTGACATTGCGAGTTTGACACCCCTGATCTAAAATAAGTTTGTTAAAATCACTGGGCTCCCGTAAAAGTACTTAGGTATTCTTGTGATTTCAAAAGTCCTGCCTAAAAGTCCTGCCAAGTAAGCAAATGAGTCACATTAAATTTTCACTAGAAAATTCCCAACATGTTACAACCATATTTAGAAATACAATATATTCAGCATCGGAAGGGGTACTTAACTTTCTCCTAATTACTTACCCCTAACCAGAGACAAACTTTATCTGTAGGAGGAACTGATGCTTTACAGTAGACATTATCTGCCAACAAGAATCTGGTTTCCATCAGATCTGTAGATTCCTTTGGAAAGAATTGATCAACATAATCAAAGCAAAGCTCTACAGAGTACTTTTAATTTTCTATCATGATGAAAATACTTAAGACCTAAAGCTAAACTCTTCTCTTATAAGTAATGACGTAGTGATGTATACAAGATATTTCACTCAATTTGCCTAGGAATACACATATTGCTTAGAGCTAATGAATTATTTCATTTTTCGATTAGACATGGAAAATGATACAATATTCCAAAACGAATTCGCTCAGATAAATTATATGACTCAAAAGTGGTTAGCGTTAGCTGTAAAATTGGGCACTTAAAAATCCCCTTGCTTACCAACGGAAATTCTGGGCCCATATGACGTAAGTCGAGGACTGCCTGTACTTACCTTTTTCTTTTGCATGTGTTTTAAGATCTCTAGTGTCTGTTTAATTTCAGGAATTTGACTTTTTAACCTGTAAAATAACATACGGAAAATATGATTTTTGTCATTCTTTCTTTTGAAAAACAAAATAAAACCCAACGTTTGGATTTGTATTAAGTGTAGAAAGTAAGGGAGGTGACCTTGAAAGAAATATACAGGAACTGTTACTTAGGCAAAAGAGGTGAAGCATTTTTTACGCTCTGAAAGATGAGATAACATTCAGAAGTGGCTCAGATAGACACATCATCCCTGATTCACTGGAGTACAAGAAGGGGGTGGAAGTACAGCACAATCAGACTTGCAAGACTGGGTCTTTAGAACCAATCTTAATAAAAGTAGTTTTAGCCTTCTGTGGAATTGATTTCCCAGACAGTCCAGCCAGTTGGGGTGGCAATAAGTGAGACGGTGGATGTTAAACTTTCTCTCAAGAAGAAAATAGCTGAGTCACAAATAAGTTACTTGCACACACCATTGTGACCACGCATGGCAACCCCTCATCGCACCTAATAAGAAAAGCATTCCCTTCAGATATAAATGTAGGAACCAGAACCTACTGCCAGTTTATCCACCTCTCAGCTGATACAGCATTTTTTTAAAAAATAACATTCAGTGTTCCCGATTACTGGATGGGGAATGAGCATCAAAAGCTCTACTTGTGGCAGAATAATTGTTTTACTATATTTCATGCAATTTCTTCCTATAGCCTCAAATGTATTTCAGAACATACGACATATATACGTGCAGTTATGAATATTTGAAAACCAGGAACCACAAAGCTAGTTGTAAATATGTATAAATGTGGTGTAAATTAATTTGTTACTTTTCATATATATTTAACAAAATAATTCATACCACATTTATGCTTGGCAGTAAAAAGGTAAAGGTTCCCCCGCACACGCGTGCTAGTCGTTTCCGACTCTACGAGCTGGTGCTGATCTCCGTTTCAAAGCCGAAGAGCCAGCGCTTGTCCAAGGACGTCTCCATGGTCATGTGGCAGGCATGACTAATGCCAAAGGCGCACGGAATGCTGTTACCTACCCACCATAGTGGTTCCTATTTTTCTACTTGCATTTTTACGTGCTTTCGAACTGCTAGGTTGGCAGAAGCTGGGACGAGTAACAGGCGCTCACTCTGCTACGCGGCACTCGGGATTCGACCCGCCAAACTGCCGACCTTCTCATCGACAAGCTCAGCGTCCTAACCCACTGAGCCACCGCGTCCCTTATGCTTGGCAGAGATGGGCCCAGATTTTAGAACAGCCTTTGCAAAAGAATATTGTAAATATAACCCACCTTCTTTTCTTCTGGGCAAGGTTAAGCTCCATAAATTTGTATTTTTGATATTGTTCGTCCAGCTTCTTGAGCACTACATCTGCGGTTTCATTTCCTGGCTGTTTCATGAAAGAATCTACATCTTCCTTAAAGTAAGAATACACATATATTGTTAATTCCAAAAACACGAGATCAGGACTGATGAGCCAATATCTTGTTTTGTCTGCTTTTTTCACATCCTGGCAAGAAGGATTGGCCAAACTGGACAATTGGCCCACCACTGAAATGCTCTTGGGTTTGCTCCTCAAAATCATTTCCACCTACTGGTCCACTTAGTCGGTCTGGTTAGCTGAGAGGGAAACAAATGCTGGTGGTGAAGACACAAAAGTAAAGCGCTAAACTGAACTCCTAGAAAATGTATAGACCCGTTCCTGCTCTTTCCTAGGCAACTACACAATATGCTTCTTTCAGAAAATTTCATGTCTTAGCAGACTGGTCCAAACCAAGAGCATTACAGCATAACAACAGTGTAACAGCCTAGATTTTACTCTTCTTTTTTTTGTTACAAAATTGGTTGGGAAATCTTGGATTGACCATTATCCTAAGCAGTCAATGGAAAAGACCCTGCAATTGACATTCTAGAAAAGATGGCAGATGAGTATGCTACAACCAAGAAAGCACTTTCTATATTAAAAGAGAAAAATTTTTGAACCCAAGAACTGCTCTGCCAATCAGGTTTGTGATGTAGATCCACTCAGGAGCTTAAAACCAGGAATACAATAGGTCCGTTCAGCTTGGCTCCTTCAGTATCTGGCAAGACGAGCATTGTCAAGAATCCTGCCTTTTGGGGTATTTTTTGTTTGTTTTTTGTGCCTTTGAACCCGTCTTGACTTCTGGTAGCTACCTTGCCTTGCCTTCTTGCCTTCTTCTTGGGTTGAGAATGACTTGAGACCAAAGTTAACTGGTTAGCTTTGCTTCTAAGGTTGGATAGGACTCCTGGTGTCTAGCCATGAAACCCAGCTGCTCCCTCCTGGAAGTGGTTTGTCCTTACTCGTCACACTACTTTCTTTCTTCATAAAGCTATGAGAGGGAGATTGCCCCAAGGTTCTCCAATTGTCTTCATGTCATAGGCAGGACTGTAACTCAGTCTATCAGTTCCTAGTCCGGTGGCTTCAACCCCAGTGCCAAACTAGCTGTCTTTGCCTTTAAGCCAGACTTACTCTGGGCGACTGCGTAGATGAGTTCCTGCAGGGGCTCTTTGGGGCAACATTTTTGGAAAGTGATTTGGAGATGAGGGAAAATGAGTGGTCCAAAGTCACTTAGCTGGTTTAGTGCCAAAGACAAGACTAGACCTCGCAGTCACCTGATGATTGCCCAAGGGGTACCCAACTAGCTTTCATACCTAAGGCAAGACTAGAACTCAGAGTCTCCTGATGATTGGCCAAGGGGTACCCAATTAGCTTTCATGCCTACGGCAGGTCTAGAAATCATAGTCTCCTGGTGATTGGCCAAGAGGTACCCAACTAGCTTTCATGCCTACGGCAGGTCTAGAAATCATAGTCTCCTGGTGATTGGCCAAGAAGTGCCCAGTTGGCTTTCATGCCTACGGCAAGACTAGAACTCAAGAGTCTCCTGATGATTGGCCAAGAGGTGCTCAGTTGGCTTTGATACCTACGGCAAGACTAGAACTCAAGAGTCTCCTGATGATTGGCCAACTAGCATTCACACCTAAGGGAAGACTAGAAGTCACTGACTCCTGCTTGCCTGTCTGCTTTGTTTGACTCCTAAGCCAAACTGGCTCTTGACCACCTCACCCTCCATAAACCTCCACAAATCCCTTTCAAGACCACACCACTTTCAAGTCTCACCTCTATACTACAGGGGGGTACCAAAACCATGCAGGAAAACTAAGCTCCCCCTACTCATTTCCACCATTACCTGCTGGGGATGCTCCCCCAAGGATAACAAAGCCAGGACAGAGACCAGCCAGATGCCTGGTGCAGTGGATGCCCTGGATCTATAGAAGCAAAACTTGAGCTAGGAAACGGTTTATTTATTTTATTTATATCCTGCCACTGATTATGGTTTACAAGTAATTCAAGCTGCCTAGAGTAGCCCCAGAGCAAGACAGGTGGGCAAACAGGCGTAACAAATAAAGTGTCAAACATACCTAGAATTCCTTTCCCTCTTATTTACCCCAAAACAACCACCCTGTGAGGTGGGTTGGGCTGAGAGAGGGAGAGAAAGGGGGGGCACTGGCCCAAGACGGTCTTTGAACTGAATTGAGCCTCCACTTTCAAAGGCAGTATACCGTTAAGTTAGGCAGCAGATCCCCCCATTGTCACTTCTTTCCCAAGAAACAGAATCTTTCCCCATGCTAAGCACATTGACTTGTTGCTTCTTAGATTGTAAGCCGCCCTGAGTCTTCGGAGAAGGGCGGGATATAAATGGGATAAAAAAAAGAGGGGCCCTTGAGCAGCTCCCACGGACTACAGCGCCCAGAATCCGCAGCCACAAAGCTGTGGGCGTCACCACCCGCACCGCGATGGGGAAAGGCCGCCGCTTCGGCCCTTCCCACCCAGGAACCAGCCACGATCAGCCTCGCCGACCCCGGCCGGAGAGGAGCCTCCATGGAGAAAAGCAGTCTACCTACAACGCCCGGCCGCGCGGGCCCTAACCGTCCCTGACAGAAACGGAGCGCGCATGCGCAGGAGAAAGCGGGCGGTTGGAACGCCGCCGCCGCTTTTCCCTCCGCGTCCCGCCCGCTTCGCCAAACCTTTTCCCGTCCCCTTGCTTACGACGAAAACGGCCTCCGGGATGCCCAGGTGAGTCCTCTTGCCGCCGCCGCCGTCGCCGGTGCCCGGGCCGTCGCCAACCGCCTCGCCGCCGGTGGCCGCCGCCATCTTGGGGAGGGAAGGCAACCGCGGCTGGCGCGCCCCGTCACACCCGCGTCCGCATGCGCGCTGCGGCCCAAGCCTTCCAGAGGGGGCGTTACCAGGTGTCACAATCGAGGCGGGTCCTAACGCTCCTATTGGCTAAGGAGGTGCCCGCCCGCCCGGGATTTGTTTAGGGAGGGGTGGCTGGAGGAGGGGGCATCCCCGTCCAGGATGCCAAGGCTCCTTGGTTTGAATGGTGGCTTCTTGAACAAGCCAGAATGGACTGGTTTATGGGAGAAGTGGCAGAGCTGGTTAAGGCTGGAATGCATCGGAGGGACAAGAGCAGGTTGCAATTTATCCCTCCGTCGCAATCTCAGCTCAGTGAAAACACTGAGTCCTTCTCTTCTCTTCTCTTCTCTTCTCTTCTCTTCTCTTCTCTTCTCTTCTCTTCTCTTCTCTTCTCTTCTCTTCTCTTCTCTTCTCTTCTCCTCTCTTCTCCTCTCTTCTCCTCTCCTCTCCTCTCCTCTCTTCTCCTCTCCTCTCCTCTCCTCTCCTCCCCTCCCCTCCCCTCCCCTCCCCTCCCCTCCCCTCCCCTCCTCTCCTCTCCTCTCTTCTCTTCTCTTCTCTTCTCCTCTCCTCTCCTCTCCTCTCCCTTCTCTTCTCTCCTCTCTCCTCTCTTCTCCTTTTCTCTTTTCTCTTCTCTCCTCTCCTCTCTTCTCTTCTCCTCTTCTCTCTTCTCCTCTCCTCTCCTCACCTCACCCTTCTCTTCTCCTCTTCTCTTCTCTTCTCTTCTCTCCTCACCCTTCTCTTCTCTTCTTCTCTCCTCTCCTCACCCTTCTCTTCTTTTCTCCTCTCCTCTTCTCCTCTCCTCTCCTCACCCTTCTCTTCTTTTCTCTTCTCCTCTCCTCTCCTCTCCTCACCTCACCCTTCTCTTCTCTTCTTCTCTCCTCTCCTCTCCTCACCTCACCCTTCTCTTCTCCTCTTCTCTCTTCTCTTCTCTTCTCCTCTCCTCTCCTCACCTCACCCTTCTCTTCTCTCCTCACCCTTCTCTTCTCTTCTCTTCTCCTCTCCTCACCCTTCTCTTCTCTTTTCCTCTTCTCTTCTCTTCTCTCCCCCTATTCCTATTCCAGATTGGTAACTGAAAAAATTGACCTTCAGGCTTTTCCATCTTCTTTCTTCTAGTGTTGTGGCGATGCCTGGTGACCTGACATCCCCTTTGCATCCTGCCCTCCAGATATGCGTTTTCCCAGCGTGGGGTGTAGTTGCTTTTTCTGGACACGAAGGGGATCTTCATCCGTAAGAATTTTAGGAAGCTTTAAAAAAACGCCAATTGCAGTCGAAAGGTGCGGGCAAGCTTTGAACTCCACTTCTCCGCATCGCTATTTCATTTTATTGAGCCCCAGAGTTTAAGCAGCCCCTTCGTTCATTGATGCCTACTGCAATCCAAAACTTTTGTAGTCCCAAAGGACAGGGGCCAAAGTTTTCCAAAAACAAATTGCAAACACTTTCTGGTGGGAGACAGAAAAACATGGAAGAAGGAAGAACTGCCGACTATAGAAGAGTGGACTTTGAAAGTTTCTAACTTGGCGGAAGTGGCAAAGATTTCAGCATATTTGAAAGATCATTCGCAACAGAGATACATTGTGGAATGGAGAAGATGGATTGAATATATTCAGAATAAATATGGGACTAAAAAGTATCATTTAGCATTTGAATAAGTAGCGGATTTTTATGACGTATAATTAGTTAGTAGTTATTTTATTAATATTTTGACTATGGAGAGTTAAAGTGTGATAGAATTTAATGTTTTATTATTGTTGTTAGCATATTTTAGATTATGCTTGTTTGTATTATTATACCCTGTATTCAGCACTGGGAAGTCGGGGAGGGGGGAGGGTAGGGTAGGGGGGGTTGGGGAGAGGGGAGGGGGAGGAGGGTTTTTTTTGGTATTAAAAAATGTATTGTAAAACTTTTCAATTAAAAAAAAAAGAAAAACACAGGGAGTCCCAAATGTGAAACTAACCCCTTCCCCCCCAAAAAAAAACTTCAAGGGAAAAAAATTGTTCTGCTGCCCAAAGGCATGACTGTTCAGTTTGCACTATCACTTGTCAAACCCAGTGTTGGTTTCCAAATCGCTAAATGTGCTGCCTTACACGCGCACACATCCACATCCCCCTGGGCGAAAGGGATAGAGCTAAAATAACTAGTTCTTTGGGAACCCCTGCTTTGTCTATTTTCCTCGCATATTTATTAGATGGTTTCCCATTCTCTAATTTTGAAGACCCTGCTCTCTGAGAAAGGCTTCTAAATGCTGGGAAAGATGGAAGGAAAGATGAGGACAGCAGCAAGGTGGAGGCACTCGGCTGCAGTGGCCTTGAGGGAAGGGAGTAGGCTGATTTGAAAGGGTCAACCTATTCTCCAAAGCGCCTAAAGGCAGGACAAGAAGCAACAGATGGAAACTGAACAAAGAGAGAAGCAACCTAGAACTAAGGAGAAATTTCCCGATAGTGAGAATAATTAACCAGTGGAACAGCTTGCCTCCAGAATTTACGGGTGCTCCAACGCTGGAGGCTTTTAAGAAGGGACTGGACAATCATTTGTCTGGAATGGCATGGGGTCTCCTGTTTGAGCAGAAGGCTGGAGTAGAAGACCTCCAAGGTCCCTTCCAACTCTTATCTTAAGATTAGGGACAGATGATTGTGGAGAAAATTGCTACGAGTTGAAAACGACTCGATGCATATTGGATCAATTTTAAAACTGAAGTCCAGAAAGCCCTTAAAGCATGTGGATGCAATGAAGCAGTAAGGAGAAGCAGAATCTGCTTTGCTTTCTAGGCCCTTTGAAGTAACCTTAAGGAGGCACCATGGTTGGACTACAACTCCCATCACACAAGATGAACTATGAGACAAACTGAAGGCTATCTAATTTAGGAAAGACTAATGCTAGAATTTATTTTATTTATTTATTAATGGGACTTATATCCCGCCCTATCTCCCAAAGGACTCAGGGCGGCTAACAACAATAACATATAATAAGTACAGAAATTACCGTAAGATAAAATTAAAGTCATCTGTGCAATAAATTAAAATTAAAAATAAATTAAAAATTGTAAACATAATTAAAATGCCTGTCAGTCCAGGTCAGCCAGGTGGAAAAGGAGTGTTTTGAGGCCGCGGCAAAAGGACTGGAGATCTTGGGTCATCCGAAGCTCAGGGGGGAGCTGATTCCATAGGACTGGCGCTGCCACAGAGAAGGCCCTTCCCCTGGGGTTCGCCAGCCGACATTGTCTAGCCGACGGTACCCTGAGGAGGCCTTCTCTGTGTGAGCGTACTGGACGATGGGAATTGCTCAGATATTACTTTCTGAAAACTAGTTGAAGCCCCATATTAGTTGCTCTTTGCTGACACCTTTGGAGAATTTTTAGGCATGGTTCCTTCTGTTAAAGGTTTACAGTATATTAGATTAACATGATTGAATCTTCTAAGGAAAGGTTGGGGTTTTTGGTTTTTTGTGTGTGTGAAAAAAGGCTTTCCTCTTCAATACCACTGTAGGGACTTACGTAGTAGCTGACTAGCTAATGTTTCAATTGAGCAAAATTAAAAATTATCGAATTGATTGAATACAAAACAGAGCCAAAACACTTTGTGCCAAAGTTTATTTTCCAAAACCTGTTTCATTAACAAAATGGAGTCTATACAATAGTCTCAACCACTTCCTTGTTTTATATGCTGTCAAGCCAGTTAGCGCCAAAATCTTTGAAGTGTTAACATGGCAAACAAAATATTTCAGAAAAATAGTGGCGGGTGTGTGTGTGTGTGTGCTTAAACTGAAAAAGCTTTTGATAGCTAGATGTGTTCTCCAACACTTTTGCAATCTAACATGAGGTGGGCAAAATAAATACTTTGAGAAGTTCAAACAGAATATCACAACATACTTAATTATGTTTCAAATGTTGAACAAAAATGTCAACTTAGAAAAACATTTCAAATATGAAAAAATACAAGCACTTTTACAGAAATCCATTAAGCATTTTCAAAATAAAGGTTACATTCCTTCAATAGTGTCTTACTGACACAAAAAACATCTTGGAATTTTAATTGTACTTGGATTTTAGGCTTACAATTACTTCAAATAAGATCTACATACAAGTATCAATCCTGGTAAATTGCAATTTACAACTAAATGGTTCAAGTGGTTTTCACTAGAACTACTGCATGAAGTTCACAATAATTTCAGTTAATGAATGAGAGAAATTTGTGTGAATAACCGTACATTTCTATTATATTCTAGTTGGAACTTTTTGTAATTTGGCTACACGATACTCAGACAACATTCAATAACTTTGTCATCTGTCACCCAAGTACTACGGCAACTACTGCTGGCCTTTGAATTCTAAAAATATGCATTTCAGAGAACCAAAACAAGGTTTTCCATCTACTGTATTTATATTCAACAACAGATGGGTATTTTTTCTGAATAACATTGGCTTCGGAGACCTCAAATTGCAGACTTTACTTACAAAGTATCTGTATTTCCAGAATAGGTTTGTTGCAACCAAAGTACTTGTATGGGTGGTGCAGATACATACTTTGTAAAAAAAAAACCCAAGAAAAAATGGCTCACAGGTTAAGTAGAATTAGTGGTACAAGACGGAGAATTTACCACAATTTACCCTGCTTCCACCAATACTGGATGTGTGTCATTGGCTCACCAAGTTCACCAACATAAATGACAGGCAACGTTCTCTCCTTTTGGCTGTGCGAAGCTACTTTGGCAGGGAGGCCTGGCACTCAGGGCTTCACCATCAACTATGGTTGTGAGATTAACTTAGCGTAGTTTTCCTGGCTGTTCAACTGAACACAAAAAAGGCCCTACAAACTAGACACCATGAGAAATGTGCAGTTGCATTTTATGTGCTTCTAAAAAAAAGGGGGGGGGATTTAGGAGCACAGCTGCAACCCTTTCCTAAATACTGTCGTTTGTACAGGGAGCAAGCAACCTCTGATGCTTTTGGCAAACTTGGGAGTTTCACAACAGAATGAGTACCTAGCCCAGGGGTAGGCTACCTCGGCTCTTTTATGACTCATGGACTTCAACTCCCAGAATTCCTGAGCCAGCATGGCTGGCTCAGGAATTCTGGGAGTTGAAGTCCATGAATCATAAAAGAGCCGAGGTTGCCTACCCCTGACCTAGCCAGTCATAGCTGAACTTAAAAAAGAAAAACAAAACTCGGGTCAAATCAAATTGGAGGGACTAATTAGAAATTACAATTAGAAACCGCCAGGCCGTAGACTGCATGGGAAGTCACACACACGCGCACACACACACACACACACACACACAGCCAAATTAGGCAGCCACAAACACTTCCACAAAGCTGTCCCAAAATGTCCATTTAATCTTTGGGAGTTTAAGAATGACTCAAGGGGTCTTCACCTTTTGGCACAGAATTCCCCCCCCCCTCTTTTGCATGCGCACGTGGGGCAGATCTTGCCGCCCTCACTGCCTATCGGTATCTTAATCCACACCCTGTTCTATCTGACAACGGCTTAAAAATGAAAGTAGGAAATGTGATCTTTTTATTATTTCGTTTGCCCTTCCAACTCTGCCAATTGACCATCTAGAATAGATCGGTGTTTCTCAACCATGGCAACTTCGAAGAGGTCTGGACTGCAACTCCCAGAATTCCCCAGGAAGTCAGCAGACTGGAAAATTCTGAGAGTTGGAAGTCTTCCCAAGTTGCTAAGGTTAAGAGACATTGATCTAGGCCAGGGGTGTCAAACTGCCGGCCTGTGGGCTGGCTGCATCATACGGAGGCCGTGCCCACCCCAATGCAAAAAAAATGCAACGCAATGCAAAGAAAGTCACGATAGGTTGTTGCAACACGTCACGTGAGGTGGCGAATTTGACATCCATGATCTATATAGAAAAGCTCAGTTGTCAATTGCCAGACACAACAAAAGCTGAACCTGCCCTCTGCCTTCCCAAGTGAACAGAGTAGCTGAGATGGGGATCTCTTCAGCAGCAGTTCCCAGCAGCCCCCATAAATATGAGGAACGGTAAAGGGTGCTTGAGAACTATTCAAAAGCTGCCCACTGCAAACTTGCTGATGGGCTTCTGCGCCACTAATTCAGCCTGGTGGGTTAGATGAAGACTAAGTTGCTTTCATTTCACTCTTACCTGTTTAAATGGGAATCACATTACAATCTTTTTCAGCAGGACTCAAAATGCCACTACTACAGTCTGAGTCCAACTCTACCACATGGCCTAAAATCTGCTTTAAAGCTTAGCTAAACTGCAAACCTTCTACGGCTTTCATAGCAAAACACTTGGGGGGAAAAAGAGAAATCAGAGTTAACGATGCTGCATTTCTGGCTCAGGAATTCTGGGAGTTGAAGTCCACAGGTCATGAAGGGGCCATAGTTCCCCATCCCTGGTCTGAATCCTACAACCACTGGATACACGAATACAAATACATCCAAAGATTTACTAGTTTTGGAGAATACTACAGAAACAACTATGAAAGGCTGAGACAAAAGGAGAAGCAAGACTGCACCAGTTATTACAGTATTTAAAATGAGTGACAGACAGCCAGAGAGAGAAAATGAGTGACACAATTATGTTTTTCAATCGGTACCTGACAATCAAGAAGTCAAAGCACACCAGAATCAGAAGAAACCTTTCTATTTCTAAACATTTTCTAGAAACTGCAGTGAAAACATCGTTTCCCTAACTCAAAAATATAATCTTTAGAATGGAAATAAGCGAGCAGTACGCAATGCATTTCAGCATTATCCTCAAAATGTAAACTACTTGAGGAAAAAAAAAATGGGATTCCCTTTCATGTACAAATAAAAGCACTGATCCACAGTGCATTCTACTCAAAAGCTGATATCCCAACAAATTCTCAAACCGCACCTGAAAAAAGAGCAAACCAAAAAAAAACCCAAAATAAAACCACTTCCTGTATGTACACCCTGTATTCAATTTTAAAGGTAACATTTCAACACCACCACCCCCTCCCCAAAGTCTTGCCTTAAAAAATGGTACTTATCCTTACTATATACAGAGGACTAAAAATATTTTATTGTTCTTTGTAAAATGTGTTCCTTTAGAAAAAGGAACCTTCAATTCAGAACAGACTTTTTTCAAGTATGACAAAATCTAGCTTTCCCCTCCTGTAGGGCCAGCTAGGCAGAACAGTGGGACGAGAACGGCAGCTCAACTGGGATGCCAACATGCCATATGCCAATCAGGAGACATACACACACACACACACAGGACCTTGCCCCAAAATGTTAGTATTGGGCAGCTCACCAGCTGCAGACGTTTCTCTACACCAAGTTAATTTCTAGCATCAGGGAAGATCGCCCATGGAGACAGGAGGGAAGGCAAGAGCGCATCTCTTAGGTCACCTCATTTCTGGATGCCAAGACCACATACATGCCCAGCATTCTAGGAGACATGTTGCCACTGTGCATGGTGCTGAATTGACACACAAGGCGTGCCCAACAGCATTTTCTAGAATCTCACTCAACTTCCTAAAAGCCAGACGGCAGTCCACAGCTCTGCCTAACAGCTCAACACGGAGCTGCGGCTGTGCAAATGTTCCCAAACAAGCATCTAGCCATCTTCAGATCCATCCTGCTTCTCTTGGAAACATGAAAAACCCAAATCCCAATGTTACTATTATAAGGGGGAAACAAGAAATGATGTCGACATACAAGGCCTTATTAGTGGATGTATGTGCAACAGGCAGAACCTTTGATAAATGCTATCTCTGAATATCTGCAGTTCATTTCTTTCTGCTGTCTTAATTTTGGCAAGTCATAAAAAAGAGTATTGATAGCTAAAGCCAGGATGTCCCAATTTCAGACTGAGATTAGTTGCAAATTAAGGCCTGCTGGACTTAACTGGGCTGATTTCCCAGTAAATAATGGGTAGCATAAAACAGGCAAATTCATCCTATTTGTGGTTAGCTTTTTTTTTTCTTTTAAATAGAAACCTTAAATTCACCACTGGTGTAAAATGAGCATAATAGGAAGTATCCTCTCTCTTATAGCAAACATTTGAGAACTAGAAAAATTTGCCAATAAAAATGTTAATGGGCGAAATATTACACTCATTATATTAATCTTCTTTAGCATCACCAGTATATTTACAAGGACGTGTTCAATACTGGATAGGCAAGTGCTAATTTTGAACATGATTTTTCTCCTTTAAAATTTTCTGTGCATTATTTTCATATATTGCACTACTGTGGAGCGCTCAGGAACACAAAGATGAAACTTCCTGGTCCCTCTTTAAAGCATCACCGTCTTTTCCTGAGGCCATGAGCAGAGAGCCACCACACAATCCTCCAAACTCAAGTGCTTTACAGAGTTGCAGTCAGGTGTTGCATCTGTGCTCCGAAGCACCTACTGGGATTGGATTTGTTTTTGAAGGCCTGTCCAGCCCTAATGATAACCTCCTAAGGCATATGAGATCAGGTGCGTTACAATGTTAGTTCATGTGCTTAAGTCTCAGACTGGAGTGTTCCTGGATTTGGCTGGGATACAGTTGACTGATAAACTTTCTAGGAAGTTCACTTCGCTCTATAAATAAATATAAAAAATCAGGGAGGGGGGGGACTGTTTTAAGTATGCACAACATATACACTTACTGTCCAACGTGTCAAGACCATTCAACTATAACAACACTAAAAATCACTGTAAACAACCTTTAGCCAACTGGAAGTTGAAAATGGTACAGTTGCCTCTACAATGGTAATTTCTGGCACGAAGACAGAAAATTTCAGCTGCGGCAGGTGCAAAAACACTTGCAATAAAATGAACATAGATCACTTACCCAGCTCTACTACTTGTTTTTTTTTAAATTTTATTTTAAAGATCTTTCAATCTTGCAGCAAGGAACTGCAGCGCTGCAGCCACCGTCAGGGAGACAGGAAGACTCCAGTTTTTCAGTGCAGGGGTACTTCTGCCAAACTGTTCTATGAATGCAATTCCTGTCCTGCAGAGTCAGCTCTTCAGTTCAGTCACAAGCACTACCACCCAGGGCGTAATGTCCTGACGCCATTTTTTTCACTGTCCATTCTTGTGCCAGTTTAATGGGAGGGGGCAATTCCATGACACAGTGGCTGGTCAGGAGATACAGACAACTCCCACCTTATCTAATTAAAGGCCTGGTAACTAAGCAATATTATTTAAACATCACCCAGAGAACTACATACTAGAGATTACTTCCAATTCCAAAGCTAATATTTACAGCTGATATACACAACTAGGGACAGCTGTGGTTCAGAAACCACTGCTTGACAGAACAAAAGCAAAATTGCTTATTGTCTAAACTCAGCTAAAATATAATCACATCCAGGACTTGGATATGATAAAAACAGAAGCCTGTTAAAGATGGGATGAGATCCTGATAGAAACCACACAGATCAAAGGCATAAAAACACATCATTATGCTATCAACTGCAGCTCACGAACAGTGTTATTCACAGGGTCAACTGGACACCATGTTTATTTAGAAGATCACTGGAAAGGTGTAAGGAGAATACAATCTTATGTGTACCTTCTAAGAAAGAGGTTGTTACAGGTTGTGTGTGAACTGGTGAAAGGTTTTGCAGGCACAATAGGTTGTGCATGTTCAGTGGCTGAGCTGGAAGTAACAAGCTACAGAGAAATTAAAGTCTGTTTTTATGAACTGTACTGGATATTAAATAGAGGGAAGAATTTGTAAATATTAGAAATTTTATACATCAATATGTTGCAATGGGAACATTGTGGTTATTATTATGAATTACTATTATTACAATAAAATCAGTAAGTACACATAATATTATATCAAGCAATAACATAAGAACATACTTTCATCTGGAGAGTTTCTCTCTCTCTCTCTGATGAGATGGATATTGCAAGATGTTCCCTGCTGTAAGATTGCAGCCCGTAAATATAATAAATTAAACATCATTAAAATTCCATGATTAGACAATAATCTCTGGGATTTAAAAAGCTTGCTGCTTATATTATGGTGTTAAACTTCACATGATCACAATGTCTGTGATAAAATATTTCTAATTTATTATAAAACCTATGTTATTCAAAACACATACCTGCCTAAACTGGACTGAGTGAAAATCGATGGGAAGGCGAGTTTGTACAATCTTATATGAGGATTAGTTAAATTAATGCATGAAAACATCAATTCAAAGAAATCCCACAAATCAATTGCTCCAGCTTATATGGGGTCAAAATAAATACTGGTTTGGGGCAAACCTGGGGAATACATTAAAATCAAAAGCCCTTGAAAATTCACTTTCCACATTTAATTACATGCATCCAGTTTACGTCTTTGTCAGTACATGTCGAAGATTTGGTCTAAAACATTTTTTTCCACTTGCACATTTAATCCATACAAAGTTAGTGGTTACAAATTGCAAACACATATGTAAAAAATGATTCTTTCCTTTAAAAAATCATGTTTAGCTTGACAAAACAAGTATATCCTTTTTGAAGCAGGCTTTTTTTTTACATTCTTGGCACAATATTAACAAACACAAAAGACATGTATAGAAGAAAAAAAATGGTTTTCTGAATTTGACATTCTGATCTGCAAAAATGTTTTTTTTCCTTTGTTTTCTTTGCTGTTAAATCCCTTTTTGCTAGGAACAAACCCCACAATTCTGCAAATGCTTGAAAGAGCAAGATCAATTGCTGTATTTTAACAATATGTGACCAAATAGGGGAAAATTTTACTAAAGAGCCACACTAACATTATTTGATATCCTTTGTCCTGTTATTGCTGTGATAACGGGCCTAACACCAGAAGCCTGGCAGTGATATAAAGGAGTCAATTCTTCTATTAATTAGAACTCTTCTTTGATTTTAAAAAGGGATTTTAAATCCAAATTTCTTGCAATTCCCTGTTTTTTATTTATTTATTTTTAATTCCATTTATATCCCGCCTTTCTCCGAAGACTCAGGGCGGCTTACAAACTGTTAATACATCCTGAATAAGCTGGGTCAAGTCCCATGGTATTGGTTAATCTATCCTTATTACTGTTATTGTTATCATCATCATCATCATCATCATCATCATCATGATGTTTTGAAGGAGAGTTGAAAATTATGGACCATCAGGTTGAATCACCGCATTACATACACTCTCCTAAGCTGCAGTAATCTCTCACGTATTTTCAGAAATAATAGCTTGAGCTTTTCAATACCAAAGAAATTTGGAGCTGTATATCTTTAAGTGGTAAATATTCATATTTTGAATATTACAAAGATAAACAAGAAAAAAAATCCTGCAATTCTGGAGAAATTCTGTCCTTAAAAGGTTTACACATTATTTACACTTCTTTCCCCTAAAAAATGTTACTGTACGTAGTTTTACGGGCACCTTTTCCTTGTCTCCCTTGTTAACAAAAACTAAGCTACGCCATGGATGGACCGTTCAGAAATCCACCTTTCCAGTTCTTAAAAGTGCACCACCGAACGTGATGAAGCACAACGAAAAATGCAACCTCCCAGACTTACAACTTCTGGCTGACCATTTACTGGCTGTTGTTGTTTTTAGCCAGGATAGAAGTCAACTCTCACCAGAGTCAAAAAAAAGCAATGCTACTCGCATAAAGTATTGCAGCTGTGGCCATTCACACCAGAATCTCACACACTGCTCAGGAATACACTATTCCAGCACCCCCGACCTGGCCCAAGGGTAGCCCTACAGCTGGGCTAAACTATCCCTCTGCTTGAATTCCAATTAATCTGTTTTCCATTAACGGGCAATTCAGTTAATGCCAATGGCCCCGTTTAATTAAAGTTGATTCACAGAGTTTCAAAACTCACAGTATAAAATCCATGAATCAGAAGAAGCTAGCCCAATACGAGGAAAAACAGCTTGATTTCCCAAGATAACCAGCTTTACTCATAATGCGGGATTTACTCCTGTCCATGTACTTACTGTTTCTGGTAGTCCCTCAGAATATCTAAAAGGTTTATTGCTCAACTTGGCTCTATAGTGCCCATGATTAGTTTCAGGGGGGAAATAAATAGAAGTTTGAGGCTGTCCACTTGCTTATTACAGGCTCAAAATTAAAGATAATTCCTTCCAAGGATTCCTCAGTAAGCTTGTCTTTAAAAGCAACAAGTGGGACATTCTTTTTGAACCTGGATGACCTTTAGCTTCAAAATACTTAAAACTTCTCGTGGAAAACAATTTTAACCCCATCCAAACCCATACATGATTTCAGACCATAGGGACTGTTATAAAAAGAATCTCTAAAGCACAGCAATTAAAAGTAATTTTATAGTATACACGGAGCAAGTATGAGCTCTGGCAAAGGCTGCAGTCTGAAAGTTTCATCTTCTCTCTACCAATATTTGGTTGTCAAATAATCTTGCTGTTTTGGCAGATCTACATAAACTGAATCTGTAACAGAAGAAACAAAGCCAAATTAAAACTATTAAGAAAAATACTCAAAGTTATTTGGGCATTTCAGAAAACTGAGTTAAATGAGAGATGCAAACATTAACACGTTTTGCCCTTGCAATAGTTCTTAGCACCATCAGATGATGACAGACCCACTGCTGAAAAAGACAATAGCAATTTTTAAAAATTTAAATATCACTTTCATAAGTTCTAACTCTTATTAGAATTGAAGAAGCTTCTTGGATGAGAATAATAATAATAATAATAATAATAATAATAATAATAATAATAATAATAATAATAATAATAATAATAATAATAATAATTTTATTTATATAAAATAAATAAAAGCAAATGTTTTCAAGGAAAAGCAAGCTAAGAAAGTCCAGTTGCCTTTTGAAAAGCACCTTTGGGACAATCACGACCTGGATGATTGAGAATTTGACATTCACCTGCCAAATCCTGAAAAACAAGCCTGTAGGCCAGGGATCTTCAAACTTGGCCCTTTTATGACTTGTGGACTTCAACTCCCAGAATTCCTCAGCCAGTGTGCCTGGCTGACAAATTCTGGGAGTTGAAGTCCACAAGTCATAAAAGGGCCAAGTTTGAAGACCCCCTGCTGTAGGCCAACTTCAAGATCTATCACAACCCAATGCTGCTTTCTGTTTTTCGCATCTAACTTCTGTTGCAATTCTATTCATATTACTGATTGTGTGTTTTCTATTCCATTTTTTGTCTTAAAGGTGTTGGAAGTGTTTTGTTCACTTCTACCATCTCCACTTGTCTTCTTACAGTTCTTCACCCAATTCTCCACAATCTGTAAACCAGATAGAATCTGACTTCTTGCTATCATTTGCTTGCTGTCTCCATTGTGAAAAGCAGGATTTTAACTTATTGTTTTTGTCTCTCTCTCTCTCTCTCCCCGTCTCTCAGTCTCCCCGTCTCCTGGGATCTTAGGATTCTATTGTTTCTTTTTCCTCTTCTGGGTACTGCTTTTATAAATCCACTCATAACCTCACCTTGAAGTGCTAACCAACTCTTTATTTAAAATCTTTCCAAAAAACTTGAACGAGCTAAGGACCCATCAACAAAACGCTTAAGGGGTTGTGGCAAAATGTCAGCAAAACATTTTAACATTCACATTCTCATTTAGGAGAAGAAGAAGAAAAAAATCACCACAAACCTGTGTTCCAGAGATAGGTGCAAAAGGATTGTTTGGCCTTAGACCGGTCTGGGTATAAATCATAGGCTGAGGTGTCATAATAGGGGCAGTTCCAATCTGAGTAGGTACCTGAAGGTAGAAAGAACGCCTAAAGTCATTCATTGCTCTCCCAGCTTGAAAAGTCACAATGTAATTCATTTTCCTGCCGTCACAAATGCGAGCCAAACAACAGTGTACAGCAGAGATCTCCAGGTCTTCCCCAGCCAGGGGTCATGCGGTCTAGGGAATTCTGGGAGTTGACGTCCACAAGTCTTAAAGTTGCCACGTTTGGAGATCCCTGCTGTACAGCATAATCTTCCATTCAGGAGACACCATGAGGATTTCCCAAAGAAGGACCATCTTTGGACAAGTCCTGGAACAGATGCTGTATCTGCATTCACTAAAGGTAACCACCTTAGCAGGCCACCACTGCATAAGAAAAAACTTAGCAGCTTTTCTTACTAGTTGTTCAGGGAGAGTGATGCCAAACTCTAGCAACTGTCATGTTCATTTTCTTTTCTAGTCTAACAAAGTAGAACCAAGTTGTATTTTAGTAAGTTTATTTGAAAAATCAGATTGGGGGGGGGGAGAATGCTCATATTCCCAACATAGTCATGATGACCACCTATCAATCCTGGCTGAACCTTAGACTGTACCCAGAATTATTTAGCTGGGTTGGTTGTATCGCATAATGCCCTTACAACAGCATTCAAAAGCTTCAACTAGTGCAGGATGGAGCTGCACAGGTAGAAAATGATGTTGGTTATTCAACAAACGAACCACCATTAAGTCGAGAACTGCAGTGGTTGCCAGCATGCTTCTGAATGCAATTCAAGATGCTGGCTGTCATCCTAGCTTGGGTTACTTGAGGGATCATCTTTTCCCCGGTTGTTTCCGCCCAACAGTCTGGCAGAATGGGGATGCTCTGGGTTGGTTAAGGAATGCTGGTTGGCAGGGCCCAGGAGGTGTGCCTTGTCTGCCTTAGCACCTGCCCTATGGAACATTCCTTCTCCAAGTATTAGGATGGCTCCAACCTGTCTGACAAGGCCCCCAAATGTGTGAAGGATCTGATCTCCAGGAGGTGCTAGCATCTTTATAATTGTGACACAATTTGTTTTTAACTAATTTTAAGATTTGTTTGTTGCCCAGAATCACTTGCCGAGATGGCTTTCCACAAACATAAATAAATAATTCTGTCTACCTGGGATTCAGCCAGGATTGGGTAATCAACATGGCTCAACAATATTCAATCCCCATCCAAGTATTTATACATTCAAACGTCTCTGCCACCTTTACTCGTCAGCTTTGTTGGGATCGTTATGGGATAATCAGAAAATATTTAATATTCGTTTCTCATTTAGGAATCATGCAAGACCAAAAGCATGTCTTCTAAATGTTTCAAATATACCCAGCTCTGTTATGTTATAAAAAAAATCCCAGCACAAACAGTATGTTAGTTTTCTATTATGCAGGTTTATTGTCCAAATATGGCATGTGCTTAATATAAAGATTATGAATCTTGCATAAACTTCCTGAGTAAGCAGATGCTACCCAATGTAGAACATGTTAAGCTGTCAGGTGCAAAAGACTAGGACCGCACATGAAATTACAATTAAAACTGATTTATTGCTCATACCTATGCAGAAGAATCTACTCAGCTAATGTTTAGCACTATTTTGACACTAGATAAAAGTTAAATGAATTCAAAGAGGGTTGGATTTAACCCATTTAAGGCTACAAAGATATTATAGGCTGTTTCCTCTTTAAACTCCACCCCTCGTTCTGCCACTCCTCTACATAATCTTAGAGAATGAGATATTAAAACTGGGGGAAAGGGTATCTCTGCCATATAAACATAAACTTATCAACCCTAAGTAACTTACCATTCCATACACAGGCACTTGAGGTGTATTTACTGGGTAGGTTACTGGAGCAGGTACCTATGATGGAAGAATAAAACAGTCTGCATGTAACATCTGACTACAGTATTACCTTTTCTGAAAACAACAAACAAGTTAGTTAAAAGATATATTTTAATAAGGCTGACTGAAGAAAATAACTGGATCACAGCACAGAAATGGGGAAGGAAAGAGATAAGTCCAAGGTTCATCCATTTAATACCAAATTACAGTTGACGATACTGTAAATCTCAAAAAAGTGTCAAAAGTAGTTTATGATACAAGAAGAGTGGTAGTTTTTATGAAAACCAATTAGCTCTCTGCATTCTGGCCAACATTAAGCATACTGGAAATACGTAGACTTTTCTTCTGACAGTACCTTAGCTGCTATATGCATTCAAGGATGGCAGCAAATGACATCACACAAGTCCCAACCACATCATTTGAAGGACACTATGTAGTATTATAAGGGACGCGGTGGCTCAGTGGGTTAGGACGCTGAGCTTGTCGATCAGAAGGTCGGCAGTTTGGCGGGTCGAATCCCGAGTGTCGCGTAACAGAGTGAGCGCCAGTTACTCGTCCCAGCTTCTGCCAACCTAGCAGTTCGAAAGCGTGTAAAAATGCAAGTAGAAAAATAGGGACCACTCCGCTGGGAAGGTAACAGCGCTCCGTGCGCCTTTGGTGTCTAGTCATGCCGGCCACATGACCACGGAGACGTCCTCGGACAAGCGCTGGCTCTTCGGCTTTGAAACAGAGATGAGCACTGGCTCCTAGAGTTGGAAACGACTAGCACGCATGTGCGGGGGAACCTTTACCTTTACCTATGTAGTACATTACACCGTTATGAGATCATAGTGCTTCTTGCTGACTGCTATTACTACGTCTAATTTATTTACAAAATGGACAATCTCGTAAATAATAGCACATCTATTTCAAGTCCAAACCTTGCAGTCTTCATATGCTATTACGGTGTTTCTCAACCGTGGCGATTTTATAATGGATAGACTTCATGCTAGCTGGGGAATTTTGGAAGCTGAAGCGCACCCTTCATAATATGGCTAAGGCTGAGAAACGCTGTTCTGTCATTTCACATCAGCCCTCTAATTTCAAAGTCCTAATTACAATAAAGAGAAATGCAAACTTCCCATTTTTTTAATTTTAATTTTTTTTAATTCTCCGAAGACTCAGGGCAACTTACAAGCTTAGCAGTAGCCTTCATTCTATGTATATGCCTGCTTATTAGGGCTTTCACACACACACCCCAAGCGGCATTATTACAAAGTCAGCTTAATTGCCCCCAACAATCTGGGTCCTCATTTTACCCACCTCAGAAGGATGGAAGGCTGAGTCAACCTTGAGCCTGGTGGGACTCGAACCCGCACTAATTGCAGGCAGCTGGTGTTACTTAAGGAGGCATTAGCCCACTGCTCCACCAAGGCTCTTTTAAAAGTAAGAATTAAAATAAATAAATACTAATTTAAATTGAAATTTAAAAATTAAAATTTTATAAAAAAATGAAACTGTGAGCACAATGTAAGCTATTAGTTACAAGAATTTATTATTTATTATTTACAAGAATGTCCGTACCATCTGTGGAGCAGGAGGTGCAGGAACGGTGTTCCACGTAGTTGAGGTGCTTGTTTTTGCTTGCCAGTTGTTACCCCCAGTCAGTTTCTTCTCTGTGGGCTGATTCCACTGCATATCAGATCTAAAGGAAATTGTACAACAAAGCAGTCTTATTCAGCAACCTATCAGGGCTTCTGCCATATTCTCATCACTACAATTAGTGGGCAACTCAAAGAAACCTCTGAACAACTGCTAACATTCCTCAGATCGATTGGTCGATTTGACTTTTATTCCACCTTTACTGTTTTTACAAATTACTCAAGGTGGCAAACCTAATACCTCTTCTTCCTCCACAATCAAAGCCCTGTGAGGTGGGTTGAGTTGAGAGAATGGGACTGGCCCAAAGTCATCCAGTAAGCTTTCATCCCTAAGGTGGGATTAGAACTCAATCAAAACCTTATTACAGACACAGGCTATAGCATAAGAAGAGTTGAATGCAGTGTTTTTTTTAATAATAATGTTTCAGCATTTTAAAATGTTTTTAGCTCTATGCATTTTGTATTTTTTTTTTTTAGCTTTTAAAATTGTTTGCATTCCATCCTTCTTATGTTGGACAATGACCATAAAGAAGATTTATTTAATTGACGGGACTAGAGTTCATTTCTCCTAGTTTCAAAACCAGCACACCTTAACCACTGCATCAAACTTTAGATTTTCTAAAAAAAAAATAGGCATTAAAAAGGTCATTTTGTTTTAATACACATTTTTGCCTGGAAAGGAACTGGATGAGACATTAAAAGAGTTTTGCCCCATTTTGCCACCTTTCTTGCCACAGTTGTTAAGTGAATCATTGCAGCTGATAAATTAGCAGCATGATTCTTAAGTGAATCTGGCTTTCCCCACTGACTTTGCTTTTTCAGGTGGTCGCAAAAGGGGATCACGTGAGCGTGGGACACAGCAACGGTCATAAATACGAACTAGTTGCTAAGCATCTGAATTTTGATCACATGATCATCGGGAGGCTGCAAAGGTCGTAACTGTGAAAAAGTTGTAAGTCACTTTTTTCAGTGCCATTGTAATTTTGAACAGTCACTAAACAAACGGTTGCAAGTTGAGGACCACCTGTATTACACTGAGGCCTTTACTGTGTTAATGCTTGAATGTATTTTTTTTTCCCCTCAAGGTTAAAAGGGATAGGTTAAATAGCCCCTAAATGCCGAAACTTTTCACTGTTCAAACAATGCTATTCAACTGGGTAATTTTCTGATTATGAGATCTGTTTGAGCAATTAGAACAGAAACCTGATAGCAAGCAAATGGCTGTGTGCTTTTCACAGGCTGTAAATATTTTGAGTATATTCACAGGCATTACTTTGGGTAAACAAACTATATTGTTTACTAACATGAAACATTACAATGTCTCTGTTTCAACAAAATGTAGCAAGCTTCTTCAACTGCTGACTTCTCATAATTGTTCTGCTGCAGTGGATCAGGCTGTGGAAAGCCGGCTTAAATATAACAACTATAAGGGCTGTTTATCAACATATAAAGCAATTATTTCAAGATAAAAATATGTATGTTTTCTCACTTTTTAGGTGGTGTCCCTCCAAATCCAAGATCTGCAAGAAAACCCATTAAAATAATTTAATTTTTAAAAATGGGGATTCCTTTATATAAAAATATGGAATTACATTGAAAAAGTTTTGTACTTACTTCCTACTAGATTAGCAAGTGAGGAATCAAGGTCATTGGCCAAAATCTTCCCACTTTGTTGCCCAATTACATTTCCTCTCTGATTTTGTGCACCTACTGTTGGTTGTAAAACATCATCTGAAAATTAGGGGTAACTCATTAAGAACTAAGGTCATGCACAGGCAATTTTATCTTGGCCTCCTAAAATTATAAGATACATAGAAGATAGAAGAAGCTGGTTTATGGTTTTCAAAGGCAGGATATGATACCATGATTTAAAAGGGCTAATGTGACTTCTTGACTTTTTCTCTGATATGAAGTGGCCATGTAAAAGCAGACAAGGTTTATTCACAACACAGCTTAACAAGCCACAATATGAATATACTAGCACAGCTTTTAAATTCCAAAACAGTTCTGTAAGCTATTAAGTTGTGTTTACATTTTTACAAAAGGGAATCACTATCAAGGTAAAAGATGGAGGTATTATTAGTCAATGGGCAAATTGTTTAGATATTATAAACCTCTCCTCTTAAGAGCATGTGACTTTCCAGCAAGGCTTTTTAATAAATTACATTATTTAGAGAAGCGTAAAGCTAAACTAAGCTTTAAAAAAGACATGAGGGTAAAAAAAAAAGAACTTTACCTGTTGTAGTTCCAAAATCATTTACAGTCGATTTTCCACCAAAGACAGCATCAAAGTCCACATTGATTGTTGAAGAGGTTGTTTTCTGTGATGCAGAATGAAGAGGGTAGCCTAGCAAAATATTGGTCAGATTGACAGAATTAAACAGCCTTGCAGGCTAAAATAACAACAAAAACTATTACAAAGACCCCAAAACCAGAGGAGAAAATGAAGGAGCATTACACTCATCTTGGCAGATAGCAAAGAATGAAACTAAGCAAGGGGCA
Organism: Vipera ursinii; assembly: GCF_947247035.1. Taxonomy (NCBI): domain Eukaryota; kingdom Metazoa; phylum Chordata; class Lepidosauria; order Squamata; family Viperidae; genus Vipera; species Vipera ursinii. The sequence continues at coordinate 13,337,910 of NC_139525.1, forward strand.
GGCAGCATTTAAGTGCAGAATGTAGAAGTAAATGAAAGGCATCCCGATGTATTCTACTATTATAAAAATATATAAAACACAAAACATGCACTTTGCATAGAATTATGCCACTTGCCGTCCAAATGAAAATCACCGTAATCATTCATTGAATGAAATAGAATGGCAACATATTTTTGAGCGGAAACTTAGGCAGAGACTGAACTTCAACTGAAATACATATATATCAGAACCAGTTACGATTTCTATTGGTGGGAAAGAAGTTAGATAATGTGTTGTTGTTTTTTTTACCACTAAATAGTTCCACTGTTTGTTTGGAGCCAAAGGTGGAGCTCACAAAAGGAGTTGTACTTTTTACAGCTTCTTCCACTGGTTTCATATCAAAGACGTCCAGATGGGGTGGAGACCCAACACAACCGTTTGTCGATGAGAATTGTCCTTTCAGGTGACAGCAATAGATAATAAGAAAGGGAAAGAAGAAAAAGCAGAAGACAAGTAGTGTTCAGGAGAGAAAGCATAGTCACAGTCTGCAGAATTCATAGGTGAGGGTTATTTTTCCCCCAAATGGATGCCCTCCAGACGTGTACCAACGTGTTAGTTGGTTATCTTGGAGCTGCAAACCAATACACCTGGAAGTTTCCAAGTCAGGGAAGGATAATAAAGAAAAGCAAAGTTGTAATTTGTTTGTTTTTAAAAGGAGAAATCTGATCCCAACCAACTTAAATTTGTTTGCAACTCATACCAGTTTTCTTGCTGTAGTTCTCCAGAGATTAACTTTGACAGCAGAATTCTTAGATCACTTATCCCTTTAGGCCAAGGGTCTTCAAACGTGGCCCTTTTATGGCTCAGGGATTCTGGGAGCTGAAGACCACAAGTCATAAAAAGGCCAAGTTCAAAGACCCCTGCTTTAGGCTTTTAGTATAGTTCTGATTTGGGAGCCACCAACTTCCATCCTAAAATATTTATTTTTATTTACTCATTAAATTTTTACACCGCCCATCTCCCCTACAAGGTGAGTCTGGACAGCCACTTTCCACAAAGGCTTAGATCATTTTATTATGGTGCCAAGATTGAAAATCACAGTTGTAATTCTCTTGCTTGGCTTTTAAGTGATGGAAGATCGGGAAGAGCCTGTTGCTCACAGAATTCCTATCCACATATAAAAGTGAATGCACAAGCTGGAAAACTGTGCAGCAGAGAAACTCTTGAGATTTCTATCAGGACTATTACTTGTACATATCTGGAGAATCGGGGTGAAGCCTCTGAGTTAAATGTGCTGCTGCTGCCTCAGCAGATTTAATTATGTGCAGAATTGCAGAAAGACAGAGGCAGGAAGAAAGGAAATCCTGTGTGGCACTTAATTATAAGTACATCTTAACCACCAAACTCTTGAAAATCTGGGACACCGGGGATTCCGTTCACATGTCATGCTAAGCTGCAAAACATGGCTTAAGTATCACAATGGCTAGGCTCATATACTGCATTAAGTCAAGCAACCACATATGGCTTTGTCTGATGTGTAAAAGTGATCCAAATTTGCTACAGAATGTGTGATGCCGGGAGAGGGGGCTTGAAAATTTTATCTGCACTTTGCCCTTGAAGCAATTCAGACTGGCAAACAGAAATTCAACTTTTCTGGCAGAATACCACTTGAATTTGTTTCTGCATAGGCAACCGAGAAATGGCAATGTATGTAGGAATAGGTACACGAACCCTTTTTAGCGCAATCAGAATGCTAGTAACCCAAAGCATTCAAATCACAATGTATTGAATTATTCAATGTACATCCCACCTTTTTTCCGGGAGCTCAAGACAGCATACGTAACAGTCTCCCCTAATTTTGTCCAACAACAATCCCCTGGGGTAGGTTAGGCTGAGAGGAAGTGACTGGTCCACCATCACCGTTAGCTTTGTGCTCGAACAGGGAGCTAAACCAGAATCTCCCAGTTCAAATCTATAATTTTAGAGTATTATTCCACACTACTCTATTTAATTAAGATAAGCTGAAATGACAACAGAAGTCTTTCTTAGTCTAAAAACCCTTCTCTCAGTTAGATCCAATTACACTTCAAATTCTGAAGAACGTACTTCTCAAGTCTCCTCATTTCACTCAGGTTTATGTTCAAATCAAACCACTCAGAAGGAAATAACAGTATCACAAAATAGCCAGTGTGTGTAAACAGGCCAAGCAAGAAGACAGCAAAGTTAATGTGATATGTTCTATGCAGAAGCAGCTCTCTTCCAGACTGTTAGCCACTAGTTCTCTGCTGCAGCTGCTAGGGGAAGCAAGAGATACCTGAGTTGCATGGCAACAGAGGCTTAGTTGTGTGCTCAGGTGTTCAAGGTAAATTGACAGAGGAAAGAATTCCAAGTAACATCACTGTTCTCTTCAGGTACAAAAGCTACTTACCTCCCCAGGCGCTGCCTGCTGACGTTGCTATGGCTGGAGTACTTTGTACCGTAGGAACAAATGCAGGTTGAAGATCGAAGAGATCGGTAGAAAGGTTGGGCATGCTGAAAGTTTCAAGAACACCAGTTATGCAAAAATCGTACTTATTGCCCATGTATCTGCTGAGGGAGCTGAAGTTGAAACTTCAATCTTCCAGAACAGTGGAAAACTGAACGAGGTATCTAACAAGCATCTCCAGCTCCACAAGATTCGTTTACGAAATACTTCAAGAGACTTTATTTACTGCAATACAATATTTAAATCTTAGCAAGAATCAATTCCATTTCAACCCCATTGTTGATTCATTTTGAGTATCAAAATATCCGAGTCTCTTTTTTTTCTTCTTTTTTTTTTTAGCAAAGCTGGCAACAAAATGTCTCCCTTTTATTCAAAGTGTCCTGAAAAAAATGAAGAAAGTTTGTAGCCAGCGTCTTGTTTGAGCTGCCCGTCAGATCCTTGGGGAAACTCCCAAGCCTCTTCTGAAAATCCTCAAGATCCATTAAGGCACCTGGGACAGATAAGATTTAGTAGGTCTTTTCTCACTAGAGGGATTCACTCATAAATCTTCAGAGAAATCTGTCCACGGCAAGGAGTGAAGGTCAGTCTTCCCCACCCCACAAACCTTTTCAGGTCATGTTGCATCTTGTCCAAGACACACAAAAGAGAGAGGGAGGGGGGGAAGAGAGAGAAAAATCTAATATGTAACTGTAAGGTGAATCAGGCCCATGATTGTCATGGTGTCATTAACTCCTGCGTAGCTTCAGACCTCCTCAGAGAAGGAAGGCAGATTTGAATCTCCAGCACAAGCACCATGGAGGTCCCAATTCTGCCCATGAGAGGGGATGAAAGGGTGCGTGGTTGAGCATCATCAGAGGGAGCAGGACACAAGCAAGGAATCCAACTGATCTTTCAAGCCCTGCCACGTATACAGTGTCTCACATCTCTTTTATCTAGATGTCCTTCTAGATACCAGCAGAAACTCCTGGATGACAACAGATGCTCCCACCCTACGGTTGCAGCCAAACCCAAACCCCACAAGAGCATCCCCCTTCTCCCCCACAACAGATGTGAGTGATGCAAGCCAAGTCTCCCCCTCACTCACAACTAATCACAAATGAAAGTCAATTTCGCACACTGAGAGAGATCCGACATTTCACAATCACAGTGAAAACCCCCAGGGTTCCAGAGATTTGACATTTTTGATGCTCTGGGGAGGAGGACTGAGAACCGGAAGGAAGGACCCCACCTCTGAGCCTCTCATCATATCCTTCACGGCCTGTCCCGCCTGCAACCACATGTTCCCTGACTGGCTCCTCCCCATCTCAGCTCCCAGAAAGCCCCACACCAGGTTTGGGTTAATTTCCCAGTGTAAAAGAAACAAACAAGCAGATTATGAATATTCACCCTCCTATTCCATTTTTTTTTTGGCAGCTTTTCCATGACTAAAATATAAGCCGGTGCCTACCTATTGGTAGTTGGGGCGGGGGCTGCAAAGAGGTCAACGGCAGGATTGGTGTTCACACTCTTTCCAGATAAAGTGCTTGGAGAAGCAGAAGTAGAAGTCGAATTGGAAACTACAGAAATCTCTCTCAATCGCTGTTCCTACCAAAAAGGAAAAAAGGAAAGAAAGGGAAAGAAAATGACAGTAGATGCTGCCTTAGCCTTCTCACACAAAAAAGGTTAAATACACCAGAAGTGAAACTTCATTGTCATGCGGAAATTAACCCACATCGCTGTCTTGTGACAGGACTATCCGGCCAAATAAGTAAACCGATTGCTCAGCTTTTTCCACAGAAAGCGATGGCATTTTTACATGACTTACATGATTTTATGAGCTGATGACCTAGCCAAGCCTCTTTTCAATGGAAAAGAGTCAAGACGTTATGTGACTCTCCCCTCATTGGTATCAATGGAACCCAAATGTGTGGACTCATGAATCGAAGCTGTCTTCAAGACGTATTTATTTATTTTTAATTTCATTTATATCCCGCCCTTCTCCGAAGACTCAGGGTGGCTTACAAGCTTAGCAGTAGCCTTCATTCTATGTATATGCCTGCTTATTAGGGCTTTCACACACACACCCCAAGCAGCATTATTACAAAGTCAGCTTAATTGCCCCCAACAATCTGGGTCCTTATTTTACCTACCTCGAAAGGATGGAAGGCTGAGTCAACCTTGAGCCTGGTGGGATGCAAACCTGCATTAATTGCAGGCAGCTGGTGTTACTTAAGGAGGCATTAGCCCACTGCTCCACCAAGGCTCATATTGTACAATACAGAGAGATTAGGATGGCACTACGTGATACATGACTGCAGTAGCTCCCCCAAATGTCCATTAACTGGGGGTGGGGGGTCACCATTCAGACAAAATGGTAAAAGCAAGAAAGTGATCCTTTTCTTAAGAGATGTAGGAGAGGTTGCTGTTGCAAGTGCTCAGAGATGGGTGGCATGTAAAATTAATAAGTGGCAGCAACAGCAACAAAGCCAGCTTCTACATGTCAAGAGCTACTTAGCCCTGGTGGCACAGAGATTAAAGTGCAGTATTGCAGGCTGACTCTGCCCACAGCCTGGAGTTTGATCCAGATGGGGCTCAAGGTTGACTCAGCCTTCTATCCTTCTGAAGTCAGTAAAATGAGGAGCCAGATTGTTGGGGGCCATAGGCTGACATTTTAAACCACTCAGAGAATACTCTGTGAAGTGCTATTGGGGGTGGGGTGTTCCTAAGTCTAAATGCTACTGCTATTACGTCTACCAACGCAAGAGTTAATACCTTCAGAGCCTGCAGTCTAGCTTGCTCCTCCTCCAGGGCTTGCTGTTTCTCTCTTTCATCCATTTTACTGAAGGACATTCCTGTGTTGGCCAGGGTGGAAACGGCACTGGAGAGAGTACTTGCTCTGAATTTAGAGAAAACCCACAAACACACAGACATTTAGCAGCTCTGAGGTTGAACAAGCTGCCCAGAGAAAAACCAGCCTATTTTCTTGGGGACCAGGGGACTACCCAGAAAGAGAATGGACCTGTTGTCATACAATTAAACATTCTCAAGTCGATGAGGGAAAAAAAAGAGAGATGCAAAGGCATTCAGACTGCAATCCTTCACCTACTTAACCAATCAAATAAAAGATGTTTAAGAGTATCTGCAAATAAGGGCAGAGATCTCCAAATGACTGGACAGGTGGGATGGCTACCTGAGTTACATGAATAAATAATCTGAAATGGAAATATTAAGATATAGGTGATCAGTGACTTACAACTATTCCTCTAGTGACTGTCTGAAATTACAAGGGCACTGAAAAAAGTGATTTATGACCAATCCTCACACTTAAAACCATTGCAACATACCCATAGTCACAGGATCAAAATTTGGATCCTTGGCAACCGGCATGTATTTGCAACGGTTGCAACTTCCCGGAGTCACCGTAATCGCCATTTGCAACTTTCCCAGCCAGCTTCTGACCAGCACAGTCAATGTAGGAAGCCAAACTGGCTTAATTGAGCATTGCACTTAACAACTGCAATGATCTGCTTAACAACTGTGGCAAAACAGCCTGACTCAATTAACAACTGCCTTGCTTAGCGATGGTCCCAACGGTAGTCGTAAGCTGAGGATTGTCTGTGTGCAAATGGGAATTCTGTCAGGAATGAACCACCTCGAGTTCCTTTCTCTCCTTTAATATCAGGCGGCAGAATCACAAATTTTCGGACTGTGGTAATAACTGTTCAATAGGTGTCTGTGCATTTTAATTGCCAGCACCTGGTATCATAGCTTCTATTTTAACCATTGTAATCTATTCCCCTGAAGAAGAGGCAGGACTAGAATTAATCTGCCAGTTTTCCTCACCAGGAAAGGAACCTGAGAGATTTCGCCAAAGTAAGAAACCCAGGTCCAGAGAAGAGCTAATCAAGTGCTAGATATTGGCCAATGCTCCCAGATGACACGTACAAGCCAACTTCAAGCCTCGGGCAATTACCTGCTGGCAGCTGAAACCTCCTTGGTCTTCTTTCCTTCCAAAGAAGCCAGATGCTGCTCCAGGGCTTCAAGCAGACTGCTGGGAGCCTAAAGTTAAAAATCTCATCAAATGTATATTGGATTCTAAAATTCATTTTTCTTGCTCTACTTGCATTTTCTGTTCTGAACGCTAGAGAGATACATTCTACTCCAAGATATCACGGCAAGAACAGACTAATGGACAAGAGCCTCCATTTCTAATACATACTCCAATTTATCCTTTTCTCCTGCTTGCACCAGAGAGAAAATAATCCAAACATGGTCTTCTGTATAACAGGAGGCAAATAACTACTAAGAGCACAAGAGACTATCAGACTATAGGTCAGGCTAGAGGTCACCAAGTCAAAAAAAAATCATTTATTCTAAATTGCAGCAGCTTTCCAAGGTTTTTTTTGGGGGGTGTGTGTTCCTGCACCACTTTTAGTCAGATCAGCAAGGTGTTAAGGTTTTTGTAGAAGATTCTTCTCAGTCTAGGGAAGTATTGACAATGTCTGTTATCTTCTAGACCAGCGCTTCTCAACTTTGGCAATATGAAAATGGGTGGACTTCAATTGCCAGAGCTCCCTAGCCAATGTGGAGTTGAAATCCACGTAGCTTAAGAGTTGCCACGGGTGAGAAAGGCTGGTCCTGGCAAGTGGATGTCCCGGCTTTTGTGGGAAAAACTACGAGCTCCCAAATACAGCGCAAGTTGTCCTCGACTTACGACAGTTCAGTTACAATTTCATTATCGTTCAAAGTTACAACGGCGCTGAGAAAAGTGATCTGACCATTTTCCGCACTCACAACCTGATCAAAATTCAGCTGCTTGGCGACTGGTTCATATGTGTAACTATCGCTGTGTCCGAAGGTCACGTCATCACATGTTGTGATCTTCCAACAAGCAAAGTTAAGGGGAAATCCAGATTCGCTTAACAACTGGGTTACTAGCTTAACAACTGCAGTGATTCACTTAATAACTGTGGCAAGAAAGGTTGCAAATCGGGAGGGGGAACTTACTTAACAAATGTTTCGCTTAAGAAGAGAAATTTTGGGCTGCCGTTGTGGTCATAGGTTGAGGTCTACTCGTATCGTTAGTAGAATCTTTTCTGTTGCTCAACTCTCCTTGCTGTTTATTTATGGAAAGTACGGATTTTAACTGGAACCCCCCCCCCCTGGCCAAATTAAGTATTACAGTTACATCCCTCTTTTCAGGGGATGCTAGTTTGGGTCAAAGGTTCACACCACTGGATCCTACGGTCTGTTTTCTTTATTAGAGGCACTTGGAGGAGAAAGCAAAGGAGCTATTTTTCAGCAACTTGGTGTCACTCCCTGGAAGTGTCTTTCCTGTCTGAAAATTGGCCTGGCCCAATTTCCCAGTTACACATATCTATAGGGAAACAATTTTGTAAGGATTCAGAGGTAAAAGAAAGATCATTTACAAATTGTAACCTCAGAACAGGATGCTATAAGAGAATGAATGTATTGATCAAGTGAACTGTATCTTACAAATTATTATTAAATGGGTGTTCTGATCAATCAAACTAAGTAAAATCTTGAGGCGGCATGACTTTCAAATAGAGTATGGGATAAAGAATCTTTTCTATTTCTATATATTTCAAAGCAATCCAATGAAGTGTGCCCAAGGCTTATTATTTTTATTTTCCTTACCGCATTTTGCTTAATCTCCCATGATTCAAACAGGGCTCTATTAAGGCATTAACTACACCTGTTTCCCTTTTCCATCATGTTAAATTCCATACATCACAAATTGATGGTACCCTGGGGAGTACTTTAATTTTTTAAGTCTCAGCTTTCACTGAATATTGTGCTAGCAAACATCTAGCCATCAAGAGACATAACTTCCTTCTCCCAGTGTTTAACACAGATAAGAAGCCCCAAATTGCTGACATGGCAATCTGCAGATAATGCAAGCCAAATGATTCTTGGATAAACTGGACAGCAAAGTAATAAAAAATAGCTAAATAGCAACTGTGCAAACAGGAAGGAAAAGGGGTAAGATGGCGTTGGTGGCACAGGCAAAGATGCAGAAAAAACTAAAGCACTGTGTCAGCATAGTGACAGATGGACTCAAATGATAGGAATCTACAGAGGCACTCGATGGAACTGGGTAACTACTACTGCATCTGAATGATCAAAGTTACAAGCTGGCTAGCAAGAATTTCTCATACTATATATAGCAAGGGTCTCCAAACTTGGTAACTTTAAGACTTGTGGACTTCAACTCCCAGAATTCTCTATCCAGCATGGGAATTGAAGTCTACAAGTCTTAAAATTGCCACGTTTGGAGATTCCCGGTCTATAGAATCACTCTCTTGTGCTAATTCTGTACAACCTTCCACACAAACATCTAATGCTCCCTTAGACACAATTAGACTGTCAACTCATCTGTCTAGCCCTGTGAAAGAAAATGCCCTCCAAAATGTAGTTTAAGATCCTGCCTTGTCCACTTAACACTATCTTGAAAACAGGAGATTTGGAGCACTGAATCTTACATTTTTTCCAAGTAAAAATAAAGTTATTATTATACTTTTAGTCACTTAGATTTATAAGACTACCCAACTCGTACATTGTACAGATTAAAACAGATACAACACCTAAAACCAAAAATAAATATAAGTAGAAGGGAGAGAATAGACATGCCCAAATGAAACAAACACTATATACCGGATAGGTACACCCTACCTATGCCAAAGTTGGGGGAGAAAAAACAGTTTTCAGAGATTGTTTAAAGCAGGATATATTTCCCATGAGCACTACTTAAAAGAGATAACCGAAGCTATGAATATATGCAACTCAATTGTATGGCCTAACCACTGAACTACAACCTCTCCCCCTTTGTTAATCAGGGGAGGGGACTGTTAATGCACTGTCCTCAAGCTGATGAAATTGGAGAAGATGCTTGTATTTTAATAAAGGAGTTTCTCTCAGGCACAGTTTGAGTTTTAGCGAAACAGTCTGGTATATGGCAATGTCCCTCAATATTTAGTAACAATATCTACAGATTAGCTCATGAAAATACTTAAAACAACTTGTTACTGGTCAAACACACACAGGTCATAGATAAAAAAAATGACACTTATTTCCATATATAATATATATGGAAGAAAATGAATTTTCAGAATGTACAGAATGGAGCACTCACTGTTAAAGCACAAATGCACAAAGGATTGGGATTAAATTAATGTGAAATGTACACTGACCTGAGTAAGATCTGGAATGTCACCCTGATCAATTCCAACTTGCTGGGTTCACAAAAAAGGGAAAAAATGTACATTACTACATGCAGTGGCAATGAAAATAAAGAACTGTGGATCTGAATGTCTACATAAAGCTAAGGGACCAGGGACGACACGGATTGCTTTCTGAACTGGTACAATTCTAAATGCCACTTCCACAGAAAATTTTAATATTAAGTGTTGATCCATTTCAAATACCAGAAAGAGCAAAAAATAGCTTGCGAGAATTTTTGACACACTGCTTGGAAAAACAACTTCAGTAAATACCTCAGCACAGACATGTCTTAACTACAATTAATAGAAATCAGACGTTCAAAATATCCCTTTAAAATGTAAACGGTTTAGGTGACATTTACATTCAACCACCACATAAAACCTACGTTTGCAGGAAATTATGGGGCAAGAACTACAATCATGCACTTATTACTGTACCAGTACAGAAAAGCTAAATGAAATACTGCTGATGTGACTGGATTTATTTACCTCTGCCACTTTGAGGAACTCTGAGAGTTTGGTCATTCTGGCTAAAAACTTTTTGTAAATATCCAGACCTTCTTTGCACTGGTTCTTCTTCATATCAAAATATTTTTCTGAAGCATAAAATTCAAAGAAAATATATTGTAAATAAAAGGGCTCCAAAATCCATATCTTATTAGAAGTGTAATACGTTGAGAGAGTAAAATACATCCTAACCAAGAGCTTGATTAACATATAAGAATCTACCATTTTTTAAATTATGGGGTTATAGGCTCTCAAGTGCTATTATTGAGGACAAATAAAACCTGCCTGTAAAAGAAAAGCTTCAGAAAAGGCTTTTAACTCTGTCAGACCACAAATTAATAGCAATATTAGAAAAAGCTTTGCCTAAATTCAATTGTGGGCGAGAATTTAGATTAACAGAATTCTCATCCACATTTGAATTCTTATTATTTAATTTCCATTTTAAACTTTTATTATAAATCTTAAGACAATGAAAGGTCAACTAATTTATTCCCAAGGAGCCTTTAAGGAAATTTAATGAGAATTTTACTAACTCTACAGCATCTTCTGAACCACGCAAGATCTTTTTCATAGTTATGGATGAATGCAAATTTCCACAATTTTATCATTACTATGTGGATTAGGATGCATAATTTAAGTCTTAATTTCATTAAACATAATTAGTAGGTTCACAGGTGGTTTACCATGTTGTTTATACTTTTGTCATTTTATCCCCTCACCCAAAATTCAGATTATTTTAATACCAGGAAACAACGAACAATACAGATTGCAACTCTAGAAAATTGTTTGGCTGTTGATTTTGATAAGTGAAGTGTGTTTTCTCTGCGAACTAGTTAAACTACTGAAGTATTATGGAACATTTCAACATCCCAGACGGCCAAAACTGTACAATATCAAGTGTTTTTTTAAAGAAAGCAATTTCTAACATTATGGGTATGAGGCAGAGGAAGCTGTATGTGGATGTTGGAAAAGAATGCAACAGAAAAGAGCATAAACAAAACTATTGTGTACTGGCCAAGGGATACATGTGTGTGACAGAAACAAATTGTGAAATAAGACAAAATAATAAACACGTTAGAATATAAAGAAACGAAGGAGGAAGTTGCACATGGAAAATATCTAGAAAACCTCATACATATCTCTCCAGTTTAAATTATTTTCATTTCACATACCTAACAGGTTAATGATCCCCTCGTTATAGGCTGCAAAAAGCCTAATGGAATCTTTAAAGAGGAGCATGAAGGCAGCATTGATTACTCCATTGGTTAGTTCATTTGGGTTTGCCTACACAAAAAATGGTGAAAATGAAAAGAGTTAAAACATGAGGAAGTGAAAACATTCCCTCGTTCCTTTGGATAAGTCCAACTCTGTTTTATAGCACTAAAGAGCAATTCCTAGGCTTACATCAAAATCAAGAAGTGCATCCAGCTGATTCTGAATAATTGGCAAGGTTTTCAAAAGTTTTTCAGTATTCATTGTCCTCATCACACCATCAATCCTTCAAAGACATAATGAAAAATACATTTTAAAGGTTTATCAGAATAACACACGCAGCGCAACAAAATCACAACCTATGCGTCAGATTCTACTAAAACTGCTCCTTTCTGCATATATACTTGAGGATGTCTTCTGAAATCAAGTAGAAAAAATAGGCAAAGAATGGGATTTTTTTTTCAATTTTCAAATCATACCATTGAATCTCTTTAAGGAATATTTCCTATTAATGTTATACACCTATGTTCAAAATGTACTTCTCTATGTACAGTATTTCCTTTAAGCTGGTTCCATCCAACTTCTGCCCTTCAAACACTAAACCATGAAAATCTAAGTTGACCCTTACCCTCTTTTCATTTTGGTGAAATCAACTGCTACAAGTCTATAAGAAAGTGCTTTTTCATTCAAGTATCTGCTATATCGTCTGATGAAGGTAGACATATCATAGCCTGAAAATAAAGAAATTTTCAGTTAGAGATATTTCTTATTTTTACATTCTTATAAGTTTTCTTCTGTATTGTTATACACACACACATATACACACACACACACACACACACACATATATATATATACACATACACACACACACACACACACACACATATATATATATATATATAAATAAACAAAAATATAAAATTTAGAATTTTTATTATAATTGCCAGATGTAACACAAGCTAAAGAAAGGAAAGAAATTAGGAGTAAAAAGGAAAAGAGGAAGTCAGAATAAAGAAAAAGAAACATAAAAAAAGTTGCTTTACAACTTCATCACAAGTATAAACAATTTAGTAATTTAGTAATTCTTCATCCTTTCTAAAGTTACATTTATATCTTAACTATAAGCACATACATAAAGTATTATCTTTTCAATCCTGGTGCTAGCAGAAAGTTCATAAAAGATAGCTACAAGTAACAAAATATTGTATTTTAACCTTAATCAAATAAACCAAATTTATATTAATTCCTTTCAATTGTAAAAAAATTAATCTTTAGTTCTCTTCCTTTTTTTCTTTGTCCCATTACACAGAATTCTTCAAGACTTTAAGAAGCCATTTCTGTAAATCCAGTAGGAAAATTTTATTCAGCTCACTCTCTTGGTTCGTCATTTGCACTTCCCTTTTAAATTTTAAAGACTCGGCCAATTTCTTTTGTAGATCCAGTGAAACATCCTTTCCTAAATTGTTCTCCTTCGCCTGTCAGTTTAAATTATTTTTAAAACCATTTTCTATGTCTTCAAATTTATTCTATATCTGACATTGCTTCAGTAACATCTTTTACTATACTGTAGTCTATCTACAGAAGCCAATATAATTACTTAAATTGTTGGCTATTAAATTGTTGGCTATTATGGCTATTTTCTGATTCTATTCTTCAAGTCTCCTTCAATATTTATATTCTCATTATGTTTCCCACCATCTTGAAAACCTACATATCTTTCGTACACCCCAAATCTTTAGTTCGTTCCAGTGTCCAATTTTTGAAATCATGAAATTCTTTGTTAATCTTGTAAAAACCGAAACAGTATCTATTTCCCACGAGAAGGTGTGCGTACTTCATAATTCATTCCAAACTCTTCTCATAAAAACTTTTAGTATTCTAATTTTTTCTGGACCCTTACTCTGTTTAAAACTTTTTAAGATCAAAATCTTGTTTACCTTTTTGCTATTTCTTTCAGATTCTTTAAATTCTTAAGCTTATGATTAAAATGTTATTTTTGTTCAGCATTAAAGATAGAGTTATTCTAAAGATCTAGAAAAAAGGAGTAGTTACTAAGCAGTTTCTGAAATTGATTAGAAAATGCGGTTTGCCGAGTGTCCTTTAAAAATCTCCACTGCAGTTGTAAACAAGATGGCTAACACCATTGTCTCCTGGTGCTCAAACCCAAAGGAAGCTACTGTCCTAGGATCTCCTGGCATGAGGCAGCCATCCAGAACACATGTGGGAGATCTTCTGCTCTCTCTTTATTTATAGAGATTCCAAGGAACTTATCTACTGATCTGTTTGTTAGTCTCTGGCTTGGTCATTCGCTCCCCTTTCAGAGCACCACAGTCAATTGGCCAAACCTCCCCCGAAAAACTTCTTGTAACAATTCTTCTGAATGTATTGGGATCCAAATTAATTTTGGTTCCTTGGAATATCCATCTTCCAGCTGCTTCAACTTGCAAACCTCTTGGCATTAGCTAATTGATGTAGTTCCTATGAATGGTAGTATCACCTCGTTAATTAAAAGCCAACAACATTTTGAGGAGTTTGTTTAGAACAATTTACGTCCTTATTGTTCAGCTTGTGAATCATCAATAAGCAGGTGTTTTAGTAACTGACACTCTGACAAGCTGCTTACAATTCAAATCAAATTCTTGATTTATAGAGATCAGCAATATACAAGCAAATAAAATCCATCAGTTAAAAAGACATGTTTCATGTTAATTGTTGCCTCAATTGAATTGACACTACAATAAATTTGTTTAGTGGGTAGGTGGTTTCATAGATTGAGACTGAAAGTTTAGTTTAGTTTAGTTTTATTGTATTTGTATACCGCCCTTCTCCCGAAGGACTCAGGGCGGTGAACAGGGCATACATAAAAAATACGAGATACAAAAATTAAAAAAAGAATTAAATAATAGCCCAGTTAAAACAGTCAGTAACAGTATACAATATAAAAATCCCCATTAAAACCCCAACATGTCCCCATCAGGCCAGGCCGGCTTGTACAAATAGATGGGTCTTCAGACCGCGTCGGAAGGAGCGAAGGTCAGGTGCCGTCCGGAGCTCGACCGGCAGCTGATTCCATAAAGCCGGAGCGCCCACAGAGAAGGCCCTCCCCCTGGGGGCCACCAGCCGACATTATCTGACCGGAGGCACCCTGAGGAGGCCCTCTCTGTGGGAACGCACAGGGCGGAGGGAAGTTGACGCCGGCAAAAGTAGAAAGTGAGTGTAAAAATTTGTCTGTTCCCCAGGTGCACTTAAGTAGTAGAAGAGGGATTATCATGTCCTTTCAAAGATCCTTATAAAAGCTACAGTAAAAAATGTTGAATTGTCTCAATTTCCCAAAGGCAGAGAATGTTGGCATATGTGCCAGGTAATAGCACTGATGGAAGGATGCTGTGCCTGGCCCTAGAAAAATTCCTTTCCTCAAGTTAGAGGATCTGACCATTCCAAATTCGATGCTCACTTTTAAAACCCCAATCACTCTTTTCATTATCAATAACAAAAACCTCACCAAGATAAAGAGATGTAATGGGCTAATCAAATATGATTCAATTTAAACACAGAATATAAATTCAAACTTATTTTTAAAAGAAAAAAGTATCCTTACCCTGCATGGCACTTTTATCCAGATAGTTGTTGAGATTAAATAATGTATTTCGAGATGCCAAGTATTGAATAAAGCGCTGTGAACAAATGAATCAGAATTCAGATTATCTTGATTATCTTTTTGCAGATTATTGTCTTTCTATAGAAATATTTTATATTGCTCATTTCTAAGCAAGTGACACATGAAATACAGTCAACTTATGACAATTGAGCGCAAAATTTATGTTGCCAAATGAGTATTTGTTAAGTGAATTTAGCCCCATTTTACGACATTTCTTGTCACAGTTGTTAAGTGAATCACTGTGATTGATAAGTTAGTAACCTGGTTGTTAAGTGAATCTGGCTTCCCTATTGACTTTGCTTATCAGAAGGTTGCAAAAAGTGATCACACGACTTGGGACACTGCAATGGTCATAAGTAAGAACCAACTGCTGTCTGAATTTTGATCCCATGATCCTGGTGATGCTGCAAAAGTTGTAACTATGAAAAACAGTCATAAGTCACTATTTTCAGTGCCGTTGTAACTTTAAACAGTCACTAGGTGAACTGTTGTAAGTCAAGGACCACCTGTAGTTCCTTGATCACATAAACAAGAACTATTTCTTGTTTTTACTAAGGCAAGCCAATTATATCTATTAATAGTTACAATTTTGCAATCACTAACCAGGGAGATAAAAGTGGAGCAGAATGATGTAAGAGAAACTGATATGCAATGTATTTCATAGCAACTCTTGATTTACAAATGGTTCCGTGGAAAAGGGAAATGGAAGCAAAACTCAAATATTACACCACTGCGGACTGCTCATTTTGCATGCCTCTTAATATATCATGGTTAAAAAGAATACTATTCTTTATACTATATATTATACTATTGGGAGATTATTCTCATGACAATTAAGCAAGATTTACATCTACCCATAGTAGGAAAACAGACCTAGTATAAATCCAAGGCAAAGACGTTCTACTCCTAATGCTTTAATTGCTGCAAGCTGACACAACTAACAAGTTATTATCTCATTGTCCTTTGGGATTCTTCCAATGCTAAGATATGGGATATTTGTTAGCTTTAGTTTCCATTCTATTAGCTTCCTGCAAGACTGAACACTATAAACCACTTCAGGAAAGTCTGCCTTTATTTGAGGCAGGATTGCCTCGGTCCTGTAAAAATCAGTCTTCTGTCAAGCAAATTCCACTCTGTTTTTCAAATCAGGGGGAGAAATTTTTGCATGGTAAGAATGGAGCTGATAGATTTTATGACAAACATGTCTTCTAAAAATAGCATATACACGCACTTTGGGGATAAAGGACTGTTAACCAGACAACAATGGAGAGCGCATTGTTCAATTCCACCACAAAGTGAGCTTGGGGTGTGTATGCAACTCATTCTCATTCAGATTCGCCAAGGTGTGTGTGCTAACAGGCACAATGTTGTTAAAATGGCAAGTCGGCTAGTCAGAACCTTTAAGGGGAAAAATAAAACCTATCAGGCCAGAATCTCACAATGCAGGATTTATAGGAAATTATACCAGCACTTGTGTAAGTACTTCATTTAACACATTTGCTTATTTCTTTGGGGGGGGGGAAGAAACAAATAAAAAAACTTTCTATGCCTGTATTTGTTTTCTAATGAGGAGCTACATATGCAATTCCTCCTGGTTCTTGATGCCTCTGCCATGCTGTCTTTTGGAAATTCACCAGGCACTGATTTTGAGACCCCTCCCATTTTGAAATGAAACGCTGTATTGAGAAAAAACGCTGCTTTCTTACCTCATTTCCATACATCATGAGGTGGTGTGTTGTAATTAGAGCTTTGAACACTACTACCCAGCTACTGTTTGCCGTCCTCTCAAAAAGCGTATCTGCTAACTGTGGAATATTCACATTCATCTCATTTGTGCATTGAATTAAATCTGAAATTCAAGAAACAAGATGTTTTAATAAATATGTATTCATTTATCAAATCTGTCTGCCACCCATCTCACCATTTTTATACCAATAAAAGCTCAAAAAGAGGGATACGCTCAAAAGTATTCTGGAATCCTAAACTTGACTTTCATATTCAACCAACTACAAGTAGTCCTCATTTAGCAGTTACAACAGTGACAAAAAAGTAACTTTACGATCATTCCTCATAGTTATGACCTTTGCAGGTCTGTGAAGCATAGGAAAGCTGAAGCAACCTCAAAAGCAGTTGTAGTTTCACTTAGTGACTGCTTTGCTTAACTATCGAATTGCCTCTCCCTCCCGATTGTGGTGGCTAAACAAGGACTACTTGTGTTCTTCACGTTTCACACATTAACTGGAGAAATTACATCAAAACACTTTCTAAATGCTTCAATCATGATTCCACATCTTTAGCATCAAGCAACTTTCTTTTGCAGTGCCAGTTTTATTCTCTGGTGAAAATGATACAGCAAGCTTGCTGAATCAGACACATCTATCCATCCTTTACAAACAGGAACTGATGTATACATCTAAAAGAAAAGTTTTACCAAATCAGAAGTGGCAAATTATGTTTAGAGCATGACAGGATTAGAAATAGAGGATATCATTACTGACACGTAGACAAAAGCCTAAAATAATGTTATCTAGCCAAAACTGGAGGGAGGGAGGAAGACTGGAGCCCCTTCCAGTACTTCAAGACTCTTGGATTATTCACTAACATTTTGAATATGCTGGGGGGGGGAGGAATAGAGAGAAAAATACTTATGGAAAGCAGCTGGGCAGGTTTGAAAGACTTGTGTAGAGAAACAGCACAACCCCAAACTTCTTCACTAGTTATACAAGCAGTGAGAAAATGCAAATAGTGCTGGATTGTCTACAATCGTTTTACATATAAATATCAGCTTGTTGCAACAAAGCCAGCCATCTTAAATTCAAACAAATTATAGCATTAAATCTCCAATCTGCTTTAAAAAACCCTATTCCTTAATCAATATGTGTTAGTTTATAGCGATTTTACCTTGGAATAACATAAAATTGGCCTAGCAGACTACTTTATAGGAAAAATAAGAGAACTATGTTACTTCGTAAAGGAAAGACAAGGATGAGGAGAGAAAGCATACAGTAACCTTATAAACCAGGTGAGAAAAATGCACAGAAAATGAACAGGAGGAGGTTGGCCCAAAGATTTGCAGCTAAGTTTTTTTTCCCTAGTAGCACACAGGAAACCCAAAGCGCTGAAGAGAGAACAGACAGGCAATGTGACAGCAGAGCAAATGTTTAATACTACTGGCATTCAGTTCAATGGTCTCACAGTCAAACTACTGTGTTTTCCAAAAGTAAGACCTACCCCCAAAATAAATCCTAGCTTGATTTTGGGGGATAGGCCTAATATAAGCCCTAGTTTTGGGGCGAGGCTCACGTCTAAAAATCAAGCTAGGGCAGGGGTGGGGGGGATGGAGCTGCCCCACGTGCCCCGTACCGTTGCAGCCAGGCCTCCTGTGAATCGACAACTGCCTCACCCGCCCACTTCTTCTGCGGCACCCCCTGACTTGCATTTCGCTGTCAGAGGCCTTCCGGAAAGGTCTTTGATGGTGAAATGCAGGCCGGGGGGCATCACGTGCATCAATCTGGAGCTCTATTCTCAGCTGCAGAGGTATTTCCTTCGGCCGCAGAAGAAGTGGGCCAACTGGGCAGGGCTGTCGGTGCCGCCGTGGTGAGGTGAGACCATGGAAAAGACACCACCAAAAACTAAGACCTGGTGCCTCTATTGGAGGGAAGGAAAAAAAAAGACTGGGTCTTATTTTTGGGGAAACACGGTAAGATCCGATTAGCATTTTTACTGGAACCTGAGCAGGCATGAATAATATTAGAAAGCCTCCCACCTTTCCCTTGTTATTCTATATTCCCTAATTTCATCAAATGATTCAGTTTGTAAAAACAATATATATTGTTTCACTTTTCCTCACCTGGAATTTTTGTCACTGTGAACAAGCAGGATATGCAGGCATTCAAATTTAGCATTTCTCTGAAACTATAAACATCACCCGGATTTTATTTCTCTTATTATTTAACTTTCTTTCTCTTGTGTGAAAAAGCCTGTATCATCCAAACTCAAATATTCCCAGTTTGCTCAGGCCTCTAAAAGTAACCATTTTTCTAGAAATGCCCTACTCCTTATTTTCTAAACCACAATTTCCTACATGAATGATCCAATTCTGATCTCCTCTATTTCCAAACGCAAGCTATAAATCTGCAGACTTTTCTGCACTACTGATAATCCTGAGGTATAACTAATGTTTAGGGACCACCACTTGGCTCTACGGCGTGCAACACCCAATCCATGCAAGCCATTGCAAGCAGCAGCAAGTCTACCACACCCACCGTCTGGGAGGTGTGGTAACTATACTCCCAAATACAGCATGGCTGGTGTTGTTTGTTGTCCAGCATCTGGCTCATAATATCAAGCCATCGTCTAGCATTGATCCCCTTAGAATATGCAAGTTTGCACTGCCTGCACTAGAGTAAAGTAGGCTCACTTGACACTGAATCAATGTGAAGCTTTTATTCTCAAGTGAAAGCAATCTACAGAATGAGAGCTATCACTTGCTATTATTTAAAAACTGTTGAAAAACTTTGCTGTGTCTAGCTAAAGCCGTTATTGGCAAGTGAAGATAAACTGCCAGCAAGAATGCTGTTATAATAAATCAACATAACTGCCCGATATTCACAATCACAATAGGAAATAAAACCTTCTGTACTGAAAATCCATTATTGATTAGTGAACGTCACATCTAGCAGATGAGAAACTGTGAAAAACGCCTATCCAGAACCTGACAGCTATCTATGTAGCCTGCATTACATTCCTGAGCCAATGATTTCTGAAGAGTTTTTAATCAAGCCATAAATCTGAGTTGACATTTTATTTTAAAAAAAGGCAGAATCCCCTCTCAGTTGCAGTATAACTTGCAACCTTCAACTGGGTAAGTCCATTGGGTCACTATGGGTTAGTCACTGGCTGTGTCTGCACTGCTGCCTGAATCACTGATAGGTCAGCCAGGTTTTTAGCCCTAGTATACTGTGTGAACTCAGACTGGTATTTAATTTCTGGCTCAGTGTGTGCACAAAATCCAGAAATCTAAATTAGTTAATTATAGCTCAGATCAAACATAGCCACTATGTCTCAGTCAAATCTATCTCACAGGGTTGTGTTGGAGGGAAAAATTAGAATATTTATGTAGATCACTCTGCACATCTTCAGAAAAGACAAGGTTTATAGTTATGTGCCCATCTTCTTCACACACACATCCCTTTTGTTATCAGAAAAAGAGATTAAAGTAGATTAAAGGTGCATCGTTTTTTCGAAAGATGCAAAATGTAGAAATTTCCTGGTCATCCACAGCAAAGTCAGGAGATTTGCTCATTTGATTTATCAGGCATTTTAACTGCCATGCCAAATTGAAATATCATGATAAGACAGGTGAAAACCAAACAATGTATGGTTTAGTGGGCAATAGTTAACAAATACCCATAAAACATGTAAGTGCTGATTAAAAATAAAAAGAACAGTTCTGTGAGCTTCTAAGACTTCTGAAACATTTACATCATATATAAGAAGAAGTCACAGTAGATCACCTTAATTTCTAGAGAGGTTTTAGAGATCATAATACTCATTTCTGCTCTTGCCCAGAATTAAAGCGAGAACTGCTGACAATATGGACAAATACAGGACTTCAGCAAAGCTATGACTGGGTACTAAAATGCTCTTATTCTAAGAATAACACACTTTCTAACACACCTAGAAAGATAGGAACGCACACACACACTCTTAACCTTTAAAAATGTGCAGTCAGTGTTATCCACTGAAAGGATGGGACTGTGGCAGGAGGGGATATTGTGGTTTAAAATAGTTTTCTGTGTTAGAATAAAAGTTTTACAAGTGGAAGTTATAAGAGTAGCTATAAGGATAGCTGAAATTTTTTTAAAGTTCTAAAGACTGGCTAGGAAAAATTGACATGCCTGAGTAATGATCCTAAAAGCAAGCACTCAGCACTAATTTGAGTGTGTGCTTGTATATTTATCATATTATAAACATAAACACTCTAAATCACTCAAATTGAGAGGTAGCAGACACTCCACTATATAAAGCACAGTACAGTATTGTTATTTTGTTCTTTGGTCCACCTTCAGCTTAACAAAAGTGATTAAACTCCTATATTGTGCCAAATAATGTCAGGGTTTGCACAATTGAAATGTTAAAAAACCACATTATGCATTAGTATGATATGTAAACCCACCTAATGGGCAAGTTCATATATATCATGTAAGACATAATTTGCTTTGGCCTAATACATGAATGGAGTCACTGTGATTTATCACCATACTGAATCATAATACAATTTAACAAATACATGCCTGCACTACTGGCTTGTATATTCTCATAATTAATGCTAGGGTGCTAATCCTAGAGAAAACTTGTTAGTTTGAAATGTAAACAATTCAACAAAGAGATAAGAATGAAACAACATATAATGTAATTTCAAGCAACTAGTGTGAACTACCGACTAGAAATGTAACAGTCAGTTTAATCAGACTTTTCCCTGCTATAAAGAATAAATCCCTTGCTTTAAATCAATGCACATATAATATGCAGAAGCAATACTTAATGTTCATAAGAGCTAGTAAATATATAGTCTGAAAATCTATGACCTGAAGTTAATTGAACTGGAGCATTCTGAATTGTATTTGTCTTCTGATCGAAACTTATTTTCCGCTCTTAAATTATATTACTTTTCACTTATCCTCCAATATGCTCTTTTAATAATCTTTATGGCTGTAAAAAATTTGAATGAAGGAATCTTCATAAATGTTCGTAAATCCTAGCTATTGTTAGAGAAGGGGGAAAAATTTAAATGTAGCACTGCAATGCATTTTTAAAAAATATATTATTCTATCCATGTGCCGCAAAAGGAATTCAACAGAACAAAAACAGCAGTACATAACATTTTTTAAACATAAGTATACAGTATATATAAGAACCATGGGTGGCAGCATTTGTTAATCTTTTTGTACTGCGAACATCCAATGATGACATTCAACATCATATAATTTCCAAAAATCAGCTTCCCTTACATTCTTACCATTAAATGAGACATTTTCCAAACAAAAGAAACAGGGTGAATTAAGCAGCATTGTATAGATTTTTCCTACCATGCTGAACAAAAATCAAACAAGCATTTCACATGCCTTCTTGGATTTAATTCTTTCTTTGCACTATGGCACAGACATAATGATTAAATGGCTCTTTGAATGTAGTGGAACTCATTTGAACAACTCTATGTGCTGCAATAGATTAAATCTATTTCCTTTTTTAAAATATTGCTATTTTCAATGTTATTGAGCAACCTTATCCTGTTGTCACTTCCTAATTTCCTTGTACAATTGAGTTTACTGATTTTAAGCTGACATCTGAATAGGAAGTAAAAACCAGAAACCAAAAACCATACAAAATCTACAAACTATAAATGAAAACTACCGTATCTTGAGGCTGTAGTTAGTGGAGATGAAACAGCCAAGCATTGTAAGAATTTGAAGAAGCAATACGTTTTTAGGTGCCACAAGATTTTGCTGCTCCTACAACAATTTTCCTTCTAGAACTAAACAACATTGATATTTCTGTTATCTGTCTGAGTCAAAGTACCGGTAAATAAACATTATCATGTACGTCTTAAATAGATAGAGGAACAAATATTATCCAGAGTAAATAGTACACCTACGGTATATGTAGAAGACTAGCATCTTCTATTACAACAACCACAATTCTACAGTCAACAACAGTCAGGCAAGCTGAAAGGTTAAGAAATGACAATCTCATATTAGCACTGCTAATTCCGACTGCAGATGATGCATGCATGCTTTAGTGACAAAGTAAACTTGTTGCTAAGAGAGTATAGAACAGGTAGAATTATCTCAAAAGAAATATAAGCCTTAAATAAATACAAGTATACATATTTCTATATGCAACATCAAATGTAAAGGTAGATGTTTTACCACTGTGCCTTTTTGCAGAATAAAACATGAGAATGACATTCGTTTTGTACTATGAAATAAATACCGCTTTAGAAAGTAGAAGTGATGCAAACGTAATGCTGCACTGTAATTTTTTCTCCATTTTAACAGGAACATACAGATAGAAACAGTGAAAGTTTCAATAAAAGTACATGCCCTGGGACTGCATTTAATATCAGCACAATTCCAAAGAGCAACTAGAAGATTCCTGATTAGTCAATAATGTATTATCTGTGTTGCTTACTAAATTGCAAAGAAATATTATTGGGCTCAGATCTTTGGCTTACTAGTTGTCCTTGCTTAATCCTAGAAGCTAACCAGGGTTGGCCCCAGTTAGCATTTGAATGGGGCCACTAGGGAATCCCAGGCTGTTGGCTACCTTAGGAAATAAGCAAAAACATTCTGGATTAAAGCAAGGTTAAGCCACTTTCTTAATGCTGTCAAGATAACTGCATGAATGCAATGAGAATCAAGCTTTTGTAAAATAATAATAGTGATAGGTGGATAAAAATGCCAAATCCAGTATAATTACGAGGCTGACTGCAACCAACTATAATAAAATAATGCAAGATCATCACTCAGATTTGTTACAAAGAACCGAATAAGAAAGCTAGCAACAAAGATGCATTGGAATATCTGCCAGAAATACTATTTGCCTGCAAGAACTGGTGGGAACATAAAGTAGAAAAAGTAATAGAAAATGAAATAGCCAAAGGGCACTGGGACTTTAGAAATCAAACAGATAAGCATATGACACATAAAAGACTTAACAACTGCTAAGACAGACAAAAAAAAAGTCTAGATAGTGGATGTGACAGTTCCTGGAAACAGCAGAAGAAGAAAAACTAGAGAAAAATCCCAAAATACAAAAATAATTGCAAATCAAAGTAGAAGACTATGGTAAAGCAAAGACAGTACCAATAGGTGACTTGGGTGCAATTTCAAAACATCTGAACACCACTTGAACACCATCAGCATTCACAAAATCACCATCAGAATTGCCAATGGAAAGGTTTATTTGGAACAGCTTACATCCTGTGATAAAAGCTTTAAGATTATTAAACAACAATGTCTGTCATCTATCACGCTGTCCTGGGGAAAAACTCAACAGGTGGAGAAAAATAACAAATCCAGCCAAAACATCTGGCTGACTGTGCATCTATAATAATGGCTTTAAGGTTAGTAGTTCCATACTGATTCCAAGAAACTTCTCTTTCTCCAGCAATCTTCTAACATAAAATAAAAACTCTTCTTCCAAGGCCATTTTAACTGCTATATAAAAAGCAAGGCAGAACAACTGAAATTATTTACCGTATATTGATGAGCTCTGAGAACTCAGAACCACACTACCTTATCTTATCTGGTTGACGTGTTAATAGAAAGCTTTAGACCTCAGTTCATTAGGTCAAGAATGTCCTTTATTTGGAGGCAGATGTATTATGACAAGAGTCACTTGACAGTGCTTACTCGATCTCTCACAGAACTTATTTTAACTGAGTTACTTGGAAGAGGCATGTTTATTTCTACCACAAAGAGATGGGAGGAAACAAACAAGCTCAGGAAATAAAACTCTTGCTCTGTTTGATATATTTTGGTGTTGTCTTTTTTAAAACAAAGCTAAACAGCAATTCTCCGCTCCCATTAACCTAACATAGGTAGTTGTACTTCTAAAGGGCAGCGGAATATTACTAATCCTGTAAGATAGAAACATTTAACTTGATTCATATCTTCTCTTTAACCTTCTATAAAGGCTGGTCAGGAATCATTAAAGTGGAAACAACTCTTTTGTTTAATCATGCTTTCTCAGAGTTTTTTATACCAAAAGTGGCTTCAGCAAATCATGTCTGGCAAACTGCACCTCCTTTTTTGTCCCCAGCTGTGAAGCAGCCTTGCTGGTCACCTTCGCACCTGCTCATCCAAGAAAGATAAGGACTGGAAGGCATTGATTTTTCCATTTAACCCAGAGCACTATTTGGTCCTCAATAACTGGTATCAGCTTTTCAGGATTCCAGGCTGTCTTTTCTTATCACCTGATGCTTCCCTCCACTCTTTTCTTTAGCTGACAATTAAAATTGCCAAACACATACACTACCTCCCAAGGTAGGCAGGTAGGTAGAGATTTGTGATTTGGAGGTTGGATCGGGAAAGACGGCCTCTTGTGCACAGCTCAATACCCAGACCCTTTTTTGACAACTACAATCTAGATTCTATCCCTCAACTGACACTGCAGTCCAAGGAAGGGATGCCAGACAGGGGTCGCCAACCCCGCAGCACAACCCAGGATGCCAACAACCCAGGATAGAGAGGTTACAGATGCCCACTAACGAAGAGTGGCAGGTCCTGACATCAAGGGGAACCATCACCATCTGACAAAAGGCGAAGGGATTTAAGCTTGGGGGAGGGGGGGGGGTAAAGAGAGGAAAATAAAATCCTCTCCCTCTTTGTTACGCACTAAACGGGAATCCTTCCTGCAAAATTGGCCAAGTGCGTTTGATTCCCCACCCCAATCCACCTAAGCGATTCTGTCAGTCTGTGCAGCCCAACCATTAACGCATTTCACCCACTGAGCCCATCCAGAGGGTGGGGTTCTGCCCAACCACAGCTTTTCCAGAACCCCCCCCCCCTTTCCGTCCAAGCCCCCAGGCCACACTGTTCTGCTGGACACGGGCCCAAGAGGCCCGAACCCGGGCGCTGGGCCTGGCTAAGCCCCGGCTTAGTCCGGTCAGGACGAGGCGAGGGTTCCCACCTAATCCTGGGGGGGGAAATCGGGAGAGCGGCTGTGGAAACCCACCCTGGGCTCCCGACACGGGCAGAGAGAAAGAGGCAGCGGGAAGAACGTGGGAATGCACACGCGTGTCGGGCGCCCCTCCTCCCCGCACTCACAGTCCAGGTGCTTCTTCTTGGGGCCCATGACTTCGTGGGTGGTGGCCTTGCAGACGGCCTTGGCGATGGCCGAGCCGGTGACGCTGTGCTGAGCCGCCGTGATCCGGTCGGTGATCGACTGGCCCGACATGACGGCGGCGGCGGCGGCGCTCCTTGCCCAGCTCGGCGGCCCCTCAGCAGCGGAGGACTTCCCCGACGGCCCTCAGCGGCGGCGCAGGGCAGGAGGAGGGGGAGGAGAAGGAGGAGGAGCGGCGGCGGCAGGCAGGCCGGCCGCGGGGCGGAGCGCCACCAAGCCCGGCCCAGCCGCCGTGCAGCCCGGGCTGAGGCGAGAGGGACGCCCCTGCGCGCTTCCCCGCCTTCTCTCGCTCTCGCGGACGACGACGCGGCTCTCCGGCCGGCCAGACCTCCGCCCCGTCCGGCCTGTCGGCGCCGCCGCCCCCGCTGCCTCCTCACCTCAGAGGCCCGCGCCCGCTCCAGACAAAATGGCGGCGCGTCACGTGACAGGCGGGCCGCGGCGCCTCGCAGCCGTCGACCACGCCCTCCCCCCCTCCTCCTCCTCCTCGGCCACGCCCCAGGGGGCGGAGCCAGGCGCTCGCTTGCCAGACTGCTGCCTTCGCTCGCCGCGCTTGGTGGTCGCCGCGCCGCCACCCGGGACGGGATTTGGGGACGGGGTGGGGGGGTCCCCGCAGCCTCGGAGACGGCGCGCAGCCGGACGGATCTCCGGCTCCTGGGATCTGGGCAGCCAGCCCCGGGGCTGCTCGGTGGGCGCCTGGCTGGCTTGGCCCCTGCCGCGGGGACGGGGGTGGAGTAGGGATGAGCTGAGCCTTCTGGGGGGGCTGCATTTGCACGCCCGGTTGGAGGAGAGGAAGGCAGCCTGTCCGTGCCGGGGGATTCCGAAAAGCTCCCTTTGGATGAAAAAAAAGAAAGCGCCGTCGATTGCACGTTGCAAGGCGAAATCGAAAGACCACAGCAACGCCGAGGGAAGGAAGGGAAAAGATGGCCACTTGGCATGCAATCGGGGTGGGTGGGTGGGTGTGTGGGGGGGAGCTTTGGGGGAGGCCTGGGTTGCAGCCGCGCGCCCCGGTCGGGTTGCAAAAGCTGCGCGTCCAAAATAGGCTCCGCTATAGTCTCAAGCCGGTTCTGTGGCGTGTGAATGCAGTTAGGTATGGTAATGAAGGTGAAAGGAGCTTGTGTTTCACCTTTTAGCTGCTGGGGAGGGGAAAAAAAAGGATCGGTGATCGTTAGTGGCCTTAGTAATGCTGAGTGTCTCCCATAGGATCTGCCTGGCTGAGCCAATCTGGCGCCCTCCTTGGCCTTCCGCCCAGGAGCTGAAACCCGGCTCTGCTGCAGCTTCCTGGGGATCTCGGAAGAACCACCCTTTGGGGCTGGTTAGCATCCTGAAGGCAGCCCCCACCCAGCCTTTTCATTCGCCTTTCAGGGTGAATGTTTAACTCTCCTTGCCTCTTATGTGCAGAGAGAGAGAGAGATGTGGGAATGATGGCTCAGTGGTTAAAGATACCGAGCCATTTTGTCAACTGAAAGCTGATAGCCCAGATTCGTTACCTGAACACCAGGCAACAGGGCAAGCTCCCATTACTTGCCCCTGCTCCTACCCACCTTGCTCAAAAGCACACAGATGCGAGTGTTTAAGTAGGTACCACTTCGGTGGGAAAGTAACAGCGTTCCACACACCCCAGCGTATAATTATGCTGGCTACACGACCGTGGAAGTGTCCTCGGACAGTGTTGTCTCCTTTCGGCTAAGAAATACATGAACACCACTCCCTAGACTCAGACACAACTGGACAGGAGAAACTATTAGGCTAAGATAAGGATGGATAGATAGATAGATAGATAGATAGATAGATAGATAGATGATAGGTAGATAGGTAAATAGATAATAGCAGTAGCACTTAAGACTTATATACTGGTTCACAACATTTTACAGTCCTCTCAGGCGGTTTACAGAATCAGCACATTGTCCCTAACCATCTGGGTCCTCATTTTACCAGCCTCGGAAGGATGGAAGGCTGAGTCAGTCTTGAGCTGGTCAGGATCAAACTCTTGGCAATGGGATGATAGATAGACAGAGAGAGAGAGATAGAATATATATAATGGATAGATAAACTGTTGGCTAAGGTCAGTTCAAACAGCAAGTTGGAGAGACCTGTTGCCATCCAGATGAGCCTCAGCACAGTACAGTGAATTCAGCTTCGTCCCGTTTGGTTTTGGCTCCAGTGCAAGGATGGGTTATTGGTGACGGTGCTGGTGCCAATCGCCCACAAATGCTTGTATTGAGAATACAATGATGGCTTTGACCAGGCTTCCAGACTCCAACTGCATCTGGAAAAAACTGACTTCAGTACACGCTGGGCAAGAATAGGTTCTTTTTGTTTGGCTGTGAAACTGTTCATCAGAATCTTTTAACTATGAAGCAAAACAAAAGACCCAAAAAAACCCCCAACCCACCTCAAAAATCGTTTTAATCTAAAGTTGGAGAAAGGCTGACCACTGTCCCTTTGGAGTATGATTTAAAATGTAACGTTCTTAGGGCCCAGAGAGTTAGACAACATCAGGGGATAGAAAAAGCAGGTTTTTTGCAGGTTTTTTTTAAGAACACATTCCTGGACACGTTTCGAAAGCATGTAAAAAAATGCAAGTAGAAAAATAGGGACCACCACGGTGGGAAGGTAAGAGCGTTCTGTGCGCCTTTGGCGTCTAGTCATGCCGGCCACATGACCACGGAGATGTCCTCAGACAAACGCTGGCTCTTCGGCTTTGAAACGGAGATGAGCACCGTCCCCTAGAGTCGGAAACAACTAGCACGCATGTGCGGGGGAACCTTTACCTTTTTAATGATAACAGCAACAGTTT
Organism: Vipera ursinii; assembly: GCF_947247035.1. NCBI lineage: Eukaryota > Metazoa > Chordata > Lepidosauria > Squamata > Viperidae > Vipera > Vipera ursinii. The sequence goes on from NC_139525.1 coordinate 13,366,679, forward strand.
TGGTGTACAACTGGATGGAAAACAAAGTAACCCACACCTCAATGTCACTTTTCGAAAGCATTTTTTTCCCAAGATGGATGGAGGATGGACAGACGGACTGTTGGCTAAGATCAGCTCAGCTTTGAAATTGGTTGTCAACTGAACCATGAATGGTTAACCACTGAAAGCACTACAGATGGAGAACGAAAGAAGGAAATCAATTGTAGAGTGGTGCAAGAAATTTTAGCCACACACAGTTTACAGAAGAAGAAATAGATAAAATAGATATTGATTTTCTCAAGAAGTGGCAAATTATAAACTATTGGCTGGACCAGAGGGAAAACCTTGGAAATCAGGATGTGTCTTCAGAATTATATATTGTCACCACTGATGATAAGAGCTACCAAACTGAGGATCTTATTCAAACCACTGTGTGGTTTAACTCTGACTTCCTAGTGTGTTTTAACAGATATGGCTTTTATCTGCCCAAGTTTTAATCAAATCTAATGCTGTTTAAGGTAAAGGTAAAGGTTCCCCCCGCACACGCATGCTAGTCGTTTCCAACTCTAGGGGCCGGTGCTCATCTCCGTTTCAAAGCCAAAGAGCCAGCGCTTGTCTGAGGACGTCTCCGTGGTCATGTGGCCGGCATGACTAGACGCCAAAGGCGCACGGAACGCTGTTACCTTCCCACCGGAGCGGTGCCTATTTTTCTACTTGCATTTTTACGTGCTTTCGAACTGCTAGGTTGGCAGAAGCTGGGACAAGTAACAGGCGCTCACTCTGTTACGCGGCACTCGGGATTCGACCCGCCAAACTGCCGACCTTCTGATCGACAAGCTCAGCGTCCTAACCCACTGAGCCACCATGTCCCTTTTTGCTGTTTAGCTTTCACCAAATCAGGGTTAGCTAGATACTGCCACCTGCTGTGACTCTTTGCTGAGTAATTGCTGCCCAAACAACACATAGTTTCATAATTGTAATTCTCTGTATATTGTACGCTTTATAGTATATGAAGGTTGACCACTAACTTTCAAGTAAGTCAACTTCAGGGAGAATCTTGGTGAAACTTAACAGTTTCAGAGCAAGTTGTGTTCTTCAACTGGTATTCTCAACAGTAGCTTCACAAGGGCAGCTGTGTGGGGGGAAGTAATGAGAAGACTCTACTCTTTGTCCGGATCAAATAATCCCAGAAAGGAACTCAAATATAACTTGTTTCTGCTCCTAAAAGAAAACATATCTTTGATGCAAAGACAATTTCTGATTTCATGGCTAACGCACTTGGTTGCCTTGTGTCATGGGTCAACCAACAGAAACTCAAAAAGATACATGTCTGAGCAAGGATTGTATGTTACAATTGCTTTTGTCATTTGCAGAATTTTAAATGAGACCCCAAAATCTTCAGTTTATAACCTACACATTCTGTTTCCATTATCTATTTCTTACCACAAAAGAGAACACAATGGAAGAACTGTCAGTGCCTTTGCAGTTTTTTCCCTACCACTTCTTTAGTGACTGCGTAACAAAATGTAAATCTTTTTTATTTCAAAAGGATGTGTAGACTAGCTGCATTCTCTAAATTTTACATTAAAGTGCTACCTTTAGTATCTCTGGAGACAGCAAAAAAACAGCATCTTGCAAAACAAATTGGTTGTTCTTATGGAAGACACAATGAACAGCACTGCTTTGCTTTACAGCATTTTCTTATAGCTGCATGTGAAATACAGAGAAAGCTCATCAAAAATAAGAGTTCACTCATTTTCCTGAACTGTGCAGTTCTTTTCTGAGCAGTAAACTTGAAAACAGAAGAATGGAACAAGGGTTTTATTTGCATTACTTGTTAATAACAGGCATGTGATGTATAGTAGATAAGGCACCAGGTGAGAAATTGGGAGACCGTGAGTTCTAGTTAGGCATAAAGCCAGCTGGATAACTTTGGGCCGGTCAGTTTCTCTCAGCCTTAGGAAGGAAGCAATGACCTTTGACCCCATCTGAAAATCGTTGCCAAGAATCCTGCAGGGATTGTCCAGGCTTGGACAAAGCATAACCCGTACCAGAGACTCTAATCCTAATTACATTATTGCCACTGGAGATATGAAAAACAAGGTATTTCCTTCCATTCCTTCTCTTAATATTTTGTTGAAATGTTATTGTTGGTAAGTGGAGGAAATTAAAAATTATTTACCTTCTACCAAATGAAATGAGAATGAGAAAAATGTAGATGTTTTCCTTATGACGTTTCCAATATGAAAAGATAGCTAGGGTGGAGCCAGGAAAGAAATGGATGACGTGGACCCAGTGAGCAAAATACAACTCAAGGCTACTTTCACTATAGTTTGGCTCTTTAAGCAGTGTGAAACTTGTAAACACACCTATTTTATCTGTTTATTAGATTTATAGTCTGCCTTTTGTCTGGCCTTTCCAAGGGTCTTTTTGGGGGGATCAGATTCCTTCCTTCTATTCCAACAATCCCCATATTGGGTTCAGAGATTGTGACTGCCCCAGAATGACACGTGGGGTTACTTCCAAGTAGTTTATTGTTGTCTGAAGGTTGAGTCATGACAACTGGACTTATAAGTCCAATTGCTGTGACTCAACGTTCAGACAACTTTACCTGGATGACTGAGAATCTTCCATCGATGTATTTGTCTTTATTGTTGTTCACCTACAGACAAAATCTTTCCAGACTAAAGCAAGTATCTGCATAACTATAGATATAACTATAGATGAATTGCTAGGGAGGGTCACCCTTTGCCCCCTTCCTGCCTACCAGATCTCTCCAAGCTCTGCTGCCTCTTTCCCCTCAGGGACACAGCCCCTCCCTCTTGGGAATCCAGGCTACATTCCACCACACCCAAGTCACTCAGGGAGCTCCCGCAACTGAAAATGCACTTGACTTGGGTCTTCTACTCCTGGTCCATCACCTTGACCGATTACTCAGCGCTGTTCTTCGGAGCTTCACAGAGTTTGTTTTTGGGTTGATTATATTACAGGCACGTTGTTGGGTCTCTCCGGGATTAACTAACAAACATGGATCTGTTAGCTATTTGGTTTGTTCCCCTGCTTCTCGTTGTGCAAGGGAAAAGGAAGTGAACATTTCAGCAGGCAGCGGTTGAGCAATTGCATTGCTAAACCTTAACCAGAGCAGAAGTCAGCGAAAGACATCTTCACTTGGCTGCTGAGTTAGATCCTGGTTGCAGCATTATTTGCTGAAGACATATAGTTGTAAAAAAACAAAACAAAAAACACAACGTATTTTGCAATTAGTTCCCCCTCCCTTCAAGTCAACAAGTGCAACTTTTAAAGACACCTCGGGACAGGTTCAAATGCATTATTCCTTGATCTGCTCTGGGGCATGATGGTCCTTCCTGTCTGCCTGTGGCAATGTTTGTCTCCTTCCCGGTCTTCATTTGTCCTGTTGGACAGAAACATGCAAACTGACATTTTAGGGCCACAGACAATCCCTAAAAGCTTTGAGTACAATCCCCAGAAAGAGCCAGAAGTAATAAGTTGTACTTGTTAATGCAATAACAGGAGGAAATAACAGAATAACCATAACAGAATTGGAAGGGACCTTGGAGGTCTTCTAGTCCAGCCCACTGTTCAAGCAGGAGACCCTGTACAATTCTGGACAATTGGCTGTCCAATCTCTTCTTAAAACCCTCCAGTGATGGAGCACTCACAGCTTCTGAAGGCAAAGCGGTTCCACTGGTTAATTGTTCTCACTCTCAGGAAATTATTCTCATTCTCAGGAAGTTCTAGGTTGGTTCTCTCCTCGATTGCTAAATATATAACTTAGCAAACCAAGCTACGGTTCGTGAAGCCTGTCATTGTTATAAACCATTTTTTATGACTGAGTATGTTACATGAACTCCTACTAATTTTTGCGCAACGGTCCATTTTAATTACCATTTAGTTCAATCTATGCACGACTAGGTTATATCTGATTTCGTGAATTTCATATATTTGTTTTCGGGATTTATCTATTGCCTCAGTCTTGGCCATTCAAAGTAAGCAATAATGTGGTGGTGGGGGGGGTTTGGTTTCACGTAATGACACTGTGAGCCCAGCCCTCGTGGATGGGATGGGCAACTCCAGCCAATTGTGCTTATTCAATAAACCACATAGCCGCTAACTCAAAATTACCCATAAAGCGTGCTTCCTGGTTGGACTTGGCCATGGCTCTTCCTAATCATTGTGAAGCAACCCAACCACAACTTCACAATCAGATCAAAGGAAGCTTGCACATAAGGCATGAAGGCAATGCCTTCCCTAACCCTTCTCGCCAGCATAGGCTTAAGAGAAAGCTCTTAAACCCCATGATAAGGACAGTGTTGTTTGTTCACATTGCCAACATTTTTTTACATTTCAGAAGATCCATTTCTGGAGATTAGTTATAAACTGGACAAAGGTTTATTTTTGCCTTGTCTAACCCAATAACAGAGTTGGAAGGGGCTTTGGAGGTCTTCTAGTCCAACCCCCTGCTTAAGCAGGAGACCCTATATCATTTCAGACACATGGTTGTCCAATTTCTTCTTGAAAACCTTCAGTGTTGGAGCACCCGCAACTTCTGGTGGCAAGCTGTTCCACTGATTAATTGCTCTCCCTGTCAGGAAATTTCTCCTTAAGTTCACCTTGCCCGCAGAAGCTGTGCGTGCTCCAACACTGGAAGTTTTAAAGAAGACACTAGACAACCATTTTGTCTGAAACGGTATAGGGGTTTCCTGCCTGAGCAGGGGGTTGGACTAGAAGACCTCCAAAGGTCCCTTCCAACTCAGTTATCTCTGGACCAACTTGAAGGATCAACAATGAATTAATAAAGCAGTCATCATCTCTCAGACGCCAACCGTTGTAGATAACAATCAATAGCCATTTCCTACATTCTCAGCTAGCTGTAATGGGAGATAATTCCAAATATAATTAATAACCAAAAAGAGGATGAGACCAGAAATCCAGGTAGCCCAGTGGGACCAGCAGTGTCGACCTGGAAAACCTTTAAGCCCCTGTTGAGAACAACAAAGGCAAGAAAGCAACTTCAGTGGTCATTCTATATCCTGCTGAAGTTTTCTCCCTAATGAGAAGACTCTTCACGTGTTGCCTTCTGCCAGAGGGGTAACCCAAACTGCAGGATTGATCTTTACAAAATGTGCAGTTCAGCTCATATTTCTCTTGTCCTCTGCCTTCCTCATTCCGTATTATGCCCAACGCTTCTACTTTCCTGGCGTACAAAGCAAAATGTACATCAGGAAGAAAAAAAGAAAAAAAAACTTGCTTGACTGGTTTAAAATAAATACCCTGAGCTCAAGCAGCTTTGTTCTCCCTTTTTGTGGTATGAATGGTTCAAGGAAACACTAACGCAAAAGAAAGCACATGTTTGAAAGATTTGCTGGCGGCCTCCAATCATCACCGAATAAAGTCGAACATTTCACTTTTTTTTTAAAATTCTTGAACTTTCAGAGATAACGCTGAGATATCTCAAACTATCTCTGAAAATGTTGATATGGTATATAGGTCAGGGGTAGGCAACCTTGGTTCTTTTACCACTCGTGGACTTCAACTCCCAGAATTCCTGAGCCAGCATAGTTCAAGAATAAAATAAAAAAAAGTGAAATGTTCCAAATTTATTCGGTGATTGGAGGCCAAGGTTGCCTACCCCTGGTATAGGTGGTCCTTGACTTACGACCGCAAATGAGGCCAACATTTCTAAGCAAGTGAGCCATGCCCCATTTGAGGATCTTTTTGCCACAGTTGTTAAGTGAATCACGGCAGTTATTAAGAGAACCGTGTAGTTGTGATTCCTACTCCAGTATTTCCTCGCTTTGTCACAGGCCCACCGTAAGTGATTTCTTTCCTTTTGCATTTCCAACGTTCATTTGCAATACCTTTATGCATTCTTGACATCATCTTACAGAAATTTTCTTTTTAAGTTATAATTTAGGGTCATTTTTAAACCTTTCGTCCGCGTATCCGCCCCTTGTTCAAGCATTGCGTTACGTCCAAAGCTCCTTGCCCATTGAAGCATGCACTGCTTTACATATTCCTTCTCTAAATTCAAATTCGATAACACTTTATAGACTTTGACAATGATATGCTCATCACTACTGAACAGCAGGATTTCCATCTCATTTTTCGCAAAAAACCTAACCCATAACTCTTTCTTTGTCTGATTTAAATCTTTCAATTGTAAATATGTAAACCGGACGCATCCTTCTGATTCTAACTGCTCTTTAGACTTAAAAGATGGAAACTAACCAAAGAGAGAAGCAACCTAGAACTAAGGAGAAATTTTCCGATAGTGAGAACAATGAACCGGAGGAACTGCCTGCCTTCAGAAGTTGTGAACGCTCCAACACTGGAAGTTTTTAAGAAGAGATTGGACAGCCCTTTGTCTGAAATGGTTTAAGGTTTCCTGCCTGAGCAGGGGGTTGGACTAGAAGACCTCTAAGGTCCCTTCCAACTCTCTATTCGTGCTAAAGAGAGGATAGGTCACAATTGGTGATGCTGCCACCATTTTAATACCTGCCGGTTGTCAAGCACCTGAATTCTGATCACGGGACCGTGGGGTTGCTGCAACAGTCGTAAGTGTGAGGACCAGTCATGGCATCCAACGACTGCCAGAAAGGAGCTACTTTTCCTCTTATGCCTCCAGAAAAACACATATGGAAGCCATCTGACTTCCTACCATGCCCCTCACCGCTTGGTGAATTTCTAACAATGGTTTGTGCAGTGCGTTTCGATTGATGTCCCCCACGTAGGCCCACGATTGGGATCAAAGTTATCATTACTAAGCAAGGCAGTTTTTAAGTGAGCCGCACCTATTTTACATTCTTTTATTTTTTTTTGCCATGGTTGTTAAGCAAATCACTGCAGCCGTTAAATGAATCGTGCGGTTGTTTAGTGAATCCAGCTTCCTTCATTAACTTTGTTCGTTGGAAGCCAGCGGAGAAGGTTTGCAGATGGCGAGCACCAGACCCTGAGATGCTACAACCATCATAAATACATGCAAGGTGCCAGGCGCCCGAGTTTGGATCATGTGACTGTGGGATGCTGGGAGGGTTGTAAGCATGAGGGGAGGGGAGGGGAGGAAAGGAGAAGGAGAGGGAGGAGGAGAGGAAGGGAGGAGGGAGAGGAGAGGAGGAAAAGAGGGAGAAGAGAGGAGAGGAGGAAAGGCAGAGGGAGGAGGAGAGGAGAGGAGGAAAGAAGGAGAAGGAGAGGGAGGAGGAGAAGAGAGGAGAGGAGGAAAGGAGAGGGAGGAGGAGAGGAAAGGAGGAAAGGGAGAGGAGAGGAGGAAAAGAGGGAGAAGAGACGAGAGGAGGAAAGAAGGAGAGGGAGAGGAGAGGAGAGGAGAGGAGGAAAAAAGGAGAGGGAGGAAGAGAGGAGAGGAGGAAAGGAGGAGGGAGAGGAGAGGAGGAAAAGAGGGAGAAGAGACGAGAGGAGGAAAGAAGGAGAGGAGGAGAGGGAGAGGAGAGGAGAGGAGAGGAGGAAAAAAGGAGAGGGAGGAAGAGAGGAGAGGAGGAAAGGAGGAGGGAGAGGAGAGGAGGAAAAGAGGGAGAAGAGACGAGAGGAGGAAAGAAGGAGAGGAGGAGAGGGAGAGGAGAGGAGAGGAGGAAAAAGGAGAGGGAGGAAGAGAGGAGACGAGGAAAGGAGGAGGGAGAGGAGAGGAGGAAAAGAGGGAGAAGAGACGAGAGGAGGAAAGGAGAGGAGGAGAGGGAGAGGAGAGGAGGAAAAAGGAGAGGGAGGAAGAGAGGAGAGGAGGAAAGGAGGAGGGAGAGGAGGGGAGGAAAAGAGGGAGAAGAGACGAGAGGAGGAAAGAAGGAGAGGGAGAGGAGAGGAGAGGAGGAAAAAAGGAGAGGGAGGAGGAGAAGGAGAGGAGGAGAGGGAGAGGGAGCAGGAGCGAAGAGAGGAGGAAAGGAGAGTGAGCAAGGAGAGGAGAGGAGGAAAGGAGCGGGAGCAGGAGAGGAGAAGAGAGGAGAGGAATTTAGCAAACTAGCTATTCAAAAAAATAATAATAATAATATCGAAGAATTTGTATTTCTGTTTATTCGATTATGGAAACACTAAATTGGAAGTAAATAGTTTAATGCTAAATGCTTGAGTCAGGTTCATTGCAAGAATTCTTAGCATTAGTGACACTCAACAAAGGAACAAAATCTCAAGTACTGATCCAGGAATATCTGCCGGGGGTCAAAACAAAAAAGAAAGAAAGAAAAATCAAGAGGGAGGTACAATGCACAAAGGGACAAGACTTTCTACACACAATCATAGCCCTCATTGTGATTTTTTTTTTGACCAAATACTTCCCTGCAGAAATCCAGTAGGATTTTGCCTACTGGAATTCAGAAACTGGCTGGCATTTTCCTCCCTGCAGCACAGACGCAGCCTTTTGGTGGTCTCCAAGCATTACGGAGTTACAAAAATAGCTCAACAGTTTTCCTTCGTTTCTCTTGAAAGTGACAACACGGAAGCCTCTGAATGCAGCTTATGTTCAGTTTAAGGCAATTTTGCCCAAGTGAGGAGACAATAGCGATAGCAATAGCACTTAGACTTATATACCGCTTCACAGCACTTCACAGCCCTCTCTAAGCAGTTTACAGAGTCAGCAATTTGCCCCCAACAATCTGGGTCAGCCTCATTTTACCGACCTCAGAAGGATGGAAGGCTTGAGTCAACCTTGAGCCGGTCAGGATCGAACTCCAAACTGTGGGCAGAGTCAGCCTGCAATACTGCATTCTAACCACTGCACCACCAGGGCTCTTACAAACAAATGGATGGATCTTACTCTCCAAAGATGAGTTCCACTGGCAAAAAAGAAGTGGTACTGTATTTACACTCTTGGATTTAGTCAAGAAAATGGCAAACATTTTATATCAAAAAAACCCTAAAACTTCCCCGCCCACCAAAGTTGCTTTCCCTAATTTCTAATATTTAGCCCTTATTTTCCTAGCATCGATCAGTACCAGCTGCTATAATAGATGTAGCTTCTGTTAAGTAGCCAGGATGTAGGGGAAAAAAACAGTCACAAGTAACTACAGTGTTTAATATTGACACTGCGAGGCTTTTGTTCCCGTTCATGTCCAAAAAAGCCAAGTTCAGGTCTTAAAATGGGTACCATTCAGATCCTAACTGGTAGAAGCCATGAAGGAAATGACTAATGGATGCCATTCCGATCAACCACATCCCAGTCTTTTTACAGCTGACCCACTTCTTCCGTCACTCCATCCTCACGGCGCGAGGAAAGCAGCCATCAGATTTTTGCTCTGCAGCAATTCCAGTCTCTGCTCCATCGTTCAAAATGACCTGATTTTGGTGTGCAAAAAAACCCCAAAAAACAAAAACCTAACTAACCAAGGGATGCCTTCGCCTCTTCACACTTTGGATTGCCTCTCATCTGTCCATTCCTGTTTTGTATTTTGCAGAGCTTGAGTTCTTTGCTCGTCTACCTGAACGTAGTCCACCCGTTGCTCTTCCGAGAGGAAAGGTTTCTGCAAAATGATGGCAATAAAACATAAGTACAAGGATCTAGGAAAATGCTAGGGTTACATCCCTTATCCCCTTATTAGGCAGGAAAGCCTAGTTTCAGATGTGAAGGTCCAATTAAACTGATTTATTGCTACTCATGCCTATGCATAGGAATCTTCTGAACAAACAGCACCTGCTTGGAGTTAAATACGGGTCAAAGGAATTCAAGGGAGGTTGGACTTTGTTTGTGGCTACACAGGGATTCTAGGTTGATCCCTCTTTTAACTCCACCCCCAAGTTCTGCCACTCATTCTGCTACATCTCTCCTCTTTCACATCCTTAGTGGCTTTTTCTCCCCATCTTGAAGATGGGGAAGACATCAATTGGAAAGAGGAACAATCACATTTCAACTTGTCCTGATTTGTCACCTTCTCCCTCGGTCCAGAACAAATCAAAGGAATCCATGAACAGGAGATTCATGAAAAACATTTGGCTTTAGATGAAAGAAAATGTTATCCCCCACATAGGTGCTTTGATGGGTCAAGGTCAGAATGAATTTCAATTCCAGAGAGTTTCATCTAAAATATGCCCTCTTCCGGGTGCAAAAACCAAATACAAAGATAGCCACTTCCCCCTGTGGACACTGCTATTAGGATGGAGAAATGTACTCCTGCTTTCTACAATTTTTGCAATTTTTTTTATGGACAACTTTATTTGTTTATCATTTCCCAATCCATTTAAAATTATTTCTGCTTAGAAGTCTGCATTTACATTTTCATACCCTGTATGCATACACACATAGGGATGCGGTGGCTCAGTCGGTTAGGACACTGAGCTTGTCGGCAGTTTGGCGGGTCGAATCCCAAGTGCCGCGTAGCAGAGTGAGCACCTGTTACTTGTCCCAGCTTCTGCCAACCTAGCAGTTCGAAAGCACGTAAAAATGCAAGAAGAAAAATAGGGACCACTCCGGTGGGAAGGTAACAGCGCTCCGTGTGCCTTTGGCGTCTAGTCATGCCGGCCACATGACCACGGAGACGTCCTCGGACAAGCGCTGGCTCTTCGGCTTTGAAACGGAGATAGGCACCAGCCCCTAGAGTCGGAAACGACTAGCACACATGTGCGGGGGAACCTTTACCTTTACGCATACACACACAAACACACAAAATCAAAACTGCATATTTTGTATGCAATCTGTCCCAACATGCATTCATGGATTTGGGAAGAACTTTAACCCAATATGTTATTTTCTTTATTTCACAAAATACATTTAGGAGACTTCTTTTGCAACCTTCAGAGAGAACAGGGTTTCAATTCTTGACCTGCTTCATAACCATGAATGAGAATTAGAGAAGCACCAGACAAAAGTTTTCCCTATTCCCTCCTGATGTCCTACCTTCTGTACAGGAGATGGAGAAGCAGAATTAAAATCCAGTGCTAAGTAGTCAAGGCTAAACTTCTTTGGCGATTGGAAATCTCCATTATAGGGAGATGTTGCTTGCTGGTGCTCCTAAAAAGGACAACAATGATAACGGCGTCAAAAAATTAAATCTGTTTAAAAGAAACAAAGATTATATCACGGATTTATACAAACAGCAGTAACGAATAAGAGCAGATAAACAGGCTGTCCTTTGTCACAGTCCAATCAGTTCTTCAGGACCACATTACTTGAAGCAGGGGTCTTCAAACCTGGCCCTTTCACGACTTGTGGACTTCAACTCCCAGAATTCCTCAGCCAGCGTGCCTGGCTGAAGAATTCTGGGAGGGCTCTTCAAACGTGGCCCTTTTATGACTTGTGGACTTCAACTCCCAGAATTCCTCAGGCAGCGTGCCTGGCTGAGGAATTCTGGGAGGGCTCCTCAAACTGGCCCCTTTTATGACTTGTGGACTTCAACTCCTAGAATCCCTCAGCCAGCGTGCCTGGCTGAGGAATTCTGGGAGTTGAAGTCCACAAGTCGTAAAAGGGCCAGGTCTGAAGACCCCTGACTTGAAGGAACGTCTTCTCTGTACGTGCCTAGCTAGGCTTAAGATCCTTTAACGGGCCCTCCTTCATTTCTACACACCAAAGTGGGTAAGAGAAGGCGGCATCCCCTTTAAGGAATGTCCTCTCCAGTCTCGCCTCTGCATCATTTTGGGCCCCGGGTGAAGACCTTTCCATTTTTTTCCAGGCACTTCCATTTCAATTTTTAATTGTATTTTAATTTGTATTGTTTTGGCTTCCAAACGACCATCTTGCTACTGCCTACCTGCCATGGGGTCCTTCTTTTGCCTTTCACTTGAAGCCTGTTTTTAGTGGGTTTTATTCTAAATTGCCCAGAGAACTTCAGATGAGACCCTTTTTTCAGCTCCCCCCTCCCATCCCATCCCTGTGCTTCTCTGACAACTGTTGAGGTTGCGGCTCTTCCCTCTCTCTTCCAAAGTCATCTTCACGTACAATAAATACAATACAGAATCACACAACACAACACAATAAAATAAAATAATAAAATAAAATAAACATAGTGTCCCATGCTTCATTTTATGACCGTTCATTTTGTGCCGGAAGGCCCCTTATCACAGGGGTCCCCAACCTTCCAGCCACGGCCCACTAACAGACTGCGGCCTGTTTGAAACCGGGCTGCTCGTGGGAGCGGTGGGCCCTTGCGCTCACGTGCGAAGCTCCGTTCGTGCAAACGGAGGGTGCAAGCGCCCGCTGATCGCACCAATGCAGCTGTTGCACTCACGTGTGTGCCTGCCACGCACACGACCCCCTGGGCCAGGCCCTCGAGACAGGACGGTTGGGGATCACTGCCTTATCAGAAGCCTCTCTCCACAATATTGTCTACTCTAGGCTGATTTTCTACGCAGCAATCCTCTTAAGTTTCCCCGTTGAATTTGAAGGGATAGACCTGATATGAAAAAAGAGTACAGGACCTCTCTTTCCTATCCACAAACACCCCGGGTACATCTCTGCCTGATCTTTGTGATGATTTGGAGCAGGGCCACCTACGCCTATGTGCACAACAGAGGTCTGTAAAACAGGAAAAAGCTTCCCTTATCGCTGTGTCAATTAAGCCTTGTGTTTTTCCAGGGAATTTCTTCAGTAGGGCCAAGGGCCACCCTCTCCGCACATCCCCACTTAGAAAGAAAAAAAAAACGGTCCTCCTCTGAGCGGTTCCGTTCATGCCATTTGTCAAAATGCGAGCAGGGAATAGCTGCCTGAAAATAATTACCATTTCAATGTAACTTCCTTCCTCTTCTCCGGAAGGCGAAGCAGCGAAGACCCTCGCTGAATTAATGCAGTCTCTTTCTGGAGAGATAAAGCTCGTTCGATTGCTAGCAGTGGAAAAGCAAACAAAGAAAGACAGAGGTCAAGGATGAGTTTCCCCAGATGCTCTGAAATCTCGCCAAATCCTGACGTCGTCTGGGCAGGGAATAAACCATCCAGAGCCCAGCAATTTGCATGAGCTACAAAAAAGGGAACCATCTCATTAAGCTCCTCTCTCTATATTATTCGTTCCTGCTTATTGAATTTGACAATACATAAAAACTACCCAGCCACAGAGGCATAGGAAACTATGATACAAGCATAGACCTGTCCCGGGATTTCCAAGGGATAGTAAACCTCTCGTCCCGGGCATCTGCAAGCGATGCTTCGCTTTGCCTCGTACAGCTAGTACTATTTTTGGGATGGAGTTCATTTAATCAAGAATGAAGGCCAATATCCGTGTCCCAGGATAATGTTGCAGGATCCAATCTGGGTCGGTCACAAAAGTGAGGTTCGCCGAAGATGGCCCCCAGCACGAGTCCAAAAGCTCGGAAGGCCAAAATCTCTGGCCCTGGTGACCGACCTCAGATTGGATCCTGCAACATTTAATCAGGGACAAGTAGTCCTCAAGTTACAACAGTTCATTTAGTGACCACTCAAACTTACAATGGCAACGAAAAACTGACTTGAGGCTTGTTTTTCAGGCATACAACCGTCGCAATATCCCTACGATCATGTGATATCAAAATATGGATGCTTGGCAAACTGGCCCATATTTATGACAGTTGCTGCGTCCCGGGATCATATGTTTCCCCTCTTGCGACTTTCTGACAAGCAAAGTCAATGGGGAAGCCGGATTCACTAAAGCAGTTGTGTGAATCACTGTGGTGATTCATTTAACAACTGCGGAAGGGAAGGTCGTAAAATGAGGCAAAACTCACTTAACAAATGTCTCACTTAGCAACATAAATTTTGGACTCAATTGCAGTCATAAGTTGAGGACTACCTGTGCCAAAACCATAACTCTACTCTGAACACCGTATGAATATATATAAAAATGCATTTGCCCTTGCAGACTGTTTGCTTTTCATCCTTTTTTCTTTTCTTCCTAAACCACAGCCAAATCCATTTGCCGGGTGCAACACTTCTCTAGTCCATCTCCATAAATTGAGACATTTACTACTAGTCTTCTTCTAGTAGTTGATTGCTTTGGGGTTGTTGTTTTGTTTTTTCAATGCCGGAATGAGAAAGTAGCCATAATTTCATAAAGGGCTTCCTTACAATGTTCTACACTGCTGCTTCAAAGGTGGAGCAGATGAGTGCCCCATCTGAGGTCTGGGGACTACAGGCAGAATGACCCAGCTGGTAATGTAACTCACAATTCCTTGCAGACTCCAAAATTGTTTTTATATCCTTTTAATTAAGAAAAGGAAATTGTAACAGCATTAAGAGGGACGCGGTGGCTCAGTGGGTTAGGACGCTGAGCTTGTCGATCAGAAGGTCGGCAGTTTGGTGGGTCGAATCCCGAGTGCCGCGTAGCAGAGTGAGCGCCTGTTACTTGTCCCAGCTTCTGCCAACCTAGCAGTTCGAAAGCACGTAAAAATGCAAGTAGAAAAGTAGGGACCACTCCGGTGGGAAGGTAACAGCGTTCCATGCACCTTTGGCGTCTAGTCATGCCGGCCACATGACCACGGAGACGTCCTCGGACAAGCGCTGGCTCTTCGGCTTTGAAACGGAGATGAGCACCGGCCCCTAGAGTCGGAAACGACTAGCACGCATGTGCGGGGGAACCTTTACCTTTACCTTTAACAGCATTAAAAGTACTAAAATGTAAAGTGTTTTTTTCCTAAAAGATTATAAAAAGATAAAAATGAAAAGTGAGAAACAGTAAAAGTCAAGAAAAGAGAAAGAAAAAGGAAGCTGCCTAAACTGGTGGTTTTGAATCTTTGCAGCAGTTACAAACACGACTATTTCCATTTCTGCCTTCCAAAAAGGCGTCTTGGATTTCCCTTCTTCCCATAAATAACCCCTTTTGATCCCCAAAATCATCAATTCGTTTTTGTTTTATTTTCAGCAAAAAGTCCATAAGGGATTTCCAGTCCTTTTATAAAAACAGCAATTGTTTCTTCCCTAATCAGATGTGGCCTTTTTGGAACGTTCGGCTCTCTTCACAGACCCAGAATCCAAAAAAAAAGCGATACTGCAGTTGTAAACTCAAATATTTGAGCTTTGAAGCCGCAGTGTAGGAATTCATTCACATTAATTCAAATTTAGGTTTTTGTCCTGGCCCAGCTCACTTACCTAATCTGATCCTATCTACTTTTTTGGGGGGGAGGGGGGCGAGGGGAGAGAAGATCCTGACATTAGGAAAGATGGAAGGCAAAAGCAGAAGGGAACAACAGAGGATGAGATGGCTAGAGAGCGTCACCGAGGCAATGAACGTGAATTTGGGCAAACTTTGGGAGAAGATGGGGAGGACAGGGATGTACGCTGTGGTCCATGGGGCTGCGAAGAGTCAGACAGAACCTAACATCTGAACAATAACATCTACTTTATGCAGTGTCCCCCCCCCAATGAACCACTCTATTCCAAGTGGCCCCCAATTGCTATGAATCTCTGTTTGGGTACTAATATAGCGATCATTCCCCTTCATGGATTACTGCCTTGTGGCGAAGGGGCTTGCGTAATTCAATGAAGCTGTGAGCTATGCCGTGCAGGGCCACCCAAGACGGACAGGTCCTAGCAGAGAGTTCTGACAAAACGTGATCCACTGGAGAAGGAAATGGCAACCCACTCCAGTATCTTTGCCATGAAAACCCCATGGACAGTACAAAAAGGACTTCCTGGAGGAATGTTGTCCATGGGGTCGCGATAGGTCGGACACGACTTCGCAACTAACAACAACAACAACAACAACGCGATCATTACAAGGCCTATGGTTAGAATGGAGCACCATGGATAGGTGGCTACAGAATTCCCTGGACTTCAAGTTATTTTGTTTCAATCAAAAATCAACACCAACTTCAGAAGGGAAGAGAGAAAAGATGCTATAAGATAGATAAGAAGTATAGTATTTTTTTATAATGTATGAAATACGAAAATATTGGGATGGTGTGCTTAAATGGAAAAAAATGGATATTTAGACGACCAGCATTGAGAAAAATCATGACGGATAAGAATGGATTGAATATAAAGGGGAAATTAAGCTTAAACAAAAATCACAAAAATAGGATGCATGGTGAACTAATGAGATGATTTTTATAAGAATAAGCTGATTTTTTTTTTAAAAAAAGGCTATATACGGATGTTGTAATTATCGGTATAAATATGAAAAAATGTCTACGTTTAATCATTTGTACATTGAAAATATTGAGAATGATATTTGTTTAAGGCTGAAGAAGGAGACTACAGTTGGGAGAAGGGAAGATCAAAGAAATATATTATTAATATACTAATTATGGAATTATCAAAATCAATCATTATGGACTGTTATTTATTTATTTATTTATTTATTTATTTATTTATTAAATTTTTATACCGCCCTTCTCCCGAACGACTCAGGGCGGTGTACAGGGCAATAAATATCAAAATGTAAATACAAAAGTTAAAAAAGAGATTAAAAGAATTAAATAATTATGCCCAATAATACAATACTAAAAATGTGTTAAAACTTATTTAAATCCAATTATTGCTTCCCCCCCCCACCAAATATATAAACCAAGACAACATGCTGTACTCCAGGCAATGGAGATGGTTATTGTAAAAAAAAACACCAATAAAATATTAAAAAACAAAAAAATGTTCTTCAACCTGTTGACATTTCAGGTAAGGAAACTGAAATCTCACAAAAGTTCAGCCTTTATAAAAGAATTTAAAAAATATTATTTCGGGGATTCTGGGCACCCTTCCGATGTAATTACTGCGAGGGTGGCTGACAAATTTGGGAGCTGCAGACCCAGACACTGACAGGGCAAGCCACTAGTTAGTATATAAAAAATAAGAGCAGACCCTGCCCATTCTGGTATTGATGTTGCTACTTAGTTTGGTAATGACAATCTGCAAGAAAAGTACCAGGCTCAGATATCACCAAGGACTCCGCAGTGGTTGTCCTCTTCCTTCTCCTCTCCTTCCCCTCCTTCCCCTCCTTCCCCTCCTCCTCCTCCTCCTCCATTTTGCAGACCCCGCTCCCTTCTAGCACTGATGTCACTCCCTAGCTGGGTAATGAAATGTCTGCAAGAGAAGCACACAGAGCACCAAGGACCCCCACAGTCTTTCAGTCTGAAGTCATCTCCAACTCAATTGCCACCAGCAGGGTTTAGAACAGGGGTCTTCAAACTTGGCCCTTTTATGACTTGTGGACTTTAACTCCCAGAATTCCTCAGCCAGCTTTGCTGGCTGAGGAATTCTGGGAGTTGAAGTCCACAAGTCATAAAAGGGCCAAGTTTGAAGACCCCTGGTTTAGAATGTCCACAATGGTCAGCTGTCAGGAGTCTCCATTTCTTCAGCGAGTGGCTCCTTCTCCTTCCTAATATACAACAGCCCGGCTGCTCTTTTATACGTGGCGATAGTAGCGGTTATCTTTTCTGCCTTTCTGGATGGTGTCCGGCCCAGTAGAAAAGCTGGAACTATAAGATAGTTGCGTATCTGATTTTCCAAGCGACTGTCCCACCCGTCCAGTCTTCCAAGATGTCAGAATGAGAAAGAAGAGCGAGGCCTCTTTCCAAGATACCAGAGGTGTCGCCCTAATTTTTATATTACTTTGGGAAGGAGAGGCCCAACTTTCTGAAAGAGAATCCCTTACAAAATAGCCTTTTAGTTATTGTCATGGCGCTTCTCAGGCGCACAAAACTCCAGATACATTTTGTTTTGAACTGCTGATGTTTCAAAGCCAATTTATTCCTGGAATGTTGGAATGCAGCAAATGCTTTCCTGTCTCTTATTTTTATGGCAGGAGGGAGTTCCCTAGATGCGTAAGGATGTTTTTTTTTTTTCGGAGATGCAATTTACCAGAGTCTCTTTATAGCGAAAGAATATAAAATACATTTCTCTTAAGATAGCCTAAACTTTAAACAGGCTGCTATGATAACTTAAAACCGCTGGAATGAAAAAAAATGTGGATGTATTTTGGAAGGCAGAGGGATCCTGTTCCTGGTTAAAACTGTAGTTCAAACATTGTTAACATGGATGGAGGGGAGATCAACCTGTCTGATTTGCATCCAGTTTTGGTCACCACAATATAAAAAAAAAACATGTTGAGACTCTGGAAAGGGTGCAGAGAAGAGCACCAAAGATGATTAAGGGACTGGAGGCTAAAACATATGAGGAACGGTTGCTGGAATTGGGTATATCTAGTTTAGTGAAAAGAAGGACTAGGGGTGACATGATAGCCGTGTTCCAGTATCTCAGGGGCTGCCCCAAAGAAGAGGGAGTCAAGCCATTCTCCAAAGCACCTGAAGGCAGGACAAGAAACAGTGGATGGAAACTAATCAAGGAGGGATCAGATGGAGCAGAGGCAGGGGATGGTCCCACGCTGTGATTGGCAGTGGAGAATTCTGCCAACATCTAGGCGTGTTTGCATCTTCAGGGAAAAAATATGGGAAAGTAAGAATTTCACAATTTTTTTTAAAAAAATCATTTTATATATATATTGCATCTTTCTCAGACCTGGTTAAGTTGTGGTGCAGAGTTACTCAAACTGGGACTAGACAAGCAGCGACTTGGCATGATGTGTCAATCCAATCTGTGACCGCAATGGATACAACAGATGGAAGCAACGGATGGAAACTAACCAAAGAGAGAAACTAACCTAGAACTAGGGAGACATTTCCTGACAGTTAGAACAATTAATCAGTGGAACAACCTGCTTCCAGAAGCTGTGGATGGTCCAACACCGGATGTTTTTAAGAAGAGACTGGACAGCCATTTGTCTGAAATGGTATAGGGTTTCCTGCCTGGGCAGTGGGTTGGATTAGATGACCTCCAAGGTCCCTTCCAATTTTTATTTTTACTTTTACTTTTATTGATCATTGCACAGTCAGCCAGATGTTCAGACTGAATTTGGCACTTTTGTCTACCTATCGTGTCCTTCCCAAGGACCTGGGACAGGCAGATGTGGATGTTTGATGGTAATTAAAGATATCATCGCAGGATGGAAGCAGTTCCTAGTAAGGCCGCCTTTTGCAATTGACTGATGGCGAACTTGTCAATGCCAATGGTGTTCAAGTGGTGCTTCAGTTGTTTTGGGATTGCATTATTGTTATTGTTGTTATTGTTATTAAGTATTATTATTATTTGTTGTTGTTGTTGTTGTTGTTAGGTGGAGTGAGCTTACCAGAGCCCTCTGCCTTGAGATTAACCATCTGCCTTTGTTACGAGTCAATTCCACAAAGCCCCGCAGATCCCAAACCCACTTACTAAGGCACACTCCTGATTAAGGCAGAATGTTCTCTGATGGTGGAAAGACTTCGCAGGTCCAGCGGAGGCGGTCGGACTAAGGATTAAAGAGAAAACATCTGATTCGTCAGAAAAAAGGAAGAACTTCCACTGAAAACCTTTCAATATGATTCACTGGTTGCAGGTATTCCTTGACTTAACAACTGTTCACTGAACAACAGTTTGAAGTTACAAAAGCCTTGGGGGAAAAAAAGTGCCTTATGACATACTCACCGTTGCGCACCCTGTGATCACGTGACTGCAATCCGGGCACTGGCTTGTATCTGGGATCGGTTGCAGCATCCTGAGGTCATGTGCTCATTGGGCAAGCTGGATTTGCTTAACAACCACATGTTTTGCTTATCGCACCACAGGGATTCGTTTTATGACCATTATAAAAATGGCTCTAAAATGACCAGGTTGAGTCACTTGGTCGCTCGACTTATAATTGCACTGACAAAAATTCTGGTCTCAACCGTGGTGGTAAATTTAGACTACCTATATTTACAAGAAAGAAGCAGTATTTGACCCTGTGGGATTTCAACCTGGAGCTCAACCTAGGCTTCAGACCAGGAGTCTTCAAACTTGGCCCTTTTATGACTTGTGGACTTCAACTCCCAGAATTCCTCAGCCAAGCACCTGGCTAAAGAATTCTGGGAGTTGAAGTCCACAAGTCATAAAAGGGCCAAGTTTGAAGACCCCTGGACTATAACTTCCATGGGGATTTGATATGCAAGCTATCTCCAGGACATAACAGCTTACTTCTGCTCTCTATGCCAAGGCTAGTCAATGAGTAAACTGGTTTGGTTTTTCCTGAGCTGCAGCACCACCTTCATAAAGGCTAGAGAGGGTACTACAGTCCATCATTTGGGCAAGTCAAGTGACTTAAGGCACCAACGTGGCCCAAAATGATCAAGTTGCTCCAGAGTTTTGTACCTACTATGGAGAAGATGGTCTATGTGTGATGCCCATGTGGAAAGAATTCTCGGTTAAGTGCTGCAAATTTGGAACATCTTTTTAACAAGGTGAGTAGATGCCTTTAACTATGGCTATGAATTGGGGTGGGGGGCAGGAAGACGTATCTTTAGCTTTCGGACACAGAGACTCAGAATCACACACTTGAGCTCTGTCATCAATATTGCTCACTCTGTATTGATGATTCAAAGAAAAGGGACACAGCTACTTTAATGATCCTACCTTTAAAGTTTGCTGGAGCTTTCATGTGCTTGACTGTTTCTTGATTATGCCTGTTGAGTTGGCCAAGCTGTGAGCCCAAGCTTAACCAAGAGGCGAACCTAAGCTGTTTGGCAAGTTGTTAGCTTTGGGATGGATTAAGGGGTGTCCAAATGAAACAGTTGCAAGATTACCTGACTTTTTCTCTAAGAGTTGATGGTTTTCCCTATGGAAGCAACAGGATACAGGTACTCCTTGAGTTAGGCATGGTTGCTTAGTGACCATTCAAAATTAGGATGGACCTCTTCAGGGATACTTTAGGACCCAATTATGAAGTTCCTCTCCCTTCAGTCATGTGACTTGGCAACCAGCCCATATTTGTAGCTGTTTGCAGCATCCTGCAATCACATGACCAGGTTTTATGACATTTTTTCCCCAAAGTGGCATTTACTTCTGGTTTTTGGCAAAACTGGCCCATAGCAAACAATTGGCTTGTGAAAACAACCACTCACTTAATGAGTGCCACAAAAAAAAATAGAATTGGGTTGATCATACAGGTGACCTGCTTTATAGCCAAAACAACTTATGATAATGGTGGAACTTGCCCTAAATTCAAAACTATGTGTATAAGAATGACATGGGGAATAAAATAAGGTATCTGAACACAGAACACAGAATTACTTTTTTTAAAAAAACACTTCTGTTGGTTCCCAGGCCATGTGGTTATTAAGGAGAATGAATAAAAATAATGTGCAGTTAAGCTAGGTCGGTCTGTAACAATGTGATATGGATAGTTGCCCAGAGTCACCAGATGGGCGGCATAAAAATTTAATAAATAACACAAAATTAAACACATCAATATCTCATTGTCTTTATCTCCTTTGGAGATAAAATGAAAGCTTAATTAAGAGATTAGATATGTACGCCAAAGAGAATAGAAATTAGGGCACACTAGAAGGAGAATTTATTCTTTCTACCCTGATTTGATTTTCCAGGATTTTAACCATCACATGAAACATGTTAGGCAAAACAAGGAGCTTGTCCAGAGTCCTGTTGGGATTAATATGCATTGCGAATCTCTTCACAACTGGAAAAGAATTAACAAAATGGTATAACGTTTGTGCAATAAGAGAAATAGCTTATCAGGAATGTTATGATGATAATTGCAGAGGTATATTGTTGCAAAAATTCTTTGTCTTTGAATCTTCTCAGAGCTGGTTGCCAGACAAGAGTTTCAACAGTTAAGTCAACAACCAAGCTCAAACTTTCCCATTATGAATGAAGAATTCAGATGCTGGAATTCTTTCCTAACCCTTTCCTCACCTTAACAAATCTTGTTAAAGGTAATTCTGTAATAGGGATTGCAGTTGGGCAAAAGAACTTCCAGCTTTAGGCAACTCCAAAGAACTTGAAAAGTTTCTTTTTGAAGAAAGAGGTTTAATGACAAACTGATCTGAAAACCAGTTTGGCAGGTCTTGTGGACTCTGGGGTTTTTAAGAGTTGTGATTAACTGAATGGCAGAAAGGCTTTTTTCAGTAGGCGGGATAAACCTAAGTGTCTTTATCACTATCCCAAGAAAAAGAAGATTTTTGTCCTGATCGTTTCATTGCCCAAAGCTGCAGTGGGACCTTTTCTCTCTCGATATGGAATCTAGCCACCAACTAATCTATGGCTATGACTCCTCTCCTTGCCTGTGTGATCTAGACTAGGGGTCCCCAACCCCCGGTCCGTGGACCAGTGTTGGACCACAGCATGCCAGCAACCGGTCCGCACAAACAAGCAAAGCCCCATCCGTGGGATGCAGGCAGCACACAAAACCACACACACTCCGGTCCGCGGAAAAACCTCTCTCCACGGAACCGGTAATCCCTGGGGCCCAAAAGCTTGGGGACCTCTGATCTAGACAAGCCCCAAATGTGCCACCATCCACGTCATCTGTCTTTAGGACTTCCTTGTCCCATTATCCTGAAATCTGTCCTCTGATTTCCTGAAAGTTTCCTTGCCTTGTTTCTGTTTTTCTACCTTTTCTCCCAGCATTTATTATCTCTTTTTCAGGTTCTTCTCCTGATATCTTCTCTTGGTGTTCACAGGTAATTCTCACTTAAAAACCTGTTGTTTAGTGACTGTGCAAAGTTACAAAGGACCTTCCAAGAGTTGCTTATGGCCCTTTTTTTTTGAAGTTCCAACGGCTGCGTGCACAGATACTCACTGCCACACGATTGCATTTGGGGCGCTCGGCAACTGGCTCATGTTTATGGCCGTTTGCAGCATCCTATAATTATGTGACCACAATTTTCGGCATGCTTTTGCCACTTTCTAGCATTTATTTCTGGTTTCTGGCCAAAAATAAAAAATAAAAAATAAAAATGCCCCTTTGAGGAAAACAGGTTTGTTTAATGCTCATAGTGTTCGCTTAACGCATGCGGCATTCATTGAACGGCCACTACAAAAACAGTTATAAAAGTAGGCACAGGGACATGGTGACCTGTTTAATGACCGTCCTGACTTATAACCATAATTCCGGGCTCAATTGTAGCCATAAATCAAGGACTACCTATAGCTGAAGAATGGGGAAACTGGGGAAGTTGCTAAAAGGGGGATTTCTCAGTGGAAGAGAAGACCTTCACAGCCACTTTAGGAAATTAAAATAAGGATTCATTAGTGCTAATGCCAAATCTGGTCTCTTATCCTAGACCTGACGTCTCTCAGTTCTTTTTGCTTAGTGTTTCTGATGTCCACTTCCTCTCCAGACCTGCTAGGGGGGATCATTAGGAGCCTTGGTGGAGCAGTGGGCTAATGCCTCCTTAAGTAACACCAGCTGCCTGCAATTAGTGCAGGTTCGCATCCCACCAGGCTCAAGGTTGACTCAGCCTTCCATCCTTCCGAGGTAGGTAAAATGAGGACCCAGATTGTTGGGGGCAATTAAGCTGACTTTGTAATAATGCCGCTTGGGGTGTGTGTGTGAAAGCCCTAATAAGCAGGCATATACATAGAATAAAGGCTACTGCTAAGCTTGTAAGCCGCCCTGAGTCTTCGGAGAAGGGCGGGATATAAATGGAATTAAAATAAAATAAAAAATTAGGAAATATGGGGTGGGGTGAGGTGGGGTGGGGTGGGGGAGAAGAGCTTACATTTTGTCCGAGGCTTAAGATCCCGGTTCACCGGAGGGGGTTCCAAGTCAGTGGGAAGTTCGGGCAAAGGGCTGTTGAGCTTCTCTGTGTTGACTTCAGCGAGAGCAAAAGTAGCCGATCCTGGGTTCATGGGAATGTAGCCATCGGGTGTGCAGTCAGTCCCGGGGACAGGTGGGGAGGCGCGTGGATGCATGGGAACGTAACTGTCTTCGGAGTTGGTGGACGAGCAGGAATAGAGAGGGCTGACTCGGCAAGGCTTCGCAAAAGGAGAAAGAAGCAGCAGAGTGAGCGTGGTTAGCAAGCCATCTCCGGATCAGAAGTTAATAACAGAATAACGGAGTTGGAAGGGACCTTGGAGGTCATCTAGTGCAACCCCCTGCTCAGGCAGAAAAGCCTATACCATTTCAGACAAACGGTTGTCCAGTCTCTTCTTAAAAGCCTCCAGTGATGGAGCAACCCACATCTTCTGGACGGCAGGCCTTTCCACTGGTTAATTGTTCTAACTGTCAGGAAGTTTCTCCTTAGTTCTAGGCTGCTTCTCTCCTTGATTAGTTTCCTCCCACTGTTTCTTGTCCTGCCTTCAGGGGCTTTGGAGAAAAGGGTGTTCCCCTCTTCTTTCTGGAGCCCCTTAGACATTGGAAATCAAGTGCCATTCAACGATGACAGGCATTCAGCAAACCCTGAATTTTTTATTCTTTTGAAAAAAATTTTTTATCGTCTGTAAGCCCCCAGAGTCTTTCAGAGTGAGTGGGCAGCCATATAAATCCTCTAAATACTAAACAGACAAACAAGCAAACCTGTCCATCTTTTCTCACTCTGGCTATGAGTTTTGCAGACCCAGCCTCCTTTCTGGCTCAGAGCACTATAAGGAAACATGATATCTGAGGTAGACCGTTCAAACAGGCTAGATACATCTCTGGGCACTGCATATTGACTGCTGGCTATTTCTTTCTGTCTTGGCCCTACAATCCAAGATCTAACTCTAGATTAAGAGTGTCTCCAGGTTCCAATTTCTCCAGCACAACCAGAGCTGACAGGGAGGGGGCAATTATCATCTGTGAAGGCCTTTAACTCGGTTGAAGGCCACCAGCAAACGCCACAAACCTTGTTTTCCCTTCTGGCAGTCCCGTGTTCATCTCTGAATGAGTAAAAAGGATGCAAGAGATGAAGCTGTAACCTACAGGTCCAGGGAAAGAGGGCAAGTTAAAGGAGAGATGCTAGTGAGAAGGCATGAAGAGTCCCTGGAGCAGACATGTCAAACTCGCGACGTCACGCGAACTTTTTCCCCATTGCTGGCAATGGAGTAGGTGTGGTTTCATCATGACGTGTCCGGCCCGCAGGCCGGCAGTTTGATACCCCTGCCCTGGAGGGCTTCTTCGCCATGGATGGACACTTCCTATGAATCTTGTGTTTTGCTTTAGGCTGCTTTCTCCATAGCAAACTCAGCTCAAAATTACAGGACCAAGGTAGTGACCTTGTGGTTCTTCAGAAGTTGCTGAACTGAAGCACATAGTGTAGAAAGAAGGGCAGAATCTGGGGTCAGAGTTAAAAGAGGGATCAGCCTAGAATCCCTACATAGCCACAAGTAGACTCCCCCTACTTGAATTCTACTGACTCCTAGCAAATGCTAACCATTAGTTGAGAAGATTCATAAATCAATTTAATTGGACCTTGACGTGCGGACCCGGTCTTTTGCGCCTGACACAGCATCCTTTCTCACTGGCATTGTTGAGAAACATAGTCCAGCATCAGAAATAGGTAGAGACCACCGATGACAAAGATAAATGTTTTGGGCTAGACCAGGGGTCGGCAAACTCGGCTCTTTTATGACTCGTGGACTTCAACTCCCAGAATAGCTGGGAGCTGGCTCAGGAATTCTGGGAGTTGAAGTCCACGAGTCATAAAAGAGCCGAGGTTGCCGACCCCTGGGCTAGACAATACAGGACACTTTTCACTGTGAGAACGGCCTGAGGATTCAATAGCTTACAGGATAGCAATGGAAGCTTCCTCAGCTTTCTTGGTAATTCTGAATCTGCATTGTTCAGAACTGCCTTCTCAACTTTTGCAGTTCACTCTGTTTAACAATTAGTTGGCTATGAGTGCCTTCTTTTTCCCCTCTTGACTTTGCCTTGTTCCCAGAATTATTGCATAGAGACCTCAGTCCCACATTTTCGCACTAATGCAAGCTAGACAGAAGACCTCCAAATCAATATTTCAATGCAGCCAAATTTAATCTGTATTCAGCTTTTTCAAGCACAAATTGTTGGACTGGTGAAAGGTTTCTGAAATGGTTAATAATAGGTTTTTTTGGGAGGGGGAAGGAAATCACAACTGATGGATAAATCCTTCATTCAAGGACATAATTTGCTGATGGGGCATTTTACTTTGCAAAACTCAGCCTCTCCCATTTGTACGGAAAATGACACACAATCATTTTGGGCTTTGGGGTACAATAAACTTTGCACTCTCCAAATTTTATATTATCCCTATTCTCTGCTGATTCCTTTCTTCTGACCTCAGGTAACTCACAATGACATATGGTAACATAATTTATTCCAGAGGCTTAGTTCATGCAAATCACCAAATCACCCCAAAATGTGATTGCTTCTTCTTAGGTGTAATGTGTAAACTCATTCTAGAAAGAAGCTATTGATAGTAAACAAATTATAATTTAAAAGCATGGTTTCACAAATCCTTGTTTGTTTTAACATCCAAATCCTGATCCGGCAGACAAGTAAAGCATTTTTGAAGTTGTTCCTCCCTCTGATCAATAGGTAGATCTAGCACAGCCATGTATTACAACGGCTACCGTATGACGGCTACCATATGGCGGCTATTACAACGACTACCATAAGATGGTGGTCCAAATCAGGCTGACCAAAGTAAATCCCTATAGATCTTTGACTATTGGTATGTTGTCTAAGAGAAATAGCACTTGGTCCAACTGAATTGTTCCAATTAAATTGTTTCAATATTTAATGGACTGCCACAAAAATGAGGGGGGGGGTTCAGCCTATTTCCCAAAGCACCAGAAGGCAAGACAAGAAATTGAAGGTGACAGACAGGAGAATTTTAGTAGTGCATAGATATCTACCAATATATCTATTATTAGCAGGGGGCTGGACTATAAGACCTGCTAGAATTGGGCATGTCTACTTTAATGAAGAGAAGGATGAGAGGGGACACGATAGCAGTGTTCCAATATCTCAGGGGCTGCCACAAAGAAGAGGGAGCCAAGCTATTCTCCAAAGCACCTGAAAGCAGGACAAGAAGCAACGGATAGAAAAAAGTCAAGGAGAGAAGCAACCTGGAACTAAGGAGAAACTTCCTGACAGTGAGAACAACTAACCAGTGGAACCACCTGCCTCCAGAGGTGGTGAATGCTCCAACACTGGACGTTTTTAAGAAGAGACTGGACAGCCATTTGTCCGAAATGGTATAGGGTTTCCTACCTGAGCAGGGGTTTGGACTAGATGACCTCCAAGGTCCCTTCCAACATCATCATCATCATCATCATCATCATCATCATTATTATTATTATTATTATTATTATTATTATTATTATTATTATTATTATCATCATCATCATCACCATCTCCAAATTCCCTTCCAGCTCTATTCTGATTGATCGATCTATTTTCACAAGGTGGTATTGCCAAAGCATGTTGCTAATTTCCTCAAGATTCCTGTTTGGAGCAAATGCTAGAAATTTACCTCAGTTTTTTTCTTCCAGCTCATCTGTTAACCCTTCAGCTAAGAAGGACAAAAAGATTAAGGGCTGGTCCACACAGATACTAAAGTAAAATATGGCTGGTCTACTTGTGTCCGTAGAATGGCCTGCAAACCTGACACTGTCACTTGTGAACTTGCAATTTCTACAGTAAACCATCATTAAGGAAACCATCATTTTGGGTGTTGCAAGGATGTATTTAATTGTGTTTATATGTCTATGGAAATTCTCAGTCTTTCAGGTCATGGTTGTCCCAAAGGTGCTTTTTTTCCAAACAGCGACTGGACTTTCTTGAACTGAAGAAGCTTCTTGGATGAGGAGTGCAATGTTTTCAAAGAAGAAAAAAACAAGAAAATCCACTTCCCTCTTGGGGGAAAAAAACACACTTTGGGGATAATTGTGCTTATAGTTTGTATCGGGAGCTGTTTCTTTCCTCTTTTACGCTGATCTGCCAACTGGTGTGGATTTTTTAAAACCTCCCCTGCCAAAACCACTGTGCAAAGTGTGTGCAAGTGAGAAAAAGGCTCTTACCAAGTTCAAGCTCAACCTCTTATCTCTCCGCCGTAAAGAATTTTCTTCCACGTCGGCTGCAGAACAAAACAAAGAGCAGAAGTCAGTTCATCACGATGGAAGAAACTAAATTACTCAATTTGCTAAATTAAAAAACAACAACATTTTCTGAAGAAAGAAAGAAAGACATCTCATTTCTAAGCAGTGGTGCAACATGCAGTTTGGAAGAAATTTGAATTCTGTCCCCAATTAACCGGGGCCAAAATCCATTCTGACTTGAAGTCCTATTAAGTGCAGTTGAAGTTACTCCGTGACTGAATTATTATAGAACTGCAGCATGAACTTACCCCAGAATAAGAATACACTTCTTCAATGTGCTTCTCAGAGCAGATATATTTTTTCCTATGGATCTAGATGCTATTGAAGGATAGAATTAGCAGTAGCAAGCAAAACCACACCAGACAATAGAATAGAATAGAATAGAATAGAATAGAATAGAATAGAATAGAATAGAATAGAATAGAATAGAATAGAATAGAATAGAATAGAACAGAACAGAACAGAACAGAATAGAATAGAATAGAATATATGGAATCGAACGGAACGGAACAGAACAGAACAGAATGGAATCTTTATGTGGAATGGAATGGAATGGAATGGAATGGAATGGAATGGAATGGAATGGAATAGAATAGAATAGAATAGAATAGAATAGAATAGAATAGAATAGAATAGAATAGAATAGAATAGAATAGAATAGAATAGAATAGAAAATACGGAATGGAATGGAATGGAATGGAATGGAATGGAATAGAATAGAATAGAATAGAATAGAATAGAATAGAATAGAATAGAATAGAATAGAATAGAATAGAATAGAATAGAATATATGGAATCGAACGGAACGGAACGGAACAGAACAGAACAGAATGGAATCTTTATGTGGAATGGAATGGAACGGAATAGAATAGAACAGAACAGAACAGAACAGAACAGAATATTGGCCAAGTGTGATTGGACATACAAGGATTTTGTCTCCAATGCATAAGCTCTCAGTATACATACAAACAACAAAGTGATAGATCATAAAATACCAATAGGAGAAGCTAATCGGAAAGATAAGAAGGATAATAGCAATACAGCCCTACTACACAGGTAAATATCTTTAGACCTAAGACAGGGCTGTGGGAATTAGGTGTTCAGCAGAGAGATGGCATGGGGGGAAAAAAACCCCTGTCTTTGTGTCTAGTTGTTTTGGCCCTATAGCAGCATCCTGAGGGGAGAAGATGAAACAGTTTATGTCCAGGATGTGAGGGGGGTCTGTAGATATTTTCTACGAATATCAACGGAGGATCGGATCCCATGGTTTCTGCCCTAACATCGCTACCATTTTTATTGGATGCAGGAATAACCAAGCAAATTAAAGGCATCCACAGAACCATCTACTAGTCTATTTTCCAGTTTCAGAGAGGTTTTTGGCGGGCAGAAAACTACTGAGGAGAAGGCCTCTCAAGTCCCCCTTTAGATCTGGGGGTCACTCATTACTGATCTTTCTCATCTCCAGTGAGTTGGGATATAATCTACCTGCATAAAGGACCGAATACACAAAGACCTGGGAGGGGGGGTTACTCTTTAATGCAAGGTAACCATTACTACTTATTTGGTGAACTGCAGCTTTAAAAGTCCTAGTTCGTTATATGTCAACCCAGGCAGTCACTAGGATCGCAATAGTTAAGTCAGCTAACGTGCTAAATTTCTAAGATGCCACCAGATGTAACATATATGCTAATATCTCTTGCACAGGTAGTCCTCAACGTAACGACCAAAATTTCTGTTGCCAAGGGAGACGGTTGTTAAATGAATTTTGCCCCATTTTACCACCTTTCGTGCCACAGTTCTTAAGTGAATGACTGCAGTGGTTAAATTAGTAACCCGGTTGTTAAGTGAATCCAGCTTCCTCATTGACTTTGCTTGTCAGAAGGTCGCAAAAGGGGATTGCGTGACCCCCCCCAGGACGTTGCAACGGTCATAAATGTGAACCAGCTGCCAAGCTTCTGAATTTTGATCACATGACCCTGTGGGGATGCTGCAAATGATCGCAACTGTGAAAAATGGTCACAAGTCACTTTTTTTTTCAGTGCCGTTGTAACTTTGGACGGTCATTCAATGAACTCCTGTGAGTCGCGGGGACTACCTGCATATAAGGATGGAAAAAACATTCTGCGACTGAAGTTGAGCTGGAGTTGAGTTTACTGTGAAAGTAAATGTTGGGGTTCATCTGGAAAACGTCATCAGTGTACGTGTGAACGTGTTTTGTTTTTATGCCTCAACCAGCACACGCCCTTTTAGTAAGCTCTTTTCCAACACAACTCGAGGGTCATGAGTAAGAAGAATAACATTTCCAAGGATGGGTGTTGCTCTCAAAAGCTTCCAAGAATTGCTCAGGACACTGATAAGCGAGCTGGTGCTTTGCTACACAAGGGTTAGACAAATGATCCATGCAAAGACATCGTCTGTTCAAGGAAGGAAAGAAGGAAGGTGGGGGGGGGGAAGAGAAGAAAAGAAAGAAAATAGAAAATAGATGCAAAGTCCCTATAGACCTCTTGAAAGCCAGGCACTGTCTCACTTATTTCCTCAATGGCAGATTTCCTAAGACAGGGGTGGATATCCTCCGTGAGGGATAATTGATGACCTTGTTGGCTGTACTGTTATGGGATGGAATTTCATAGACTCTTGAGGACAGATTGATGCTACACTGTCTGTAATTCAAGGTTAGCTTGCAGCCATCAGGACTAATGGCCATTCCTTGCCTGCTCCTGTGTTAAACTGGCTGAGTGGCCGGGACACATTGCATCACAAGTTAACTCCTATGTTTCAGGCAATGTTTATTTATTTATTTTAATTCCATTTATATCCCGCCCTTCTCCGAAGACTCAGGGCGGCTTACAAGCTTAGCAGTAGCCTTCATTCTATGGATATGCCTGCTTATTAGGGCTTTCACACACACCCCAAGCGGCATTATTACAAAGCCAGCTTAATTGCCCCCAACAATCTGGGTCCTCATTTTACCTACCTCGGAAGGATGGAAGGCTGAGTCAACCTTGAGCCTGGTGGGACTCGAACCTGCACTAATTGCAGGCAGCTGGTGTTACTTAAGGAGGCATT
This sequence comes from Vipera ursinii, assembly GCF_947247035.1. NCBI lineage: Eukaryota > Metazoa > Chordata > Lepidosauria > Squamata > Viperidae > Vipera > Vipera ursinii. Next base: position 13,397,499 of record NC_139525.1, read on the forward strand.
AGCCCACTGCTCCACCAAGGCTCTTATATTGAGCCCCCCCTCTTTGTGTCAGCCTCTCAAATACTGGAATACAGCTATCATGTCTCCACCCACCCCTAGTCTTTCTTTTCTCTAGACTGGCCAAACCCAAACCCTGCAACTGTGCTTCGTATGTTTTAGTCTCCAGGCCTTTGATCATCTTCTCTGCAATTTTTTTCCAAAGATCCTTTGATAAGTCGTAGGACTGGTTGCAAGTCAACTTTTTTCTGTGCGTTGGAACGCGAAACCTCTGGTGGAATCTCTCTCTAGGCTGGAGGGAGACATTAAGAAGGGGCTGAGCTTGAAGTCCTTGCACTGCAGAAAGTGGCATCCCAGAATCCCCGAAGCCTTATCTGACTGATCCCAACTGATGACTGGCAATAAAGCTTCTGTTTGAGATCATTCATGAGTGGTTCTGCTTGCGTGAACCTGTTTGCTTGCACAGAGCTGAAGAAGCTCCTTGGATGAGAAGCGAAACATCTTCAAAGAAAAACCAGAAAGTCCAGTTGCCTCTTGAAAAAGCACCTTTGGGACAACCGTGACCTGGAGGACCGAGAATCTCCATAGACATTTAGTTATGCGCTTTGGGATGAACATCCTTTAAATCAGGCGTCTTCAAACCTGGCCCTTTTATGACTTGTGGACTTCAACTCCCAGAATTCCTCAGCCAGTGTGCCTGGCTGAGGAATTCTGGGAGTTGAAGTCCACAAGTCATAAAAGGGCCAGGTTTGAAGACCCCTGCTTTAAATGGTGTGGGAGGATGAATGGATTTCCAGAAAAAAAACAACCAGAACTGAAGAAGCTTCTTGGATGAGAAGCAAAAGATCTTCAAAGAAAAACAAGCAAGTCTAGTTGCCTCTTGAAAAAACCCCTTTTGGACCTCACAAGAGAACCCAGCCGATGTGATTAGTTTATTAAGTTGATTATAAAGCCTCCCTTTGGTCTCCCAATCAGCCTACCAAAATTGGAGTCCACAGAGGACAAATGTGGGGAGAATATTACTGCTTGTATGTTGGGGGAAACCTTAAAAATGTTGGATCTTAAAAAAAGCAAGACAGGAAGAACATCAACTCATTTGAGCTGTGGTGCTAGAGAAGGCTCCTCTGGATTCCTTGGACATGAAAGGTGACCAAGAAGCAAGTAGTGGAATGCGTAACACCAGACATGTCACTGGAAGAAAAAAAATCTCAAAACTGTGACCGACTTATTTTGGCCACGTCATGCTGGGAGGAATCACTGGAGAATGCAATGATGCTTGGAAATGTTAGCAGTAAAAAAAACCAGGCCCTCAAAGAACACGGTGGCTGGACACCATCCAAGCTCTCACCAGCCAGAGCATAGAACAACTCAAAAAAAAATAATAGTGAAAGATCAGAAGATGTGGAGAGACCTGGCCCATCCAATCGTCAAGAGTCGGACACAACTGAATGCAGAGGAACAGAAGAACAGAACAATAACAGACCTGGAAGGGACCTTGGAGGTCTTCTAGTCCAACCCCCTGCTCAGGCAGGCAAACCCTATACCGTTTCAGACAAATCTCATCATCATGTTGGGGGGAAAGAGAAGACACACGTTTTCATTACCCGCCTCTGAGATCTACAGATTGGCCCTTACCTCTCCAACCCTTCATGCTGTCCAATCCCGAGAGGGAGATCCTCCTTGGAACGAAGGTGCCTGGAGAGCTGGAGATCCTCGCGTGTCCGTTCCGAAGGAGCCCACCCGCCTGCTCTTCAGCTCTTCGGTCTGGCAAATGGGATGGCTTGGGAGGCCTAGGAGGGGGAATCTTAGCCCAAATCTCAAGTTCGGTAAAGGCATAGGGAAGAGTATTCTGGCTTTTTTCGGCTAAGATGGTTGGTGTTGCAGGAGGCCCCGAGAGCGGTGAGGAAGAAGAGAAGTCGCTAGAAGGAGGCCCGCTTGAATCTGCGTTCCTTGGAAAGATGCCATGAATCGTTGGCTGGACCATCTCTTGAAGCAGCCCGCCAGAAAGCTGTAAGCAGAGGGAGGACTGAGAAGCCACAAAGTCAAAGAAGACATCGTCGGATAACGTCCTCTCCAGAGAGCGGTCGGAATTGGACCAACTGTGGCACCTGGAAGAAAGGCAGGGGTTACCACCTCAGAGGCAGGGGTGATCCCTTGGAGCCCTTTCCTGAAGCCCCCTCCCACCACAACGGCCCAATAAAACCTTCAATTCCTGTGTTGTCGATGTGAGAAAATGCAAAAAAATAAAATAAAATAAGAAAATAGGTGTGCTGTTTCCATCATGCTTACCTGATAGGATGCCAAGGTTTTTGTTTTTTCTCTCAAACACAGATGGTGCCAAATTTGTGAGACATTTGTTAAGTGAGTTTTGCCCCGTTTTATGACCTTTCTTGCCACAGTCATTAAGTGAATCACCACAGTTAAGTGAGTGACACGGTGGTTGAGCAAATCTGGCTTCCCCCTTGACTTTGCTTGTCAGATGGTCACAAAAGGAGATCACGTGATCCCGGGAGAATGCAACTGTCATAAATAGGAGCCAGTTGCCAAGTGTCTGAATTTTGATCACATGATCATGGGAATGCTGCAATGGTTTTTTCGGAGCTGTTGTAACTTCGAACAGTCACTAAATGAAGTGTTGTAAGTCGAGGACTGTCTGTAATTACATTACAGATGGGTGCTTTGCATCAGGGGTCCTCAACCTTGGCAACTTTAAGACTTGTGGACTTCAACTCCCAGAATTCCTCAGCCAGCAAGCTGAGGAAGAAACTTGAAAACCCGGAGATAACAGGAGGGATTTGGGGACTAGAAAGCATGGATGTTTTGAAGGCGACTTGATGCTTGAGAAGTTCTGCCTTATGTCACACATAATTTTATATTTCTGCCTTCATATTTCTTCAGCTCCGCTCATTTCTGTCCATTGGGATCCACATGGGTGTCAAATCAGGCAAAATGGTGGCTTGTCAGCATAATCTAAGCCAAGGGTTCTCTATCTAAATAACTTTAATATGTGTGGGCTTCATTTCCCAGAATTCCCCAGCCAGTATGTTGAAATCCACATTTCTTCAAGCATGCTGGCTGGGGAAATCTGGGAGTTGATGTTTACACTTCTTTAAAACGACCCAGCGAATCCATAGTCATGAAACAAACCCAGTGTTTGTTACGGGGCGTTTTTGCAAAAAAAACCCCAAACTTACATTTTACTCAGAGACAGATTGATTCACGCTGTGCTTAAACGAATAAACCCCAGTGGCCACAGTTGATCAGTTATGCCAAGCCACCAATCATGGCTTAAGTCTCACAGAACTTGTCAGTTCTGTGCAAAACGCAGCCCAGAGTTCTTTCGTTAAAGAGATGGGCGACAAATACATTTAACACATAAATAAGTAAAATAAAATACATTTGGCGTTCAACGGCATAATGCTACCTAACGTGGCTGAGTTTTCCGGTCTCACAGTTGGATAAAAAGAGATAGTCAGGCAGAAAGACAGATTCCGACTCGCTGGCCGTCTCCTCGGCTGCTGCAGCATCGGCGGTGGCGTGGTCAGCCGAAAGAGAAGAGCTTGCCGTCCTCAATGCGTGGGCAGAAATGGCAGGAGAAGGTTGTGGGGAGGACGTGGTGTGGGACAGGCTGTCTCCTGAATCTGCAGCAAAGGAAACAAAAGCTGTCTTAGGAAGTATCCTGGGGAATTGTGTAGGATTTTTTCCCCCTACAACAAAACCTCAGGGCTTTGCAGCCTACATTCTTTATTGCCTTCTGTCGATGTGTTGGAAGTTGCTGGAACAAGCATGGAAAATGAGGTCAGGGTTTGGAAGACAGCCTATCCTTCCAGGCCAAACTGGGCTAAAACAATTGATGTGTTCCACATTGTTTTCTCTGTCACCCAAAGTTTTTTTTTTTTTTGGGGGGGGGAGGCATTAATCATCTTGGCTAACTTAAAAAGACAGCTTCTTAAAGACACACGTTTCAATATTTTGACACCACCTGCTACTAACCCACAGGGCTTTGCTGGCTCTGAGAGCTTTGAAACTTGGGACTGAGGACCAAAGTCCCCACAAGGCAGAGTTAAAACAAAATCAACAGGGTGCGAATGAAGTGTTTTTATCTGTACTCTCTGTGTGCAACTTATGTACGCCTCGTCTTCACTTCATTGACAATCTCTTGCAGATATTCCCGGCAGGGTGGTGCAATGGCTTCTAGGATCACAAAGAGGTTGCCAGCCTTTCCGCTACACCTGTGTTTCTCAGCCTTGGCAATTTGAAGATGTTGCACTTCAACTCCTAGAATTCCCTGCCAAGGCAGCTGAAGTCCGCATATCTTCAAAGCATGCTGACCAACTCAACTCTGGGAGTTGAAATTCACATTTCTTAAAGCAAGCCGGCTAGAGAATTCTAGGAGTTGTGAATTCCCCATATCTTAAAAGCATGCTGGCTGAGGAATTCTGCTCTAGATGAAATTTTTACCGATTGTGATATAAAAGTACCCCTGCAGATGAATTTATTAATAGCACAACCGTAAATAAAGGGACTTTTGGGGAAAGCAGGTCTTCCAGATTGGACTGGTGTGAAAGAATCTGATTTAAACCAACCGGCAAAGCCAAAATATACAATTGCAACAACCATCTTGAAATGCATACAGATCCGTTTGCCAAGGAACGGATATTGTGCGCAGCAGCACTTTGGAATATAACATTTCAAGACTGTGTGTTTAAGTCTTGCTGGTAAACAGTCACAAACTGTACTTTTCTTTTGGCTTTTACAACTGGTGTCACTTTAAACTCTTTCCACCAGTGGACATGTAGATGTACCAAAGGTTGTTAGGACATTGTCATTCTGACCCAGGCATATAAATTTAAATCCAGGGACGGGAACTGTACGGAAAGTCACCATATTGACCTTTTTTGAGATCCCCACAATAAATCCACAAAAACCACAGACCGACAGATGGTGGATCAAACCTTTAATGGTATGTGCAACTCTGGGAAAGAGACATTCTACGCACAGCTTGGACGCAGAAATATTATTCTCCAACACTCACGTGTTCACACATTCGTCACAGGCAGTTTCCTCTTTACATTTCATGCAACAGTGAACCCTTCGTTTCAGGCTATTCAGGTCAACAAATGTCAATGCCTTAAGACAGGGGACCTGCAAAGCCCCGGTCCGTGGACCAGCACCGGTCAGTGGCCTGACAGAAACTGGACCGTGCAAATGAGCAAAGCCCCATCTGCGGGATACATACAGCACATGAAACCATGCCCCCTTCCGGTCTATGAAAAAACTTTTTTTCCACGGACCCAGTCCCTGGTGCCCAAACAGTTAGGGGCTGGTGCCTTAAGAAACATGCTACACTTTCCATATGCCATAGGATTGACAATGGTCCCTGTTTTTATAGAGACAAAGATCTACATTTCCATATATACGACAGCTGGTGAGATTTAGGGTTTAAAGCCCTGGACTAGGACTGGGCAGAAAACTAAACATATGCTAAAACCTATGAAAAACGGTTGCAGGAATTGAGTGTGTCTGGTCTAGTGAAAAGAAGGAACAGGGGTGACATGATAGCAGTGTTCTAATATCTCAGGGGTTGCCATAAAAAAGAGGGTGTGTGTGTGTTAACCTATTCTCCAAAGCACCTGAAAGGCAGGAGAAGCAGCAGTGGAGGGAAACTAATCAAGGAGAGAAGCAACTCAGAACTAAGGAGAAATTTCCTAACAGTGAGATCAATTGATCAGTGGAACAACTTGCCTCCAGAAGTTGTGGGTGCTCCAACACTGGCGGCTTTTAAGAATAGACTGGACAACCACTTGCCCAGAAGGGTATAGGGTCTCCTAAGTGAAAAGAGTTGGGACTAGAAGACCTCCAAGTTCCCTTCCAACTCCATTATTCTGATTTTGATACTAAGCCATATTCTAGACCTTGATCAGGTACAGAGGTCAGCTGGGTGACTCTGATCCATTTCAGACCCCTTATAGCAGTGGTGGCGAACCTATGGCATGGGTGCCAGAGGCGGCACTCAGAGCCCTCCCTGTGGGCACCTGCGCCATGCCTTGGAGGTGGCAACTGTCCCTCTTCAACCATCTGCCCCCCACAGGTGTCCCTCCCCACGAGCGACATTGAGGTGACCACACCCACCTTGGCCGCACCCACCCAATCTTCCATGACCACCACAGCCACACTCACCCAGTAGGCCACGCCCACCAGGCCCCCAGCGATAAATAAGTGGGTTTTGGGTTGCAGTTTGGGCACTGGGTCTCTCAAAGGTTCACCATCACTGCCTTATAGGATGGCAGTGGAATGGTGGGTGGGGATATTTGCAGAAGGAGCAACCCTGTAATAGGATGCGGTCTGGATTGCCAGGAAGGTGGAGGTGCATCCCAGAGGAGCAAGAGACAATGCAGTTTAGGTAGTGAGAGAAAGAAGATGGAGTTGACTCCTCCCTAACAGCTCCCAGAGTTACGTTTTATGATACAAGTAGTCTGCTAGATAGGCAGATTTTTGTCTACAGGTATGTCCAGCTATTGCGACAAGGCAGACCATCCTGAGATATAAACTTCAGCTTTGATTTGATTGTGTGATGACAGCGGTCTATAGTCCCGCTGTCTTCTTCTCTCTTTCCCCCCCCAACCATGTTTTTTTGTGTTGTTTTTTTTTTGAAAGAAAAGTGGTCGCAGTAAGAGCTCCTTCCCAGCCTCCCCTACGGGGGTGAGAAGGTCCTGTTTCTCACAGCAGTGTTCAACTGACAACTGAAAGATAAATAGAGTGAAACGTTTGTTATGGAAAGCCACCAGGTGTTTACACTATGTAGAAATTCGACTTCCCTAATCTGTAAACACTACAGAGGAAAAGAGGCCAAGATGTGAACTAAAGCAAGAAGCAGAGTGTTTATATGGTGGAAAGACATTACTGTTGAAAAATGGGCAGCCAAACACTTACTCCAGGTGTTCGAAGCACTCTTTCAAAAATACAGAAGTGAATTAAGCCCAAACCCAGCAATCTTTTTTTCCCCCAGAACCTGGGAGTCGATAGGTAAAGGTTTCCCCTGACCAGTCATGTCCGATTGAATGAGGGAAACCATTAGCTTTACCTTTGCTCACCTCCGTTTCCTAGCCGAGGGAGCCAGTATTGTCTGAAGACATTTCCGTGCTCACATGGCGAGCGTGACTATATGCCGAGGTGCACAGAACACTGACACGTTCCCACTGAAGTGGTACCTATTGATCTATTCACATTTGCATGCTTTCGAACTGCGAGGTGGGCAGCTCAGGCGAGGACGGGAACTCAACCCACCACATGGCGCTCGGGTCTCAAACCCTGGCTGTCAGCTTTTCAGCTGACAAGCTCAGTGTCTTTAACCGCTGAGCTGTCGTGCCCTGGGTGTCAACACCAATTCCCTCATATTGTCCCCAATCCCACGAGACTACCAAAATTCATGACATGTCAGCATTCTCATTTCAGGAAGCTAGAAAGCCCGTAATTTGAATAAAGGAATGCACGACTTTCGCACAGAAGCTTACGAAACTTCAGCATTCCCGCAGATGGCCAAAACCTCACACTGCACAATCTAGGTTTCAACTATGCACACGTTTGAAGTGTAATTTGCTCTGGCAGGCTGAAAGGACTGTTGGGGAGTGGGCACAGCGCCCTAGATCCCATATAACCATCTCTGAATTAGATGCAGGTAGTTCTCGACTTACGACCATTCATCATTTAGAGACCATTCGAAGTTAAGATGGCTGTGAAAAGGGGGGCTTACAGTCCCGTCCTCACACTTCCAACCACCACCGCACCACAACGGTTGCGTGATCAAAAATTGGTTGGCAACTGACATCTATTTGTGATAGTTGCAGGCTCCTAGGGCCACGCGACTGCCATTTGCGACACTCCCAGCTGGCTTCTGACAAGCAAAACCAACGGGGGGAAGCTGCATTTGCTTAACAACCCACATGTTTCACTTAACAACCACGGCAATAAAGGTTGTAAAATCAGGAGCGACACGCTTAAGAACCGGCCAGCTTAGCGATGGAAACTCTGGTTCCAATTGTCGTCCTAAGTTGAGGACTACCTGCGTTTCAGTTTATTTACTAACCTGAATTAGATCAATAGCCAGGACGGAGAAAAATGGGATTATGAAGACCAAGAGGAAAAGAAAACTTATTGTCAAAGAAGAAAGTAAGATTGGAAAAGGAATCTTTATACAGGTTGTCCTCCACTTACAACAGTTCATTTAGTGACCACTTGAAATTATTATGGCACTGAAAAAAGTGACCTTTGACTGGTTTTCAGGCTTACCACCCTTTCAGCATCCTCCATGGTCAGGTGATCAAAATTCAGGTGCTTAGCAACCGACTCCTATTTGTGATGGTACCAGCGTCCCGGGGCTCAAACGATCCCCTCTTCTGATCGTCTGACAAGCAAAGTCAGCGGGGAAGCAGGCTCACTTTCCAACTTTGATCCACTTAGCAAAGGTGGCAAAAAAAGTCGTAAAATGGGGCAGAACCCGCTTAACAACTGTCTCACTTAGCAGCAAAAAGTTTGGGCTCAGTTGTGCTGGCGAAGTCTATTCAGGGCAAGGTTTCCCACCGAAAAACTAGTCGGCCAGCAGATGGCAACATGCATGTTTCCTGGCAAAAGGAAGGTCTGTCAAGACAGATTGTCTTCTCCCGATAACATTTTCATGGGTTACCCTGCGAGATATCTTTCCAAACTTATCCAGTTGCCTTTCCCAATCTGACGTCCCCACCTAGGGATGCTTATTCATCTGAGAGCATCCAGCTGAAAAAGGTTGCTTGGCCATTAATATCTGAACCAACACCTACAGAAAGATCTGCTCACATCTGCAGGAACAACTGATTGGACACTCCAGGGATAGGAGCCTTGGTGGAGCAGTGGGCTAATGCCTCCTTAAGTAACACCAGCTGCCTGCAATTAGTGCAGGTTCGAGTCCCACCAGGCTCAAGGTTGACTCAGCCTTCCATCCTTCCGAGGTAGATAAAATGAGGACCCAGATTGTTGGGGGCAATTAAGCTGACTTTGTAATAATGCCGCTTGGGGTGTGTGTGAAAGCCCTAATAAGCAGGCATATACATAGAATGAAGGCTACTGCTAAGCTTGTAAGCCGCCCTGAGTCTTCAGAGAAGGGTGGGATATAAATGGAATAAAAAATAAATAAAATAAAATAAAAAAAATATTCTGCTTGGTTTTCAAAGTCAGCCAGATCAGCCCTCAAGCCATCCGTGCTGCTGACTTCTGCTAGACTTCCCCCTCCCCCTCTAAAACAGGGGGTATCCAACCTTGGCAAATATAAAACCTGTGGACTTGAAACTCCCAGAATTCCCCAGCCAGCCACTGAAGTCCAACCATGAGCTGGTCAGAATCGAACTCCTGGCAGTGGGCAGAGTTAGCCTGTGATACTGCATTCTAACCACTGCACCACACCTATTTTGATAGGCCAGTGATGGTGAACCTTTTGGAGACTGAGTGCCCAAACTGCAACCCAAAACCCACTTATGTACCGTCGGGTGCCGGGTGGGCGTGGCCCATTGGCTGGGCGTGGTAACGGCAGACTGGGTGGGACTAAAAAGTTCAACCAATCAATTCCAACTTTGCGAGATCTTTTTTTTCCTGCGAGAAGTTGAAACTGATTGATTGATTGAACCTTTTTTTTTTGCCCATGGCGGTGGAGGCTTAAAGCGAAAAGGTTTTATACAACCCAGCTGAAGGCCTTGGACTGGGGCGATGGCGTGTGTGCCCACAGAGAGGGCTCTGCGTGCCACCTGTGACACCCGTGCCATAGGTTTGCCACCACGGTGATAGGCTGTCTGGAGTCAGTGAATAGGGCGGCCATATAAATTTTCTGAATGAAAATTTAATAAACCTGCAGCTAACCGGAGCCATCAAGATATTTTGGATTATAGCTCCCATTATCCCTAGCCAGCAGAGACAGTAGTGGTGAGATACAGCCGTCAAAGAACTTGACCGTGGTTTTTCTTTGCTGTACATCCTCCAGACGTTCAATCATTTGACACCCCTACTGTCTCTTCTGACTAGGGATAAAGGGTGTTATAATCCAAAACATCTGAGGGCACCTGGTAGCTGCAGGTTTATTAATTTTTCATTCAGAAAATTTCTATGCCCCCCCTCTACCCCAATTCACCTGCAGTGACTCTGGGCAGCCTATCAGACTAAAACCCCAATACAAAAGCCAATAAAAACCTACCCCTTTGGCAACAACAATCAAACCAACTACTTGATGGGCTGTCCCAAAGATGCTTTTTCAGGAGGCAACTGGACTTTCTCGTTTTTCTTTGAAGACATTTTTCTTCTCATCCAAGAAGCTTCTTCAGCTCTTGACTGGATGGTGAGGAAATGGAAGGGTTTATATTCCTTGCAGAGAGCTGGTCATTGGCGTTCTTTTAGGGAGTCGTCGTAGCCATTTGGAGCTTTACCTGTGTCCTCGGGGTCACCTGAGTCGTGCAAAAGGGTGTGGAGCTATTTGAGAGCTGAAGAGCTTCTTGGATGAGAAGCAAAATGCCTTCAAAGAAAAACGAGAAAGTCCAGTTGCCTCCTGAAAAAAACACCTTTGGGACAACCATGACCTCCATAGACACTTGATGGGCTCCCTATCACCCAGGAGTCCCCCATATCTTCAAGCCCTTTTGAAAGAGGGTCAAAGTGGAGGGCCAATCTTATTTCCCCAGGCTGCTGTACATGAAGCGAGTGACTTCAGATCCAACTTTCTGAAACCAATGGGGCTATTCAACATGGTCATCTTGTTTCTCTAAAGTAACGAAATCTGCATCCATTCTTTCTTGCAAATTCCATCGTCAGAGCTGCCATCCTGCATTGGAGTTTCACATTTGCTAGCTGTCAGTCTGCCGTGAACTCTCGGAGAAAGGATAAGCGGGGTGGAACTACTCATCGTACCTTCTCGTGACACCGTCTCAAGGTCAAAACCCTGGCAATGGCATGCAACAGCTCTCCCACCAGCCTGCCATTGAAGACACTGTTCCCAGAACAATTTATTCAAATATCATTGGACAATAAGGGACCAGGGTAGGCGAGGAAAGTTTAACCATGAACTTTTGGCGTGCAAAAATCAGTTCTGGCTTTGCTCTACTGTAAACCCGGGGTCCTTGGTGCTCTCTGAGCTTGCTTGTTTTCTTGCAAACGTTTCATTACCCTAACTAGGTAACATCATCAGTGCTACACTAAGAGAGCACCAAGGACCCCTCATTTCAACCCCGAGCTACAAATATTCTCCCTTCAGTGATGCTGTAAACCACTTGGCTTTCAATAAAAGTATACCTTTCACTGCGAATGGAGTTGATGGTCTTTCTTGCCTAAAGGACCAGATTTGACATCCATCCATTACATCTAGCAGATGTGACCTAACATGTTTCGATTCTCCATCAAGGTGTCAATCTAAACCTTCTATGTTTCATTCTAGCCAAAGCCATCAATCCAGCTTCATGCACTTAGGTTAAGCTCCAGAGTATTCTAGCTGCATAGTCATTGGCCATTGATTACTGTTTTTCATATATGTGGAGTAAGCTGAGGGGGGGGGGAGAGAAACCAGCCCATCAATTAAAATCTGTCTCATCTCTAGACTACTGTCTCCGGATGCTGGTTATCAAAGGACACCGGGAGGTCATATGGATTTCACCCATCTGTCTTGGAGCTATCGTTAATGGGGGAAAGTGTCTAATGGCCTTCTACAGTACATGAAGAAAAGGCACAGTGTCATTGAGATGAAACTGGCAGAGCTGGGATGCAACTCTCCAGAGACACACAGGCTTGAGCAAATGATCAGCCAGCGTCTCTGGGAGAAGAAGCAGTAAGCAAGGCATTAAAGTAAACGCTGACCTCCAAAGCTCCTTCTTTGCATAATTTATGGAGAGACGCTCAGAATTCAAGCATTAATTCTGAGAACCTGTCAATAAGTAAGTGAGGGAACAGCGTAGATCTGAACACGGTGGCAGGATGGTGCTTGAAACCAGCTCAGGGATCGGAAGAGTGATGTTAGTTATCCATGGACTTGTTTTTTTTACAGAATCCTCAACTTGCAAGCACAATTGGGAGCAGAATTTCTGCTGCTAAGTGGTTGTTAAATGACTTGCGCCCGATTTTTTTGACCTTTTCTTTTTGCCACGGTTGTTACACGAATCCCTGCTGTTATTAACTGAATCATGTGGTGACTAAGCGAATCAGGCTTTCTCTGCTGACTTTGCTTGTCAGAAGCCAGCTGGGAAAGGTTAAAAAATGGCAATCGTGTGACTCTGGGACACTGCAACCATCGTAAATCCATGCCGGTTGCCAAACACGTACATTTTGATCAAGGGATTCTGGAGAGCAGAATCAGAATCAGAAGAGAGCTGGAAGGCACCTTGGGGGTCTTCTAGTCCAGCCCCCTGCTCAAGCAGAAGATCCTATACCATTTCAGACAAACGGCTGTCCAGTCTCTTCTTAAAAATTTCCAGTGGTGGAGCATTCACAGCTTCTGGAGGCAGGTTGTTCCACTGGTTAATTGTCCTCACTGTCAGGAATTCTCTCCTTAGTTCCAGGTTGCTTCTCTCCTTGATTAGTTTCCATCCATTGTTTCTGGTCCTGCCTTCTGGTCCTTTGGGAAATAATTTTTTTTTAATTTTTTAAATTCCATTTATATCCCGCCCTTCTCTGAAGACTCAGGGCGGCTTACAAGCTTAGCAGTAGCCTTCATTCTATGTATATGCCTGCTTGTTAGGGCTTTCACACACACCCCAAGCGGCATTATTACAAAGTCAGCTTAATTGCCCCCAACAATCTGGGTCCTCATTTTACCTACCTCGGAAGGATGGAAGGCTGAGTCAACCTTGAGCCTGGTGGGATGCGAACCTGCACTAATTGCAGGCAGCTGGTGTTACTTAAGGAGGCATTAGCCCACTGCTCCACCAAGGAGGCATTAGCCCACTGCTCCACCATATTGAGCCCCCCCTCTTTGTGTCAGCCTCTCAAATACTGGAATACAGCTATCATGTCTCCACCCACCCCTAGTCTTTCTTTTCTCTAGACTGGCCAAACCCAAACCCTGCAACTGTGCTTCGTATGTTTTAGTCTCCAGGCCTTTGATCATCTTCTCTGCAATTTTTTTCCAAAGATCCTTTGATAAGTCGTAGGACTGGTTGCAAGTCAACTTTTTTCTGTGCGTTGGAACGCGAAACGGTCACTAAACGAATGGTTGTAAATTGAGGATCCCCTATTGGAAATGCAGACTCCGCTAAACGCAGAACGATTAGAATCTGAGAAGAGGAAACCAGGGGTTGGAAAGACAAGGATGGGATTGGATGACCCCTCTCTGTCCGGCTTTGCAGACCAGAAAACGAAGAAGGAAAGTAGGAAACAGGCCATGAAGCTTGAACTTGGAGGTGGATTTAAAGCAAGGGAGGCAATTTCATGGTCGCGAGACTGGAGGAATCTGGAAAATCCCCTTTTTTTTTTTGGAGTTCCCAGGTCCCTTCTGACCACAGTGGGCCAAATTCAGCGTTGGCTCTCACTGCTTGGAGCAGGAAGCAGATAAATAAAAGAGCGAGCTAAGCTATTATGTAGGTTTAAGCATTTGTTGAAAGTGCAGGCAAAATAAAGCAACCCAGCCCTGGCCATGTAAAATCTAGTCTCATCTACTTTGTGTCATCATCCAACTGCAACTATCACTACACCCGAAATATTGTGCAGCGTCTTAGGCACACACAAAAAAAAAACCCAACAGCTTTAAAGAACAGCTACATGGTTATTATCCATCTTTATTTTGCTTCGGTCCAGAACAGGAGACAAAATTAGGTTTCCAATCTCTTTCTCTCTCCTTCCTTCCTCCCTCCCTCAATTTTCCCCACACAACAACAACCCTGTGAGGCAAGTTGTGCTGAAAGACCCAAAGTCACCCAAGTCAGCTTTTATGCCTCAGGCAGGACTAGAACTCCCAGTGTTTCTAGTATGTCTGTGCGCATGCATGCACCTTTAGATCAGTGTTCAGTCTTGGCAACTGCCCGGATTAGTCCCAAAGTTTCCGTGGCAAAATTTCAGAAGTGCCTACCTCCTTTCCTGATTTTTAGTCTAGCATTCCCCCATATTCCAACGTGATGAACTTTCTATGTTTCCTTCTTTGATTTTCTGGGTTAGGACAAAAAAACAAAAACAAGAAGCAAACATGCAAGTCAAAGCAGAAGTCAACTGCAGTCAGAAGCCCTGAGAAATTATATAAATTGGGGCGAGAATTTGAGCTTCGTCTGGAAGCAACTTTAACGCCAACTTGAACAAATCTGAGCTTAGCACATCATCCCTCCAAGACAAGATCCTTAGCCTCCATTAGCCTTCTATTCGTAAAGGGCTGCTTCTTTGACCTGCTCTGGAGGATTTAGAACATAGAACATGAAATAATAGAGTTAAGAGACCTTGGAGGTCTCCTAGTCCAACCCCATTGCAAGAGACCCTGTATCATTACAGACAAACGGTTGTCCAATCCCTTTTTGAAAGCCTTCAATGATGGAGCAACCACAGCTTCTGAAGGCAGGCCATTCCACCGGTTGATTGCTCTCACAATTAGGAAATTTCTCCTTAGTTCTTGGTTATTTCTCTCCTTGATTAGTTTCCAACCACTGTTTCTTGTTGTGACTTCAGGGGCCTTGGAGAATAGATTTACCCCATTGTCTTTATAGCAGCCCCTCAAATATTGGAACCAATGGTGGGATTCAAATATGTGAACAACCGGTTCTCTGTGTGGATGCAGCTACCGGAGGTCCATTCTGGGTCTGGGCAACCAAAAATTAGCTACCGGTTCTGCCGAAGTGGTGTGAACCAGCTGAATCCCACCACTGATTGGAACCCTGCTATCATGTCACCTCTTGTCCTTCTTTTCATTAGACTAGATATACCCAATTCCTGCAACCATTCTCCATACATTTTAGCCTCCAGCACCCTAATCAGTTAATAGAATAGAATAGAATAGAATAGAATAGAATAGAATAGAATAGAATAGAATAGAATAGAATAGAATAGAATAGAATAGAATAGAATTATGGAATATGGAACATGGAGAATAGAATAGAATAGAATAGAATAGAATAGAATAGAATAGAATAGAATAGAATAGAATAGAATAGAAGCTGGAAGGGACCTTGGAGGTCTTCTAGTCCAGCCCCCTATTCAAGCAGGAGGTCCTATACCATCTCAGACAAGTGACTGTCCAGTCTCTTCTTAAAAAACTCCAGTGATGGAGCGCCCATGATTTCTCGAGGCAAGCTGTTCCATTGGTTGATTATCCTCACTGTCAGGAGGTTTCTCCTTAATTCCAGGTTGCTTCTCTCTTTGATCAGTTTCCAACCATTGTTTCTCGTCCTTCCCTCTGGTGCTTTGGAGAATAACGTGACCCCCTCTTCTTTGTGGCAGCCCCTCAAATCCTGGAACACTGCTATCATGTCTCCCCTATTTCTCTTTTCTTTAGATTAGTCAAACCCAAGCCCATCCTTGTTGCTGTTCTCTGCACTCTTTCCAGATTCTCAACATCTTTTTTTTGTATTGTGGTGACCAGAATATTACACTTGGATGTAATATTCCAAGTGTGGTTTTACTAAGGCTTTGTACAGCGGTGCTAGAACTTCACATGAACTTGATTCTGTCCCTCTATTAATGCAGCTCAGGATTGCATTGGCTTTTTTGGTTTTTAAGGAGCCTCCACATTCGTATTCATGCCTCGTTCACGATGTTATACAATGTGACTTCAATTAGGAGGCAAGCTCAGCCGAAGGTTGCTCGGAACAACCGAGCTGAGATTTATCCCGGCATCTCTCCCATTAGCACAAGCTCATCAAGAAGAACAAATTCCCCTCTTTGACTCTGCTCCCATCTGAAATTGGACGCCAAAGACAGAACTCAGGGTCCAGCTGCAGATTTTTCCCTTGTGCCCGATAATATGACTGAAGCTCTTTAATGGCTGGTAGAGCAGCTGCAGGCAATGAATTATGTATGTCCATTTTCTAGGAGGCAACATAAAAGGGCCATATTCCTTCTCTCTCTTGAGCAGAAACACAATCAGCAAAAGCAAGAAATCACAGGGAATAAAATTACAACAGAGAGGAAAATAAAGAGGTTTGGGAGGGGGAACCTCCAGATTTTTTCCCATTATTTCTGAAAAACAGAGCAGAACCATAGGAAGTCTCCGTGTCCGTGGAGATCCTCCATCATCCAGATCACGGTTGTCCCAAAAGGTGGTTTTCCAAAAAGTAACTGGACTTTCTTGGTTTTTGTTTTGTTTTTTCTTGGAAACATTTCACTTCTCATCCAGGAAGCTTCTTCGGTTCTAACTGAAGAAGCAGCAAAATGTTTGCAAGAAAAACAACAACAAGGAAGTCCAGTTGCTTTTCAGAGAAGCACCTTCAGGACATAGAAAAGCTCCTTCAAGGGATTGTTCAGAGTAGCCCTTGTAAACAGACTGTGAGCTCCGCTCAAGATGGCAGCTACTTGAAGATAGAAGCCACGTGGCTCACTAATAAATCCAGAGCAATCGCATTTGGGTCTTCCAAAGTGGGCTGGTTCTGAAAGTTGGAAGGGGTAGCCTCAAAGCTGTGGTGGCCTCCTTCTTGTCTGAAGTCTCTAAAGCTGGCTCTGATGGTACCATGTCCTCCCCTTTTAAGGCCCAAAACATATGAAGCCTGTTGCGTACGTCCTGTAACAGCTTAGCATTATTATAAAACGCAGGAAAAAAAACTCTTTGCCAAAATCTGTAAAAGCAGCAAAATTCCCAGCCCTCCACATTTTGGATGATTACCCATTCACCATTTTTTCTCCAAATGTTGAATTCTTTCTTCCCAGCCACCAAAGGCTGTCTGTTCCTGCTTGGAGTTTTTAGCTATATATGTTGTGGTCAAAGATCTCAGGGGCTGCCACAAAGAAGAGGGGGGGTCAACCTATTCTCCAAAGCCCCTGAAGGCAGGACAAGAAGCAACGGATGGAAACTGACCAAGGAGAGAAGCAACCTAGAACTAAGGAGAAATTTACTGACAGTTAGAACAATTAACCAGTGGAACCACCTGCCTCCAGAAGCTATGAATGCTCCAACACTGGAGGTTTTTAAGAAGAGACTGGACAGCCATTTGTCTGAAATGGTATAGGGTTTCCTGCCTGAGCAGGAGGTTGGACTAGATGACCTCCAAGGTCCCTTGCAACTTTATGATGATGATGATGATGATGATGATGATGATGATGAGTATATAGGCTTGTGGAACCAAAGGTCCTGAACAGAGTACATGCTTTTCTCTTCCAATTTTACTTAGAGGTGCATTGTTTCTTCAACTATACATGTATGATTTTATTATGATAAACCCACCCACCCGCATCAGCACAACCAGGAAGTGTTAAAAATAAGACAGCTGCCTCAACAAATGCCTTGGGAACAGTCTATTACATGTCCTCTGAAGCAAATTATCTTCTGCAAGATGATGTATCTGAAGATTCAGAAGACTACAGTAAGGTTCAGCTTATGGTGGAAAGAATTGGGTCTTGCCTGCAATAGATCAAAATTAAGTGCTTCAAATCTGAACTCCAAAATAAATCTCTTCTTTGGCCTTTATACATTAAGAAGATAACAGAATAACATAAATGGAAGTATTGCAGGCACACTTTAAATTCTTTCAGATCACAGCAGAGTTTCTAAACTGCCAAGGTCTCCCAATGTCTGCAACTTAATATTTCCTTTTCACTCCCAAAACCAGGGCCATGAATACTGTTGGGCCTCCCATCCTAAAACGAATTAAGCTATTGGCTACATTCAAGGGAGCAGATCTGTATGGGTATCCGGGGCCTGTACACACAAGCCTCTCTCAAGGAGTAATGACAGTAGGGAAGCTTAGAACATCGTCTGAAGATGGCATCTATACAAGGACAAATCTACATGAATCTCCCATGTAGCAGAACTCTCCATGACCACTAGATGGCAGCAAAGACAGAGATGTCTAACAATACCTCACTGCTGCCATCTAGTGATCAGCTCAGCCCACACACACACTGAAGCTGGCTCTTCTTTGCTATGCTTCCATCCAAGTCTTTCATCTCCACCTAGGTACACAATCCTAGACAAATCCCTACATTCTTTGTGGGCATGCGTTAGCCTCACAATAGACATCAACCAGGTTTGATTTTTAAAGAAGAGAACATCCAAACAGGCTTTGCTGTCCTTCGCTATACTCATACCATAGCCCAGGCCCCTGAAATCACCCAGTGATTGCATTACCTATTTGAGCAAGCCAATTTCAGCAAAACCCCAGGAATATGCTGGGTTTGCAGTTGACATTCAGCCATATCCTCCAACTCAAAAAGCAAGTTAAAGTGGACCCTAGATTTGATCCTCTTTAAATAATGGCACCAGAAGATTAGCTTTCAGATTCTTCCCCCGCCCCCTTTAAAGACACTGAACTATTTCTTGTAACCATCAAGCCATCTGTACGCTGATTCATTCCAAGCATATTTTAACCAGAGCGCAGAAACAAAAAGTACTTAGTGCTAATTTCTTTTGTTTTTTTTTAATTGGAGATCTTGTCTCCCTAAAACCACGTGCTCTGCTTAGCAAGATTTAGGTTCTACGGCTTCCAGACAGATAAAATAAGACAGTGTCTCAAAAATTTTTCCAAGGGTGCTTCAACAGACGGATGCCAAACTGTCCACCCTCTCAAACATTCCCTGTTTTTAAACCTCTCTGGATTATCCTGCTCAGAGAAGAGGGAAAGAGGGATGTTAAATACTAAATTGCTAAGGGCTGCTTTCAAAATGCAACTTTTCACTGCAGCAAGATAAGAATCAGATTCCTTGCTCCCACGGAAAATCCACATTTTCCTTCCTATTAATACCCTGGCTTTAAGGAGCAAGAAGTCAGGAAATTCCCACTGGAAAAAGAAATGCTACATTTGTGGGTAAAAATAACAGAATAACGGAGTTGGAAGGGGCCTTGGAGGTCTTCTATTCCAACCCCCTGCTTAAGCAGGAAACCCTACAACATTTGAGACAAATGGCTGTCCAGTCTCTTCTTAAAAACTTCCAGTGATGGAGCATTCACAATTTCTGGAGGCAAGTCGTTCCACTGATTAATTATTCTAACTATCAGGAAATTTCTCCTTAGTTCTAGGTTGCTTCTCTCTTTGTTCAGTTTACATCCGTTGCTTCTTGTCTTGTCTTCTGGTGCTTTGGAGAATAGGTTGACCCCCTCTTCTTTGTGGCAGCCCCTCAAATATTGGAAGACTGCTATCATGTAATCCCAAGTCCTTCTGTTTATTAAACTAGACATACTCATTTCCTGCAACCGTTCTTCATATGTTTTAGCCTTCAGTTCCCTAAATCCGATCTTAAGTCTTTTCTTGGATGTTCCTTCCCAAAATTTTGTTTCTTTCATATCACAAAAGCATCAACACTTCCTTCTATGTTTCAGGTTTAAATTGCAGATAAACATCCTATTTCATATTTTTATGCCTCCCACCCAAAGATATAGGTAAAAGGTAAAGGTTCCCCCGCACATGTGTGCTAGTCGTTTCCGACTCTAGGGGCCGGTGCTCATCTCCGTTTCAAAGCCAAAGAGCCAGCGCTTGTCCGAGGACGTCTCTGCGGTCATGTGGCTGGCATGACTAGATGCCAAAGGCGCACGGAACGCTGTTACCTTCCCACCGTAGTGGTCCCTATTTTTCTACTTGCATTTTTACGTGCTTTCGAACTGCTAGGTTGGCAGAAGCTGGGACGAGTAACAGGCGCTCACTCTGTTACGCGGCACTCGGGATTCGACCCGCCAAACTGCCGACCTTCTGATTGACAAGCTCAGCGTCCTAACCCGCTGAGCCACCGCGTCCCTTACCCAAAGATATACACACGTCAAAATCTTACAGAATTTCCAAAATTCCTTCCTGAGGTAATTGTGTCCTTGTTTCCTTGCTTTAAATCTCAGGAACACATTAACATCTGGAGAGATTTCAGTAACTCTTAACATTAAAAAATATTATTTAATTTGGGGGCTCTAGAAACTTCCATCTCAAAGGCTGTAATTGTCTTGTGGCAGATTCCTCATCCGGTTCTTTACCAAAGCCAGAATTCTAAAAAAAATACAGAGATACTTGACTAGAATCTAAGAATCTACTGTAAAAGAAGGTATTTTTTTCCTCACCTGAAACAGTATTCCTTAACCTACTGCCATTTTGTTTGATTTTTCACTATTATATGCAACGTGTGGGTAAGACTGAGCAATTAGAGAAGAGCTTCACCGAATATTGAGAAATGAGAATTCAGAAAGATAAGCAGTTCACATACTAATTTTACAATGTGAAATCAGGAAAACTGATTTTCCTTTCACCTCAGCTCTTCACCTTGTGCCATCGTAAAGAAGAAGGTGCTTAGTTATTATGATTATATGCTTCTGCCTCCCAATCAGAAGAGTAGAGAACGGAATATCTTTTGTCAAAAAATACTAAACAAGAAGTGGCTATCAGAGGTGTGGAAGCGATGCCATCCCAAAATGCCTCTATTATAGGATACTTAGCAGTGTAGAGGACAAGTAGTCCTCACTCAGCAGTTACAACAATTAGGACTGGTTAACTCCGGCACTAAGCAACACCAAACATTGTTGATGCTCATGATGGACTTGTGACATCAGTTCTGGCTTGGTCATTAAGCAAGTCATTACAGTCATTAAGAGAGACATGTGACCATGATTGCAGTATTAATGCTGGCTTCGCCATTGACTCTGCTTGGTCAGAAGCCAGCTGCGAAACACGCAAATGGTGATGATGTGAACGTGGGATGCCACAACTGTCATAAATAGAAGGACTGGTTGTAAAGTTAATTTTTCGATGTCAGCGTAACTTCAAACAGTCACTAAACAGGACAGCCGTGAAGTGAGATCTACCAGCTGGCCAGATGCAACAAGGCGTTATTTACAATTGAATGTCAGTGCTTCGCTATCACAAAGTGCAAGAAAATCTCTACACACTTTTTTGCAAGAATGTGCGCTCTCAGTTGATGTGTTTTTGCACTGAGCATCCCCCACAGTTAGTGACCTGGCAACAACTAGTTGCCTTGTCTGTTGATATTGCATGTAGAATCCAGAAAGTGCACAATAATAATGCACACTTATTTTCCTTCCTATTGTTGCCAACTGGGGGAAAGGAAAAAAGGAGCCATGGAAAAAGGGTTAAAAAAAAACAACAACACCTCAGCACCTGCCAGTGAACAAACAGGTTGGACTTACAAATTGTGGTTGTCTATTATGGAAGCTACCCCAACAACATCCTATTTTCACCATACTGTACAGTGATACGGATTTTCATTGCAACATTTCCTCCCTGTGATAAACATGTCAAAATGTTAATTACAAAAAAAAAAAGACCAGATTAACTAATTCTGCCAATCGGCCAGCTTGATGGATGAGGTTGCTTAGAAGAAAGTGAGATTTCAAACAATTGTTCTGTGACAATTTATTAGCGTGTAAAACATGGGGACTGTGTGAAGATCTCCAAGCATCCGTTCATTCGTTCATGCATGCATGCAGCGTGTCCACCACCTCAATCCTAGTGGGATCCTCAGAGGCGTACGTTATTCACGAACCACTTTCGCAAGATCTGAGCTGCCTCATCGTACCTACCTGTCCCATCTTCCAAGTGTCCAAAGTTACAGATCTGGGTTATGTGGTGGATCCACACGTGCATTTCCTCCTCCGATTTGGCCACCAGGTAGAAGGTGCGGTAGGTTGTTTTCACCACGAAAACAAAGTTGTTCTGGAACTCCTTTTTGATCAAGTTGGACCCCGAGTGTTTCACCACTTCACACTCGTTCAGATCTATCACCCGGATAGGCTTCTTGGAATGACTGTTCCGATAATATTCCAGCACGTCAGGGTTGCCGCTCATCCGGCCTTGACGTAACACGAACCAGCGTTTCCGCCAAGCCTGAGGAAACACCACAATCAAGAAAAAAAATATATTGAGGAAAAAAAGAAAGATACTGCCATAGCCCTGACCATATCATTTCTCTTATCTCTGAGCTATTCCAGAATCTAGCCAGGCACGTTAAGTTCGTTTAGTGACCGTTCAAAGTTACAGCATCACTTCTGACCATTGCAGCATTCCCCGTGGTCACGTGATCAAAATTCAAATGCTTAGCAACTGACTCATATTTAGGGCGGTTCAAGTGTTCTGGGGTCATGTGGTCACCTTTTGCGACCTTCTGACAAGCAGAGGAAAGGGGGAAGCCAGATTTGTTTAACAACAGAGTTACCAATTTAACTTTAGTTTGGGGAAGCTGTGGCTGCTTCAGTGCACTTACATGACTTTCACTTTCAAAGCTCCAGGACAGTTTCCCAGCCACTCTAGCAATCCCTCCTTTCCTCCTTCATCCAGCAGCAACCACCCACCTGGAAGAAGGGGAGAGGAGGGAAGGCATATTTGCGATGCTTCTTGCCTGATTCCCACAAGGAAACTCAATGGGAAAACCAACAGGAAGTCAGAAGTCCCTGCTGCTTCCACTGCTTTTTTTTTTGCCTATTCTTGGTCATTCTGTTTCTCTGTTTAGATAAGGAAATATCTCTGAAACAATGACCCAACAGGGCACAGGCTGTCTAATCTCTAACGAAGTTCAACTGCTTATGTGATGGAGAGTGGACAGTTAAGGACATTAGGAATAACACTGGGAGCTCTACTTAACTAATTTAAATTTAAAATAACTGAATTACAATGGAAACAGAGTTCTATGGTTGCCCGGGGCCTCATCCCCTTTTTACAGAGTAGCTCAGGTCATTAAATGCCAAGCATGTCCCCAGCGACAGAAAGGGCTGCGTGTAGTATGTATTACCCAAGGTGCTGAACTAGAAAATCCTGAACCACAGGACTTTCAACAAACAACACATCTGTGACTTTATTTACATATTTATTCCCATATTTATAGTCTGCACTTAGCAATCTCTCTCAACCTCTTCCCTCTGAAATAACAACACGCCCACTGAAAACGCTGCATCATCAGTCAGAGAAATAATTTGCCAACTGTAATAAAAGAAGAAAGAAAAGAGAGAGAAGGAAAACGGGGGATTCAGAATCCAACAATTTCTGAGCAAAATGCACAATGAACACTTCAAAGAATCCCAAAGTTTGAGTAGGCCACCAAGTCTTAAGGCAGAGCAAAGATAAGGATGCTGAGAATCCGGGAAGAGGCATCCTATAATGGGGTTCCACAACTAAGAAGGCCCTCAACATGTCCTTAACTATCACCTCGGGGAGAAAGAGAGTATTCTAAGACTTGGATCCCACAACATCTTCAGACATCGACCTGGGGAAGGCAGATCTAATGCAGGAGATTTCTGCTGAGCCTTTGGAATTATTTAAAAAACAAAAACAAAAACCCACAAGCACAAAGCCAAAAGTCATGGAATTCAGGTTTGGAGGTTGCTTATCCTCCCACCTCTGTCATTCAAGGCTAAATTCATACTATGCCAAATACATGGCATAAACATTAGGAGCAAGAAACGTAAGGTAAGGTAAGGCCACACCTGGAATACTGCATCCAGTTTGGGTCACCACGATAATAAAAAAGATGTTGAGACTCCCGAAAAAGTGCAGAGAAGAACAACAAACAGGGGACTGGAGGCTAAAACATATAAGGAAAGCTTGCTGGAATTGGGCATGTCTAGTTTAATGAAGAGAAGGGTGAGGGGTGACATGATAGCAGTGTTCCAGTATCTCAGGGGCTGCCCCAAAGAAGAGGGAGCCAAGCTATTCTCCAAAGCACCTGAAAGCAGGACAAGAAGCAACGGATGGAAACTAGTCAAGGAGAGAAGCAACCTAGAACTAAGGAGAAACTTCCTGACAGTGAGAACAATTAACCAGTGGAACAACCTGCCTCCAGAAGCGGTGAATGCTCCAACACTGGCAGTTTGTAAGAGGAGACTGGACAGCCATTTGTCTGAAATGGTCTAGGGTTTCCTGTCTAAGCAAGGCTTTGGACTAGAAGACCTCCAAGGTTCCTTCCAACTCTGTTATTCTATTCTGTTCTAAACAGTTATTACCACATTTCTTCAATGCGTTCCCAGAGGGCACAGTGACCAAGTGTTAAAGAGGCTGAGCTTGTCAGCTGGAGAGCTGGCAGCCCAGGTTCAAGACCTGAGCGACGCCAACGGTTGAGCTCCTGTTCCTTGCCACAGATCCTGCCCACCTAGCAGTCTGAAAGCACGCAAATGAGAGTAGATTAATAGGTACTATTTTGGTGGGAAAGTAACAGAGTTCTGTGCATCTTTGGCATATAGACATGCCGGTCACATGACCATGGAAAATGTCTTTGGACAACGCTGACTCCTTGACCAAAAAGCAGAGATGAGCCGTGTCCTAGAGTCGGACATGACCAGACAGAGAAACCTTTATCCAATGCTTTCCCAGAAATCCAGCTCAGAAGAAATAAAATTTATGTGACCCACACATCAGATCCAGTTTTCTTGTTCCCATCACCGAGTCTCTTAAGCTGGGAGGGTTTAAGTATCGCAAACTTTGCTTAAATAGAGGCTTTCCAGATCCCCCCAGAAGGCTTCTCCATCACGTCAGCTGTGTCTTTCAACTCCAAGGTCCTTCTCAAAAGATCAGTAAAGCCTCTTAACATTTCCTCAAGGTCTTCTGAGACCTCAGGAGCTAGTGTCCAACCTTCCAAGACTTTACATGACACTTAACAACGTTTTTCACAATTTCAGTGACATCTTGTGAAATGTTGGCATTCTTGCACAAGATATCAAAGGATCACTAACATCTTCAACGTTCTAGCAAGGTTTTAAGGGATAAGTGAAGCCACCATGTAACTGGGTACTTGATGGTGGTCACATCAGTGCCTGCTCTTCTATGCACAGAGGTGGTTTTGCTATTTCGACTAACACTCATCCAAAATACAAAGCCAAAATGGAACAGGTGAACATGTTTTAAGTTTCTACCCTCCCACCCCCTCATGATTCCTCTTCCCTAAACATCTGCAGGACTTCAGTTGTATCTGACTGGGCTTGGCAAGCCAAAATCCATTGGACAGGGTGATAAGAATTTTATCCTTAGTTGTTCTTGTCCCTGTCAAAGCAAGCTAAACAAAAGCGGGAAGACAAAAAGGAACAGATGGAAAATGAACAAAGAGAGGAACAACCTAGAACTAACTTCCAATCCGCACCATCCAGTCAGAGCTGAGGAAGCTTCTTCGATGAGAAGCAAGACAAGAAACACAAGAAAGTCCAGTTGCCTCCTGAAAAAAAGCATCTTTGGAACAAGCAGGACCTGGATGACTGAGAACCTCGAAGGGACACAAACCTAGAACTAAGGAGAAAATTCCTGACAATAAGAACAAATCAACCAGTGGAACGGCTTGCCTCCAGAAGTTGTGGGTGCTCCAACACTGGAGACTTTTAGGAAGGGACTGGACAACCATTTGTCTGAAATGGCATAGGACAGGGGTGTCAAACTCAATTTTCATTGAGGGCCGCATCAGCATTGTGGTTGCCCTCATGGGGCCTGGTGGGTGTGGCCAGGGTGGGCGTGGCCTACTGGGTGGGTGTGGCTAGAGTGCGTATGACCTACTGGGTGGGCGTGGCCAGCTCTACATCATTGGCATCAAGGGTGCCTATGGGGGCCTGGGCAGGAGTGGGACAGATCTGAGGGTCTCTGGCAGGAGGAGGGTCTCTGGGCCAGGGCCAAGGCAGTGGGGGCCATTCCCTCACTGTTTCCAGGATGGCTTCGCGGGCCGCATGAAACCACTTCGCGGGCTGGATCTGGCCCCCGGGCCTTGTGTTTGACATGTCTGGCATAGGATCTCCTACTTGAACAGAGGGGGTTGGACTAGAAGACCTCCAAGGGTCCCTTCCAGCTCTATTATTCTGTATTCTGTAAACAGAAAGCAGTCTGTGTTTCCTTGAGCTGGCTAGGAGAAGACTCAGAGCAACTATTTTGTGGTTTCTGGAAAGGAGCGCCTAATGGTTTGGTGGCTTTGATGCTTATCTCTGTTGTGCATTTTCTGACCCTTGCTTTTCGTTAAGGTAAGAGCAGTCTTCCAAGAATGATTTCAGCCAAGCCGTACACAGAGCCAGCGTGACTCCATATTAATTTGCACTGACCCTTTGCAAAGAGTTATAAAAACCCCGCACTTGTTAAAGAAAGGATTTTAGAGTGAAACTTGCTATCTCACGGCTTGTTTGCCATCTCTGTATTTTCGCGCCGCCTGTCAGCCTCCAATAACCTGAACAATTGCATTTACAAATTCTAATGCTAAACCTGGATTGATTTTAGGATAGGCTGCTGAGCAAGACAGAGTCTCCCATGAAAGCGAAACAACAATGCCTTGTTTTGTAAAACTTACTTGATGGATTCTTGTCGTTTTCCCTCAAAACCGAAAACTGGCAAGCATGTAAGGACAAAATAGAACAAAAACGAGAAACCAGTTTGGGTTTGTGGCTTAGCGTAACAATAAGCTATGATTAGGTAAAGGTAAAGGTTCCCCTGCACATGTGTGCTAGTCGTTTCCGACTCTAGGGGCTGGTGCTCATCTCCGTTTCAAAGCCGAAGAGCCAGCGCTTGTCCGAGGACGTCTCCGTGGTCATGTGGCTGGCATGACTAGATGCCAAAGGCGCACGGAACGCTGTTACCTTCCCACCATAGCGGTCCCTATTTTTCTACTTGCATTTTTACGTGCTTTCGAACTGCTAGGTTGGCAGAAGCTGGGACGAGTAACAGGTGCTCACTCTGTTACGTGGCACTCGGGATTCGACCCGCCAAACTGCCGACCATCTGATCGACAAGCTCAGCATCCTAACCCGCTGAGCCACCGCGTCCCTTAAGCTATGATTAAAAGAAGCCAATTAAATACACTCAGCCTCAATCCATGATTAAAGTAAGTGAAGGCGGGTTAAGATATTAAGGTTATTTCACAATTAGGCAGAACAAACCCTGATCTTACTTTTACATACAGCTCGTCCTCAACTTCACAACCATTTACTGAGTAACTATTCTAAGTTATAACATCACTGAAAAAGGTGATCCCTGATCGTTTCTCACACTTACAACCGTTGCAGCATCCCAATGGTCCCGTGCTCAAAATCTGGATGCTTGGCAACTGGCTCATATTTATGACAGTTGCAGTTCCTGGGGGGTTTATGCGATCATCTTTTATGACCTTCTGACAAGCAAATTCTATGGGGAAGCCAAATTCACTTAACAGCCCTGTTAATAACTTAACCGCAGTGATTCACTTCCCAACTGTGGCAAGAAAGGCCGTAAAATGGAGCAAAACTCACTTAACAAATGTCTCGCTTAGCAACATAAATTTTGGGCTCAACTGTGGTCTTAAGTCAAGAAGCCCTGCTTCTGAGCTTGATTGAAGAAAGCTTCTAATCCTATCGGATGCACTTTTGCGCCCACGACTAGACCATAATCAGCTATGTGGAAATAATAATAACAATAATAATAGTAAAGTTGGAAGGGACCTTGGAGGTCATCTAGTCCAGACATGTCAAACACAAGGCCCGGGGGCCAGATCCGGCCCGCGAAGTGGTTTCATGTGGCCCACAAAGCCACCCTGGAAACAGTGAGGGACCGGCCCCCACTGCCTTGGCCCTGGCCCAGAGACCCTCCTTCTGCCAGAGACCCTCAGATCTGTCCCACTCCTGCCCGGGCCCCCATAGGCACCCTTGATGCCAACGATGTAGAGCTGGCCACGCCTACCCAGTAGGCCATACGCACTCTAGCCACGCCCACCCAGTAGGCCACGCCCACCCTGGCCACACCCACCCAGCCCCCTGAGGGCAACCGCAATGCTGATGCGGCCCTCAGTGAAATTGAGTTTGACACCCCTGATCTAGTCCAACCCCCTGCTCAGGCAGGAAACCCTAGGGTAGGCAACCTTGGCTCTTTTTATGACTCGTGGACTTCCAACTCCCAGAATTCCTGAGCCAGCCATGCTGAGGGCAAAGGGAGACGTTTCCAAATGCTGGGCTCAGGAATTCTGGGAGTTGCAAGTCCACGAGTCATAAAAGAGCCAAGGTTGCCTACCCCTGCATACTATTTCAGACAAAATCTCTGTTTAGGGATTCTGAATTCTGGGCCATCCTGGAAAATACTGTAATAAAACTGACTTGAAAAGCAAAATGAATTAGGTGCTGTGTGTTCACCCAAGCGAGCAATCTGAAAACCGAACAAAAGCCACTATGTAGTCAAATCTTTATCAGTCTGTTGCTTTGCCCCCAAGATTCTGGCCATGAATCAGTAGCAGGGTGCACGCTTTGCAATGTGTCTCAGTTAAATCCTGGCATGTCTGAGCCGTAATCAACTAACCATCCTCAGTAAGAAGACTTGGGAAAGGCCGGTACCGATGAACTTGGGAAAGATGCAGTTTCTCCAGAACAAAGCTGCAAGACCCATTTCTGGGGGATGACCGCATAACGCAACAAGGAGGTCATATGAGACAAGGATGGCGGCACAATTGAAACCAAACGTAACTCTCTTTAAGGAAGAAAACTCAGTTCAACAGAAACGAACAGGCCACTCATTCACAGAGCGGCAAACCAAACCCTGATGGAATGAAATTCTCCAGACAATAGATTCACTGACGAGAACAGCCTGAACGTCACAAGCTGGTTTGGCACCAGTTGCGTTTTTCTGCATAAAGCTGAAATCTTTCTGCTCAAGCCATGACTAAGAGGGCTTGGCTTACTAATTCCGAGAGGTAGCTCCATCCATCTCAAGTAAGCCCTGAGTAATTTGTGGTTCACCAAATGTGGTGCTTCTGTTGTCGTCTCAAGAAGCACTTCTGATAAACACATACCCCACACGGGGGAGGCGGGGTGTGCTACTCGCAAGAACTATTTCCCCAAAATCCGCAGGGTAAAAGCAAACAGCTCAGCCAAGATTCTTTAGTCTGCCGTCTTCTCCCTGCTGCAGAGAGGCGGATCATTCAGATTTTAAACCTTAGGAATTCCTAGCCAAGGGCCATCTTAGCGGCCCCCTTGTCATTTATAAGAGCAAGATGAGGACCCTCCAGTATAAGACAAAGGGTTTTCAAAGAATGAGTGCACAAGGTGAAGTCTCCTAGACGTTGTAATACAGGTAGTCCTCGATTTACAAAATTTCATTTAGTGACCGCTCAAAGTTACAATGACACTCAAAAAAGTGACTTCCGTGACCGTTTTTCACAATTACGACCGTTGCAGCACTGCTGCGGTCACATGATCAAAACCAAAACTTGTCTGAGATGGTACAGGCTCTCCTGCTTGAGCAGGGGGCTGGACTAGAAGATCTCTAAGGTCCCTTCCATCTCTTATTCTATTCTAAAATTCAGATACTTGGCAACTGGCTCATACTTATGACGATTGCCTGGGGTCACACGATCACTACTTGTGACCTTCTGACAAGCAAAGTTAATGGGGAAGCCCGATTCACTTCACAATGTGTGACTAATGTAACAACTGCAGTGATTCACTGAACACCTGTGGCAAGAAAGATTGCAAACTCTCTTAACAACTGTCTCACTTAGCAACAGAAATTGTGGGCTCAGTTGTGATTGTACGTCAAGGACAACCTCGATATTCTAAATTTTCATGGCATTAGTGTGTGGGATTTCCCCCCCTCCCCAACTTTTGTGACTTAAAACCCTCATCTTTTGCGTCTTCCCCTTTAGGATGGCTAAAAACTACGATGTCAACTTTCAGTTTGTGGACCTCTTTTAACCCTGGAATTGTTCTCCATCCTATCATAGAATAACAATCTGTTTTGTCATTCCCCTTGGTGTGTTCAGGAGGAGGAAAATGTCCCCGGCTTATTCCATGAACATATAAATTATTTTTATGAGCCAGAATAATAAAAAGAAACAAACACAGATCATATAAAAATATCAGTGATGAAATAACCTCCCCCATTTGATCTGATATACTTCCACTGAGAATAAAACAAGAAGAGGCAAAGATATTCCCGTATTTGTTATGCAATGAACGTTTAAAAGAAAGGTGAGCAGAAGGTGAGCTGTTATTATGAAGACGAGCAAGGATGATTCTCTATTCTTCACTGGTCGAAAGGAGACAAGATGGGGTGTGCCAAGGGGGGGGGGAAAGAGAGAAAGCTTTTACACACTCGGAATAAAATCAGAGCACCTTCAGCTTTGAATTATATCAGAATAAAAGCTGGAAGCAACAGGAAAAGACCGCATACTTGTCACAAACTCCAGGCCTTGGTCTCTACCCTTTTGTATATTTTAAACACCAGGAAAGAAACAGCTGCGAGTGAGTTTAATAAACTTGCAAATTCCTTCTCTGGAGAACGGGCATACAATGGAGTGGAAAAAGGATAGAGACTTCGTTGCATAATGATTCGTTTGGAAAAAGCTATACAGGATGCTGTGGGAAGGGAAGGCAACGTACGTATTGAGCGCCCGCGCTGGTTTTATATAAGTACACCGATAAAAAGTTTCACTCCCTGTGTTCATAGGATAAATATCTCGGATGAATTATTCCTGCTAATTTTGGAACTACTCTTATTTCTTTTTAAAATCAGGGCAGAAGAGCCGGATTAGTATATGGTTGATTTAAAAAAACAAAAACAGGAGGAATCTGGTAGTCCCCAAAGGCGCTTTTTCAAGAGGCAACTGGGCTTTCTTGTTTTTCTTTGAAGACGTTTCGCTTCTCCTCCAAGAAGCTTCTTCGGCTTCTTGAACGAGAAGCAAAACGATAAAGAGACGTTGTTGCATAACAATTTGTTTGGAAAAAGCTATGTACAGGATGCTCTGGTTGCCCACAGCAGGCCTGTAGTCATAAAAAAAGTCATCCGGCTACCCTCCAAACAGGAGCCCTGGTGCAGGGGTTTAAGTGCAGGTTTGCAGGCAAACTCTGCCCGCAGCCTGGAGTTCAATCCTGATGGGGCTCAAGGTTGACTCCGCCTTCCATCCTTCCGAGGCCTGGTAAAACGAGGAGCCAGGTTGCTGGGGGAGCAAGACGCTGACTCGATAAGCCACTTACAGAGGACGGTAAAGCACTGCGAAGTGGTCTATAAGTTCAAGAATCTTCCGAAATTTCTTCCCCTTGACCATTAAGCCACTGGAGGCTCCTGCTTCTCTTCTCTGATTATTTTCTGGGCAGTATCTCTTCCCCTCGATCCCCAAGGTCATCCACACATTCCATTTACATCGAGGGATATGTCTGAAAGGTGTTGTTTTTTTCCCCCCCCAAAAAAAGGCAACTGGACTATGTTTTTTTTTCCCTTGAGGAAGATGATTCGCTTCTCATCCAGTTGCCTTTTTTTTTTTTTTTTTGAGAGACCCATGACCGGGATGACTGAGAATCTCCGTAGACATCAGAACAACACGTTATCACAAAAGGCCCGGTCTTTTTTTTTCCCTTCCCTGTGTAATTTTAGAAGGAAATATGCCTATACCTCATCAAATCTCCGATCCCTTCACCTTGATATGGTTTTCCATACAGCAAGGGTTCAGTGAAAAGTTTTCTTCCCAGCTGAACCGAAGTGAAAAAAAGCGGGACCTTCTTATTTTTTTTAATTTTTTATTATTTTTTATTCTTTACACACATATTTTAATTTCCCAAACAACGTGCGAACTGAGTTCGTAATCCATTAATACATATACAAATTTCACTCTTTGGTTCTCTTTTCCAACCGTTTATAAAATGAATTCCAGCTTTCATAATATTCCGATTCTTCTTTGTCTTTTAGTCTCATAGTTAGTCTGTCCATCTCAGCGCATTCCAATATCTTATTAGCTCTTCTTCTGATGGTACTTGTTCATTTTTCCAGCATTGTGCATAGCTTATTCTTGCTGCAGTTATGATATGTAGAACCAAGTATGTATTTTGTTTATCAGTCTTTTCTGGTAATTTACCTAATAAAAATAATTCGGGATTAAATGTTACATGTTCTCCTAATATATTTTCTAGCCAAGCATGTATTTTTCAGGACCTTCTTACTTGGGAAGGAAGAGATATCATAATCTCAAGCATGGCTGTTTTCAAAGCATCCCGCCAGGGCTAATAAAACCAGAGTTATTCACCCGTGACCTTCAGAAGATCTGCAGGTGAACCACACCTTCTACAGGAACGGCACAGAATCCAAAGTATAAAAAGTTTTTCGTTTTTTTTTTAAAGGTAGCTTTTCTCTTTTCATATCCAACAGAGTCCTTGCTTCCTCTCTTCCTTGTCTTCCGGCAGAACTTAAAAGGGCCTACGTGAACACTCAAAGGATATGTTCAACAAAGACAATATAATCTTTATATTCTATTTGTGAATCAGATTTGTGCGGCTGCCCATCTTACAGAAAGTGATTCTCAGCAGGGTACTATTTAGCACGTGAACTGCCCTGGAGATAATCTTTCTTCTTCAGCGGCTTCATTGATACGGATAAGTCCTCAACGTACCACCACAATTGGGAGCAGAGTTTCCGTTACTAAACAAGGCAGTGGCTAAGTGAGTTGCGAGAGGGATGCGGTGGCTCAGTGGGTTAGGACGCTGAGCTTGTCGATCAGAAGGTCGGCAGTTTGGCGGGTCGAATCCCGAGTGCCGCATAACAGAGTGAGCTCCTGTTACTCGTCCCAGCTTCTGCCAACCTAGCGGTTCGAAAGCACGTAAAAATGCAAGTAGAAAAATAGGGACCACTGCGGTGGGAAGGTAACAGCGTTCCGTGCGCCTTTGGCGTCTAGTCATGCTGGCCACATGACCACGGAGACGTCCTCGGACAAGCGCTGGCTCTTCGGCTTTGAAACGGAGATGAGCACCGGCCCCTAGAGTTGGAAACGACTAGCACACATGTGCGGGGGAACCTTTACCTTTACCTAAGTGAGTTGCAGCTGATTTTACGACTTTTCTTGCCACCATCGTTAAGCGAATCATGCAATCACGAAGTAAATCTGGTTTCTCCCATTGACTCTCTCGGAAGCCGGATGGGAAGGTCAGAAATAGCCCTTAGACCTATATACCGCTTCACAGCGCTTCACAGGCCGCCCTAAGCGGTTTACAGCGTCAGCCTTTCTAATGCCTCCTTAAGTAACACCAGCTGCCTGCAATTAGTGCAGGTTCGCATCCCACCAGGCTCAAGGTTGACTCAGCCTTCCATCCTTCCGAGGTAGGTAAAATGAGGACCCAGATTGTTGGGGGCAATTAAGCTGACTTTGTAATAATGCCGCTTGGGGTGTGTGTGAAAGCCCTAATAAGCAGGCATATACATAGAATGAAGGCTACTGCTAAGCTTGTAAGCTGCCCTGAGTCTTCGGAGAAGGGCGGGATATAAATGGAATTAAAATTAAATTAAATTAAAATTTCACCGACCTCGGAAGGGTGGAAAGGCGGAGTCAACCTTGGAGGCGCTCAGAATCAAACTCCCGGAGTGAGCAGTGAGCTAGCCTGCAATGCTGCATGCTATAGCAGTGACGGCGAACCTTTTAGAGACCGAGTGCCCAAACTGAAATCCAAAACCCACTTATGTATCATTGGGTGCCGGGTGGGCATGGCCCTTTGGGTGGGTGTGGCCAATTGGGTGAGTGTGGCTGCAGTGGTAGCTGCAGACTGGGTGGGACTAAAAAGTTCAATCAATCAATTCCAACTTTGCGAGAACTTTTTTTTCCCCACGAGAAGTTGGTTAATTGAACCTTTTTTGCGGGGTGCATGGCGGCAGAGGCCTAAAGGGTAAAGGTTTTATAAAACCCAGCTGAAGGCCTAGGACTGGGGCAACGGCATGCGTGCCCACAGAGAGGGCTCTGTGTGCCACCTGTGGCACCCATGCCATAGGTTCGCCACCACGGTTCTATAATTACTGTGCCAGCACATCTGGCAATCAGAGGACCCCAGTGATAAATACACGCCACTTGTCAAGCTCCCAAATTTTGACCACCTCCTAACCCTAAGGGTGTTGCAACTGGCCATTAAGTCCCTTTTTTACGCTTCCCGCTTTGAAGGGTTGCTAATCCAATGGTTGTAAGTGAAAGACCACCTGCGCAGAACGCCGGTGAGGAAGAGTGGGAGGGGGGGACGGGGGGGGGCAGAAGGCTTAGCACACCACCTCCCTGCCTGGACCTCCGTCGCTGCCCATGTTGCTCGCTATTGCTGCCAAAAGCTGCAGCCTGGTGTTTTTTGACCTTTTGCTATTCTCGAGATAGAAACGGGAATTGTCTGGGAATTGGAATAACTTCCGGCTATTGTGTAGGGAGGGCTGGCCTGGCGTGATAGATAGCTGGCTGTGTCAGGCTGGCTTCGGAGAGGAGAAAGGCGTTACTGGGTGACTAATTGCAAAGAAACTTGGGGAGCAAGCAGAAGGCATCATCAGCATTCTCACTTGTGCCCCGAAGGGATGCAGAACACGGGACAGAATGCAAAATAACAGAGTTGGAAGGGACCTTAGAGGTCTTCTAGTCTAGAGTTCCCCAATGTTTCCGGCTTTGAGGACTGGCAGGGAGGGGAGGGGAGGGGATGGTCCACGCAAATGGCTGGCAAGAGAGTGCACACAATTCCATTTGCGCGAGCAGTGTGCACATGTGCCTGCTGCTCACGCAAATGGAGCACACGCATACACGCACT
This sequence comes from Vipera ursinii, assembly GCF_947247035.1. Taxonomy (NCBI): domain Eukaryota; kingdom Metazoa; phylum Chordata; class Lepidosauria; order Squamata; family Viperidae; genus Vipera; species Vipera ursinii. The sequence goes on from NC_139525.1 coordinate 13,432,057, forward strand.
CGCCCGCTGCTCGCGCAAGTGAGAATGCTTGTGCGCGTGCTTGCCAGCTGTTTCCACGGCCCAGGTGCAGAACCCCTCGCAGCCTACAGGTTGGGGAAACCCTGTTCTAGTCCAACACACTGCATAAGCAGGAGTCCTAATGCCATTCTGGAGAAATAGCTCTCCGGTCTTTTCTTAAAAGACTCCAGTGATGGAGTATCCACAACTTCTGGAGGCAAGGCATTCCACTGGTTACTTGTTCTCACAGCCAGAGTGATATGGACAGTAGTGCTGGGGAAGTCAAGAAGAGATTCATGCTAGGAAAGAATGCAACACCTAGCCTAGACACAATAAGGCTATTTCTGGTGCAAACAAAAACCGGACAACTGGCCTCTTTATCTTTGGAGTCGTGAGATTGCCGTTTGCGACCTTCTCAGCTGGTGTCCGACAAACTAAGTTAATGGGGGAAGCCAGGTTTGCTAATGACTACATGATTCACCGAACAGCTGCAGTGATTCACTTACAGCTGTGGCAAGGAAGGTTGTAAAATTGGGTACAACTCTCACAACAACTGCCTTATGTGGAAATGGAAATTATGTTCCTAATTGTGGTCATAAATTCAGGACTCTCTGCTTCAATGATGCTGCCACTGCAAAAGGAGAAAGATAACCTCCAGGGCAGTTCATGTGCAAATGAATGTACCGCTGAGTGTCACATTCTGTAAGATGGACAGCCACACAAATCTGATTTAATAACGGCTTGCTGCACAGGTAGCGCAAGCAAAGGTCTTTCCAGTGAGACTGTACAGCTGTGGAATGTGGATGTCAGAAAGAGGACAGGTCTGGTGGTGGCTATTCTTATGGACTGCAAGAGCCAATCAATGGATCATAATCATAATAGTAAAGTTGAAAGGGACCTTGGAGGTCATCTAGTCCAACCCACTGCTCAGGCAGGAAACCCTATACCATTTCAGACAAATGGCTGTCCAGTCTCTTCTTAAAAACTTCCAGTGTTGGAGCATTCACAGCTTCTGGAGGCAGGTTGTTCCACTGGTTAATTGTTCTAACTGTCAGGAAGTTTCTCCTTAGTTCCAGGTTGCTTCTCTCCTTGATTAGTTTCCATCTGTTGCTTCTTGTTCTGCTTTCAGGTGCTTTGGAGAATAGCTTGACTCCCTCTTCTTTGGGGCAGCCCCTGACATATTGGAACACTGCTATCACATCACCCCTCGTCCTTCTCTTCATTAAACTAGACATACCCAACCATTCCTTATATGTTTTAGCCTCCAGTCCAATCATCTTTGTTGCTCTTCTCTGCACTCTTTCCAGAGTCTCAACATCTTTTTTACATCGTGGTGACCAAAACTGGATGCAGTATTCCAAATGTGGCCTTACCAAGGTATTGTAAAGTGGTATTAATACTTCACGTGATCTTGATTCTATCCCTCTGTTAATGCAGCCTAGCACTGTGTTGGCTTTTTTGGCAGCTGCAGCACACGGCTGGCTCATATTGAAGTGATTGTCCACTAGGACTCCGAGATCTCTCTCACAGTTACTACTCTTGAGCAAGGTACCCCCTATACTATACATTTGGTTTTTCTTGCCTAAATGTAGAACCTTACTTTTTTCACCATTGAATTTCATAGATCTTGGACCACATAATGACTAAGTGCTCCTTGGGGGGGGAACAATAAACAAACAGAAACACACAAACTTGGAGCATGTGATGCAAGATGATGATGAACTATGAAAGACAGTTAGATTTGGCACAACTGAAAGAAGCAGAGAGAGAGAGATTGAAGAGATTGCGTGACTAATCTTGGCAGAACTACAGGATATTACTAGACAGGTCAAAAGGGAATGTATTCGCTTAACTGACAGCAACGAGGTAAGGTCTAGTCTTCATCCATGAATCCATCTGGATTCTAGCAAAGATCAAGTAATCCTCAAGTTATGGCTATAATGGATCCTGCCCTTCGCGGTCATAACTCCTGACAGTTCTAAATCAGGTCTCCTACGTGACTGATCCAATTTTATCTTTTGTGTGTGTGTGTGTGTGGCAATCCTTATGCGAACAATCATTTGCTACGGGCCCGGCTTTGCCCCCAAACTAGAAGTAAATGCCAGCTTTCAGCAAAACTGTCATAAAATGCAGCCACGTGACTATGGGACGCTGTGTGGTCGGCATCATCAGTCATTCCATCGTGTCCGAACATCGGCTGCTCTACGGATCAGCCCCTCTGCCTTGCACTGCCTCCATCCAACCCACCATGGTCATCCCGGTGTCATCCTTTATGTCATCCCCTCTGCCATGCCCCTCTGCCTTGCACTGCCTCCATCCAACCCACCATGGTCATCCCGGTGTCATCCTTTATAGCAGGGGTGTCAAACTTGCGACGTATCATGACTTTTTTTCCATTGCCGGCAATGAGGTAGGCGCAGCTTCGGCATGACGCATCCGGCCCGCGGGCCAACAGTTTGACATCCCTGTTTTGTAGTGTCCAGCTAGTGGATGTTAGGGAAGCCCCTCCTCCTTTTACTGCTGATCACTCCCAGCATGATTGACTTTTTGAGCGAGTCAGCTCCCATGACATGGCCAAAATAGGATGGCCTCTGTTTCACCATCTTGGCTTCAAGTAATATTTTTGGTGAGGTTCGGTCTAAGACTTCTTTGTTGGTGCTGCGAAGGACTGCAAGCGTGGCTAAGTGGCCAAAGTGCCCGAATTGCAGTCATGTGACTACAGGTGCCAGATGGGTCATATATACCCCCAGGAGGGCTATTGTAAGTCAACTAAGTGACCAGTCACAACTTAAAAGACTATTTGAATAACTGAACGCCCGAGTTAGCCATTTAAGTGAAGCCATCTTGTTCTTGGAATTATAATGTCATATATCTCAGTGGAAAGATGCAGATTCACCAAACTAAATAAAGGACAGCAATTTTTTTTAAACAATGAGAACTAGCCACAAACAGTAGGATGCAGCATAAGGGTAAGGCAACGGCCACCCATCTGAAAGGTTATGAAAGCTATACTATGACTCACAAACCTAGAGGCTGTCTCGCCAGCCAGAACTTTGAACATCTTTTTTTTCCATGAACTCTGAGACCGTCCTTTTCTTCCCCAAAGCTGTGGACAAGAAGCCCCAGAGGTCTGAGCCACCAGGTTCTCTCCTCCATCTGGAAGGCACCCTTGGGGTGCAGGCTGATGAAGGGGCATGGACAAGGCGTCATGTTGCAGGAGCAGCTTCGCGCTGATGAACTGAGTGCATTGAACTCATGTTCTCCACAAATAAAGGAACTAGCAACCCTCCAATCACACAGGATCAGCTGCCTCCATGGAGGAACAAAAAAAAAAGACGGGCCACATAAACAGGAGCAGAAAATCCAGAGCTGTAGCTAAACCAACAGCAAAAAGAAAGTAAACAGTGAAGTATTTTGAGTAAAGAATACAACTGCAAGAGAGGCTTTGGATCATTAACCTTTACAACAGTTAAGCAGCGCTTACGAAAGTCTAGCAGTGCAGGTTTCAGCGCTTGGAATATAATAGCTACACCCACACACCGAGAGAGAGAGAGAGGAAGTTGTATTGTTGTTAAATGCCTGCCTGTCCTTAATGCTGGAGGGGAAGATTCCATAATAGCTAATAAATTCTCCTTTGGAGGCCAGCAATTTAACACATGAGTAAGTAGACTTTTGTTAACCAGCATCCAGTTGAACTTTTGGGAGCAAAGATAGAATAGAATAATATTAAGACTCGGGAAGAACCTTGGAGGTCCTCTAGTCCAACCCCTGCTCAAGCAGGAGACCCCCCCCCCCACATCATCCCGGACAAATTCTTGTCCAATATTTTCTTGAAAACCTCCAGTGATGGAGCACCCACAACTTCCATTCCACTGATTAATTGTTCTCACTGTTAATTCTCAATAATTAATGATAAAAGATTGGTAGGGCTATAGTAACAGATATGTTGAGATGGCCAAGATACTGTTTTTATTTCCTTTGATCTTTTTGGAAAGAGGATTTATAGAATTGTAGCTTGAGATAGCTTTTTTGGGTGCTACACTATCTTAAATGAAACGAAAGCCCTTTTATCTGTTCGACAACCGTCAAACAATAAAGGAAAGAGTTCAGAAGTCCTGTTGGTACCCTAGTTTTAACAGGAGTATCTCACCAAGCTTTGGGATAATCCAGGAACAATAGAAGAACGCAACATGCGATTCAGCTGGAATTGCATGCCAACATCCTACTATTTCTGTCGGGGGTTTAAAGCAGGAACTTGGTAACCAAGATATTTTCAGGGCCACCTTCTTCAACCAGAATTGACCCATAAACCCCATGGGAAAAATGGTTAGTAGTTCGACACCACCATGACAACGAGGGGTGGTGTCAAAGTAGGAGGATAAAGTTTTCAGTTGTGGTCCTTATTTGTCAAAAAGCTTTGCCTAAGAACTTTATTTTGTTCAGCCACCCTGACTCTCCAGAAATTGGCACAACCGATCTTTTTGAGAAGAAAGGTCGTACAATGGGGCAAGGCTCACTTAACAAATGTCTCGAGTTGGGCTCAATTGCGATGGTTAAGTGGAGGATGTCAGGTTGTTAAGTGAATCTGGCTTCCCCATTGGCTTTGCTCTTGAGAAGTACACCAAAGGGGATCACGTGGTCCCAGGGTTCTGCAACCATCGTAAATATGAGCTGGTTGTCAAGCATCCGAATTTTGATCCCCTGTTGCTACAATGGTTGTAAGTGTGGAAAAACAGCCACGAGTCATTTCCCCCCCCTCCCGGTACCGTTGTAACTTTGAACGATCCCAAAAATGAACGATTGTAAACCGAGGACTCCTTGCATTCTGTTTCCTCCAAGCGTTTCAGGAGTGATCCTTTAAGGACTCGTCAGGATTTAGACTGTCCATTCTGGAGGGAACTGGAAAGTTCTCAAAAGGGGATCGTCCCAGTTTCCGCATCTCTCCCCGTAACCCCTTAACCTCTCCTTGCCCATCTCTCTCTTCCTCCACGGCTCTTCCCCCTTCAAGCCATCCACCAAGACCCCGACCACACAATCAGGGAAGTCTCCTCCAGATGAAAAACGAGCCTCAGAAGTCTTCTTCCTGACAGCCCTTCCGCTGTTCCCCAGCCGCCATACTTATGATTCATGTCTGCAGCCACCAGCTATGAACGCTGCCCTATCTAGCTATTTCTGGAAACGAGGGCCCCAAATACGAAAGGCAGCATATTAACTGCCAATGTAACTATAGAAATGACACCAACAAACAAAAAAGCATGCTGATCCTGAGGTCAAGGAAAGAGCCGGCTTGAAATAACTCATTTTTAAATCAACAACAACACAAACAGCCCTATATATCCTTGTGTGGGAGAACCCCAGCTATCGGGAAAAGCTCTTCTAGAGTGTTACATCAGACCCCTCAAATCCAGCATCGGCCCATAATCCCCAGTCAATCTGTCTTTTGTGCAAATCTCCAGAGTTGTTCTAGTTTGTGAGCTGTGGGTTGAGGTCTTAACAAAAGGTATTTCCCCTCTGGCCTGTGGTCATCTCTGAGAAAAGGAAAATCTATATTACCTGAGCCCAAAATCTATAATAACTGAGGCCAAAATTTCCTGTGCTAAGCCAGACACTTGTTAAGTGAGTTTCTGCCCCATTTTACAACCTCTCCTGCCACTGCTATTAAGCGAATCGTGTACAGTTGTTACGTTAGTAGCATGGCCGTTAAGTCACTCTGGCTTCCCCATTCTTTTTGCTTGGCAGAAGGTTGCAAAAGGGGAAATCACGTGATCCCGGGACACCGCGACTGTCATAAATAGGAGTCAGTTGCCAAGCGGCCGAATATTGATCACCTGACCACTGGGATGCTGCAATGGTCGTAGGTGTGAAAAACGGTCCTAGGTCACTTTTTTCAATGCTGTTGCAACTCCGGATAGTCACCAAATGAATGGTTGTGTCTCTTTTCTCTAAGCAATCAGCCCGAAGTTCCTAACCAACCTTGCATATACTGACTCTTTATAATTCTGAGAGCTTTCAGCATTAAGCGTGTGACAAAAAAAAAAATAACCGGAGAAAGGTAGATTAACTTCTTCTGCGTCACCCAAGTGTTACCTCCCCCCCCCCCGGAGAACATGCATTTGTTCGGCAGCAGACGGCCCCCAACCCAACTGCGTCATAAAATCCCAGGAAGTTATTTTCCAGAAGACATTTGCATGCCCAGCGTGCAAAATACACAACTAAATAGATGCAAAGAGTCAAAACAAATCCTTACATTTAGCTGGAATCCAAGTAAACCTTAGTCATATAGGTTGTTTTTTTTTAAAAAAAAAAAGAAAGCGCCATCAAGGTCAGAGAGAAAGGTGAATGCCAAATCAATTTCCCGCTGAGATATGGCTTCTTCTGACAGTTCACTACACTGTTTTTGCAGTGTATATTTAAGTATGTTTGTTGACAAATAATTCTACACAGGTTGTGTTGTGGCTGCGATAAATAAATAAAATGGGATAAACCTGATAGGAAACTAGTCTTCCACATATTTGGCACTGTTTTTTACCCAGCGAGGTTGCTTTAGTACAGGGGTGTCGTGACGTATCACAACTTTTTCCCCCCTTCCTGGAGCTGGGGTGAGCACGGCTTCTGTGTGACACATCCGACCCACGGGCTGGCAGTTTGACACCCTGCTTTAGTGGGCTCAACAATGGCTTCACAACTTAAAATGAGCTTCCGTTAGAGACAGTCCAACTCTTTATGTAGCCCACCAGAATCCCCACTGCTAAAACCTAAGAGAGAGAAAAATTGAGCAGTCGAAGAGCTTGCCTTCAGAAGTCGTGGACTGGAGGTTTTTAAGAAGAGATTGGACAGCCGTTTGTTTAGAGTGGTATAAGGTCTCCTGGCTGAGCAGGGGGTTGGACTAGAAGACCTCCAAGGTCCCTTCCAACTCTATTATTCTGTATTCTATATTCTGACCGCACATTTCCTGGCTGAGGAATTCTGGGAGTTGAAGTTCACAAGTCATAAAAGGGCCAAGTCTGAAGACCCCTGGCATAGGTAAGATGTTTTAAGGCAGGGGTTCCCAAGGTTGGCAACTTTAAGATGTGTGGACTGCGGCTGGGGAATTCTGGGAGTTGAAGTCCATGCGTCTTCAAGTTGCCAACCTTGGGAACCTCTGCCCTAGAACCTCTATTTACGTCACTGCTGGCTCAGGAATCCTGGGAGTTGAAGTGCACAACTCGTAAAGGGGCCATAGTTCCCCACCTCTGATCTATGTGGCCACTAGGGGCTGAAAATGGCACATATTCAGTCCATCAACCATAACAACATCATCCATAAATAAATCCCGTTTAATTTTCTCCCTCTCCAATTGCCAGGCTAGGCAAACAGATCGGGAGCTTCTCTGTCTGTGAATGCGGCCCAACCCCTTGGCCTCATCGCTCTGGAGCTCCACGGGTGTGGAGCCTGGCCATCAAGGTTATCTGCTCTTGCCAAGTCTCAAGCAAGAGGGAAAGAAATGGGAACCGGCATCTACTTCGCATCAACACTGGGATGTAGGCAGACCAGCTTCAACTTCCCAGCAAGCCTTGGGTGGGCAGACACAAACACGTCAACAAGCTGTTTCTTGGAATGCTTAGCCCTGAATTTCCACGGAAGGGTTGTTCTTGCAAAACTGATAAACTGAAGTTTAAAAAATAAGAGGGAGGGGGGTGGGTGGGAGGCGTGGTTGTTTTTATCAAATTGCTCTTTCAAAAGGGTTGCAGCTTTAAACAACAACAACAACAACAACCAGCCAGCTCAGTTTGCCCTGATAGTCATTTAGTCATTGTCTAATATCTTCTCTGTTTCTCTCTCTCTCTCTCTCCCTCCCTCCCTCTCCTCTCTCTTTCTCTGTATCAGCATATAACAGGATTATGCCTCAGCAGAAATTCCCAGATGTTTTTCTTCCAGGCAAAAGCTTTCTGGGTTCCTCGTTCCCGCTGCATAGTTCCCGCTACAGTTAAACGAACTGAAAACCAAATTCTGTACAAAGTAAAAACTGGAACATCAGAACAATTGCAAAAAAAAAAAAATCTGCAATTTGGTAAGCTCCGTGGACAAGACTTGCAAACGAACAATTTTTTCAGTCGGTCCTCAATTTACAATCACAATTGGGAGCACAATTTCTGCTGCTAAGCCAGACAGTTCTTGAGTGAGCCACCCATGATTGACTTGAGGCCTGTTTCATCATGGTTGCCAAGTGAACTGCTGCGGTTGTTAAGTGAATCATGAGGTTGTTAAGTAAATCCAGCTCCAGCCCACCCCCATTGACTTTGCTTGTCAGAGGTTGGCTGGCAAATGAGGATCACCTCAGACCAGGATTCTGTAACCATCGTAAATGCAGGATGGCTTGTCAAGCGCCCGAATTTTGACAGTGTGACTTTGGGGAGGCTGTGACAGTCATTAGGTGTTCCTTTTTTCAATCCCACTCTTTAACTTTGAAATGGTCACTTAAATGAATGGTTGCACATTGAGGACTACCAGTGATGAAATTTTGTCCAGGAATCTTTGTTTTGGAAAATTGTAAATGTGGAAGGAAATCACCACTTTAAAAGTCACCATTTGCATTCTCTGTTTTTTAACTACAGCTCCTCTCACTTTGCAGGAACCAAGAGATGAACGCTTATCTCTTATTTTGCTGGTTTCTACCCAAATTTTCTGTCTCGATCTGCAGGCTCTACTTCTAGTTGTCTGGGTGTTTCCCTTTTTCTTTTAGTCAGCAAAACAAACAGCTACCTTACCATGTTCATTAGCAAAGCAACTATTTTTTTTTAAAGCAAACACCCACAACAAAGTAAAATATTTGCACCCGACCACAATGATCAAAGGGAAACAGCAAAAAGCTCACACCTGTGGCTGGAACACAAGACAAAACAAAACAGTTGGTCCCTGGGGGGGGGGGGAGAGACAACAATTTGTAAGCATAAGCAAGTGTGAGGAGACTGGCCTAAAATGGGGATGGGGGGCAGGAACCATCTCGCCCCACCGGGATTGGCCCGCCCCACTCGTGCTGGCAGAGGAGGCCTGCTGGGGTCCCAGCCTGATTATTCTGGCTGGTGGGGTCCAGGAAGAGGGCCTTCTCTGCTGTGGCTCCTGCCCTCTGGGACATCCTGCCCCCCACTCCCGAAGTGATCTTGGCCCCAGCCCTCCTATTCTTTAGTAAGGGCCTAAAGATCTGGCCTTGCCAGTCTGCTTGGTGCCCCAGTGGGGGATCAACACAACGGAGGTGGTTGAGTAAAAACAGATCCCACTCCCCACTCCGTCCGCGCCCTCCCCATGTGTCCTTGGTTTTAATGTCTGATTTTAACTTTTAACATTTTAACTATATATTTAACTGTATTTGTAACCTGTGGTAAGATGGCCGGCCAAAGAAAGAAAGAAAGAAAGAAAGAAAGAAAGAAAGAAAGAAAGAAAGAAAGAAAGAAAGAAAGAAAGAAAGAAAGAAAGAAAGAAAGAAAGAAAGAAAGAATCCATCAAAGGGTATACAGGCTTGATTGCATAGTTGTGGCCATCATCTGGGCTTTCCTGGTACTCTCACCTTAAGATGTCCTGGGGGGCATGTGACATGGGGGTGGGGGTGTCAATGTCTCAAGTAAAGCAACTGGGATGTAAACATTACTGGAAATAGCTTTTGCGGTTTTGAAGAAAGTGCAACAGAGAACAGAAAGCTTACGAAGCTGTAAACCCGTGCAGCTTCTTTCTTTTCAGTCAAAGTAAAACTGTGGCTACTAATTTCAGCTTCTGCCAAGAACTAATTCGGAGCCAAGACAGAAACCAAGAGATCAAGGGCATCCATAACACGCTGAAATTTCCTCCCGGTGATACGATGTGTGATGACATCACAAACCCAACCTCCATCTCTCGCAAACGATGGAAAAATGCGTGAGCTTGGTCCAGCAGTGTCATCCTAGGCCAGATGGCTGATGTGACCTTGCAAAGGAAGCTCCAGCGAGGGGGGGGGGGTTTCCTCTCTCTGACTGCACATCCCCCTAAGTTTAAATATGGCTTGAAAGTGCCACAACTGGCTGAGTTTCTCTAGCAAGGTGAGCCGCGAACCATGGTTTACAAACTGCATTCCAATTTATCATGTTCTATGAATCATGACTCAGCAGCTAAGCAAAAAAAAAACCCTAATCCTGTCACTTGCTGAGAAAGAACATCTGAGCAGCTTGCAAAGAGCTTTTGACATGCAGGTAAAGAGCTAGCTAGCATCTGCAAGTAAGTTATCCAATTTCACTTATGTCAATGCTATTGCCTCTCGTCTAACAGGCATTAGTCCACAAACCATGAAACAAACGATCAGAACTTAATACATATGCATCGAGAAGACTTTGCATTAAAATACATCGAGACAGAAACCTGACATGTGTCAAAAGCTACAACCTAAGAAAGGGCCAAATTATTTAATCAAAGCATCTGATGGCAGGATAATAAGCAACGGATGGAAACTAATCCAAGGAGAGAAGCAACCTAGAACTAAGGAGAAATTTCCTGACAGTCAGAATCGCCAACCAGTGGAATAAATTGCCTTTGGAAGTTGTGGGTGCCCCAACTTCACTGGAGGCTTTAAGAAGAGACTAGATAGCCATTTGTCAAAATAGTATAGGTCTCCTGACCGTGCAGACTAGTTGACCTCCAAGGTCACTTCCAATTCTGTTACGGTTACTGGTGCCTAATCAAAACCAGAGAATTGTCACAAAGTCAACACAAAACAGTTATTTTTTTCTTTTCATTTTTCTTACTTATGACCATCGCAGCATCCCCATGGTCACGTGATTTACATTCGGATGCTTGGTTCATGTTTATGATGGTTGCAGTGTCCCGGGGGGGGGGGTGTTCACGTATGGCCATCTTTTGTGGCCTTCTGACGAACAAAGTCAAAGGGGAAGCCAGATTGATAATTGTGTTACTAATTTAACAACTGCAGTGATTCGTTTAACAGAAGTCGTAAAACGGGGCAAAACTCACTTCACAAATTTCTCACTTAGCAACATCTTCTGGACCTCTCTCGTATGCCGAGGGCTACCTGCACTGCGAATCTTGCTGTGAGCGGTCAGGATAAGCCAATTATTTAAGATCTTTCCATGAAAGTCCTGACTTATAGGAGCTTCAGCCAATGGCAAGTGAATTTGATCGCAAGGAATCCTTTCGACTCAATTTTTGCTGTGCTGTGGTTGAGGGCTAATCTCATTAGTTAGTACTTGTTACATATTTACAGTAACATGTCATCTTGTTTGTGTTCTTGGGGCTTCCTCTGTTGCAGATTGCTGCTGAATGTTTGGACCTGTTTATTAGAGGTGCAACATTTCATAGTATAATAAGGCATATTGCAGTCTTCACAGAATTGGCTGGAAGAGGCCAACGTGAGCCTCAATTCCCCCCATGTTTGTTGGGACGTCCCAGTTACAAAGAGAACAAAGGGTGGTCCTTTTCGTGAGGTCTTTTCGCAAGGCAAGAGTCAGGGTGAAGGGCTGAAAGTCCATCCTACACCAGACAACCTTACTGTCTTGTCAACTTGGAAGAAAGGCGAGATAGGAATGCAACAAGCCAAGTCAATTGAAAACAAACGAGCTACCTACAAAATACTTAGACAGGCCTTCAAAAGAGATTGGTCATCGTGAAGTTGGCATTAGTCGTCACAAAGTTGGGAGGAACAACTCCTTGGGGTTCCTGGAAAGGCACACAACGGTGGAACCAATTTCTCTTTTCACTAGTAGGATGTTTCTCAACCAGTCAAGAGGCAATCTGGTTGAGCTTTCCGTTTGGCGGTGCATTGAGGTTGAACAGCCTCTTCCATAGAACTGCTGAGTTCCAGAAACACCAGTTGTAAATAACAGTTACAACTACATTTCCTCTATTCCCCAAGCTAGTGACCTCCAGATCTGGTGGGGGGGACTATATGTGCCAAGATTTCTATCTATTCCTGGGAATAAGCCATCTCAACTCATCCTCAGAGAGACAGTTGGGAGAATCATTGCTCTTGTATTTTTTGAAACCTCTGATGAATATTGAGCTCAGTAAAGTTAAAATTTGTGTGAGAGTGAATGGCATTCTTCGAAACAAAACAGAAATGTAAAAAGGGGGTATGTGGCACCTTCCGTGTATCGTTTCCTTGCATTTTTTTTTAAATTCCATTTATATCCCGCCCTTCTCCAAAGACTCAGGGCGGCTTACAAACTTAGCAGTAGCCTTCATTCTATGTATATGCCTGCTTGTTAGGGCTTTCACACACACCCCAAGTGGCATTATTACAAAGTCAGCTTAATTGCCCCCAACAATCTGGGTCCTCATTTTACCTACCTCGGAAGGATGGAAGGCTGAGTCAACCTTGAGCCTGGTGGGACTCGAACCTGCACTGATTGCAGGCAGCTGGTGTTACTTCAGGAGGCATTAGCCCACTGCTCCACCAAGGCTCTCTTTAACAGAATAAGTCTTATTTCAGTTCATCAAAATGGAAAGGCTTCCTTCCCTCTTCCTTTTCACCACCCTTCTCTCCCCTTTTTTCTTTCCTTTCTTCTCACCATCATTCCCTTTCCTCTTTCTTCTCTTTTTTTCCCTTCCTTTCCACCACTCTTCCCTTATTAAATATATATATATATCTTTTCCTTTGACCAAAACGTTCAAAAAGCAAATTCTCTTTCATGAAATTAAAGAGCAGCTGCTAGATAAGTGCAAGTTATTTTAACATAGTACGGTACTAATTTTGGAATGGTGGTGCATAGCTTTGTGTGCAGATCTCAGATCTCCCCCCCCCCAAAAAAAAGAAAATCTGCAGGCAAACCACAATTTTATTATAACAAAAGGGGAAAGGAAGCCTTAACATGTTTGAAGGGATTTAGATTTAATTCAGATGGAATGAAATAAAAGCAAATTTAATGTTTGATTATCCTGGTCTCACTCACTAACTGGAAGACATGTTGTTCTCTCCCAGTCTTATGTTGAATGCCTCTCATATGACCCGTATGAACTTTGGCTTGAAACTTCTTGTGCTTCTCTGTTCTAGAGTGTGGATGATGTGCTTTTGACTGATTACTTGCCATCAAATTGATGTTGACTCTTAGTTACCCATAGGAATCTCCATGTGGTGATCTGTTCCCACTCTGTCCCTTCAGCTCTTCCAACGGTCATCCTTAGTGTAACTGAGTCCTCCGCTCTGCTGACGATGATCCTCTTCTCTTTCCTTCCAGCTTTCCCAAATTTAGAGTCTTCTCCAAAGAGCTGGGTCTTCATATAGTGGGTCCGAAGCAAGGTCATTTGAGCCTGGTCATTCTCTGGGTTGATTTGTTTGATGATCCATTCTCTTCTTGATGTTGTTGTTCACTGTATTCTTAGAAGTCTTCTCCAATCCAAAGTTCAAAAGCATCAATCCTCTTTCAGCTTTCACTTCCACAGAACGTCCCCTGCGAAAAGCATGGCCTCTACTTGACCCAGGCACAATGTTAGATTAAAGGAGGGCATGATGGGAAGAGAAACGGTGTCCAAGTGGGGAAAGAACGATGTTCCTTTCTCGTTTCTTGCATGGGTTTTGCTTCCCAGATGGTCTGTCAGAGGCAACTCCAAAGGGCAGATGCTTCTCTCACACAATAAAAATAGCCAGCTTTTCCTCTAGTTCAGGGGTGTCAAACTCAATTTCACTGAGGGCCGCTTCAGCATTGCGGTTGCCCTCAGGGGGCCGGGTGGGTATGGCCAGGGTGGGCGTGGCCTACTGGGTGGGCGTGGCTAGAGTGTGTATGGCCTACTGGGTGGGCGTGGCCAGCTCTACCTCGTTCGCATCAAGGGTGCCTATGGGGGCCTGGGCAGGAGTGGGACAGATCTGAGGGTCTCTGGGCCAGGGCCAAGGCAGTGGGGGCCGTTCCCTCACTGTTTCCAGGATGGCTTCGCGGGCCACATGAAACCACTTCGCGGGCCGGATCCGGCCCCCGGGCCTTGGGTTTGACATGTCTGCTCTAGTTCCTCCTCTATCTGTCACCAATATACAAACTATCTCCATTTGCAATGAAAAAGCACATCCAATTTTCCAGGTTGCTTCATTCTTTCCTCTGGTCCTCCACCTTTCCCCCCAGCTGTTAACCAGCGTTCATTGGCCACTCTGTCTTCAATGGGTTCTTTGTGAGGTGTTTTCCCTCACAAGCGTTCTTCCCCGCCCCCCCCCAAAGAAGCTTTTTTTGGGGAAGGGGGGAATTTCCACAAGTTTTGGAATTCCCCCCAATCCTGCTCACATCTTCCCTCACCCACAGAAGGAAGCATAATGCTGGTTCTTCACATTCAGAGATTTTTCTATGTAAATATAAAATAAGGTAAAGGTAAAGGTTCCCCCGCACATGCGTGCTAGTCGTTTCCAACTCTAGGGGCCGGTGCTCAACTCCGTTTCAAAGCTGAAGAGCCAGCGCTTGTCCAAGGACGACTCTGTGGTCATGTGGCCGGCATGACTAGACGCCAAAGGTGCATGGAACGCTGTTACCTTCCCACCTTAGTGGTCCCTATTTTTCTACCTGCATTTTTACGTGCTTTCGAACTGCTAGGTTGGCACAAGCTGGGACAAGTAACAGGCGCTCATGCGGCACTCAGGATTCGACCCGCCAAACTGCCGACCTTCTGATCGACAAGCTCAGCGTCCTAACCCACAGAGCCACCGCGTCCCTCATTAAATCTAAAATAAGGATGTCCAATCTTGGCCCCTTTAAGACTTGTGGACTTCAACTTCCAGAATTCCCTGGGAAATTTTGGGAGTTGAAGTCCACAAGTCTCAAAAGGGCCAAGGCTTGATGCCCCTGGTCTAAAATCTACAAAGTACAGTATGAAAAAAACAAGGCCCTGACATGAAAAAAAGGGTTGGGGCACATTTGTTTTACCTCAGGTTCGGCTGAGCATTAATTTGAATGCTGAGAGGCATTTTCACTTTCTCAAAATGTCAAGAAGGAACAGTCCCTTATTTATCAGCCAATTCCACACCCGTGGTTGAGGGCTGAACATGCCTACCCAGCCTTCCAGTTAATCCTGGGGTTTGTTATGAGTGCAATGTCAAATTGCTTAACAGACAGATAACGGTTGTGTCGTGCATAAGCATCCTCTGTAACCGAACAGGGTTCTCATTCTTCTCTCTCCTCCAGGAATTGAAACTTGAAGAGGAGAGCATGATAAACGAATCTTGAAAAAGAAAGAAAAGTTAAAAAAAAAACAACTGCAGATGAAAGTGTTAACGGGGGTCCTAAAAAACGCCAGGTTGGTTTTCCTTCCAAGGTTTTTGATCACAGGGTTAGGAAAGGAGTTAGATGTAGGAGGAAAAATCTCGTTTTCTTCTTCCATTGCCCACTCAGGGCACATCTGAAGTCCTGTGTCTCTTTAGAAACCCTCCTAGCAGAGGCAAAAGACCAAGTTCAAACGTGAAAGTCCAGTTAAACTGATTTATTGCTAAAAAGCCTATCAGCGGGAGTCTACTCAGCTAATAACATCACTCTGGCACTAGATAAGACTCAACGGAATTTGAGAGGGATTGGATTCAATCCATTTGTGGCTGTGTAGAGATTCTAGGCTGATTCCGTTTTTCACTCTGCCCCCCAGGTTCTTCTCTTATACCTCTAGGACCCCAGTTAGCGATCTTGATAGCAGATTTTCGTTGTTTTGATTCTTGAATAAAGAACCTGGGACTTTTTTTCCATTTGGAGGTAGGAAACTGAATATTGACTAGTTTAATCCCCGGAATAAACTAAGCAGACTTCATTTAAAAAAAACAACAACAATCACCACACCACACATACAGACACACACACATGGCCAAATGGCTGTGTTCAGCATGTTATAGGAAAGCAGCCAGGGTTTTAACAGACTCTGTGAATTTTTTGTTGTTAGCTGCAAAGTCGTGTCCGACCCATCGCGACCCTATGGACAATGTTCCTCCAGGCCTTCCTGTCCTCTACCATCTTCTGGAGTCCATTTAAGCTCACGCCTACTGCTTCAGTGAGCATTAGGCTCTTCTCCAGTGAGTCCTTCCTTCTCATTAGGTGGCCAAAGTATTTGAGTTTTAGCTTCAGGATCTGGCCTTCTAAAGAGCAGTCAGGGTTGATCTCCTCTAGGACTGACCGGTTTGATCGCCTTGCAGTCCAAGGGACTCGCAGGAGTCTTCTCCAGCACCACAGTTCAAAGGCCTCAATTCTTTGGCGCTCAGCCTTTCTTATGGTCCAACTTTCACTACCATACATTGCAACTGGGAAGACCACAGCCTTGACTATACGCACTTTTGTTGACAGGGTGATGTCTCTGCTTTTTAGTGTGCTGTCTAGATTTGCCATGGCTTTCCTCCCCAGGAGCAAGCGTCTTTTAATTTCTTGGCTACAGTCCCCATCTGCAGTGATCTTGGAGCCCAGGAAAATAAAATCTGTCACTATCTCCATTTCTTCCCCATCTATTTGCCAGGAATTGAGAGGGCCGGATGATCTTGCCATGATCTTGGTTTTCTTAATGTTAAGTTTCAACCCAACTTTTGCACTCTCCTTCTTCACTCGCAACATGAGGCTCTTTAGTTCCTCTTCACTTTCTGCCATTAGAGTGGTATCATCTGCATATCTTAGGTTGTTGATATTTCTTCCGGCAATCTTAATTCCAACTTTTGATTCATCTAGCCCTGCCTTTCTCATGATGTGCTCTGCAAATGGGTTAAATAGGCAGGGCGACAGTATACAGCCTTGCCGGACTCCTTTCCCAATTTTGAACCAATCAGTGGTTCCATGTCCAGTTCTCACTGTTGCTTCTTGGCCCACATATAGGTTTCTCAAGAGACAAATAAGATGGTCTGGTACGCCCATCTCTTTAAGAACTTGCCACAGTTTGTTATGATCTACACAATCAAAGGCTTTAGCATAGTCAATGAAGCAAAAGTAGATGTTTTTCTGGAACTCTCTAGCTTTCTCCATGATCCAACGTATGTTGGTAATTTGATCTCTAGTTCCTCTGCCTCTTCGAAATCCTGCCTGTACTTCTGGTAGTTCTCGATCCACATACTGCTGGAGTCTAGCTTGTAGGATTTTAAGCATAACTTTACTAGCATGTGAAATGAGTGCAATGGTGCGATAGTTTGAACATTCTTTGGCACTGCCTTTCTTTGGAATTGGAATGTAAACTGATCTTTTCCAATCCTGTGGCCACTGTTGAGTTTTCCAAATTTGCTGGCAAATTGAGTGTAGCACTTTTACTGCATTGTCTTTTAAGATTTTGAATAGCTCAGCTGGAATACTGTCACCTCCACTAGCTTTGTTGTTGCTCAGCTTTTCTAAGGCCCACTTCACTTCACATTCTAGGATGTCTGGCTCGAGGTCAGTGACCACCTCATTGTGATTATTAGGGACGTTAAGCTCATTCTTGTATAGTTCTTCTGTGTAATTTTGCCACCTCTTCTTAATCTCTTCTGCCTCTGTTAGGTCCCTGCCATTTTGGTCCTTTATCATGCCCATTTTTGCATTAAACGTTCCCTTCATTTCTCCAATTTTCTTGAAAAGATCTCTGGTCCTCCCTATTCTATTGTTTTCTTCTATTTCTTTGCACTGTTCATTTAAGAAGGCATTCTTATCTCTTCTAGCTATTCTCTGGAATTCTGCATTCAATTGGGTGTATCTTTCTTTTTCTCCCTTGCCTTTCGCTTCCCTCCTTTCCTCAGCTATTTGCAAAGCTTCCTCAGACAGCCATTTTGCTTTCTTGCATTTCTTTTCCTTTGGGATGGTTTTAGTTGCTACCTCTTGTACAATGTTGTGAACCTCTGTCCATAGTTCTTCAGGCACTCTGTCTATCAGATCTAATTCCTTAAATCTATTTGTCACCTCTACTGTATATTCAACAGGGATATGATTTAATTCATACCTGACTGGCCTAGTGCTTTTCCCTACTTTCTTCAGTTTAAGCCTAAACTTTGCAAGGAGAAGCTCATGGTCTGAGCCACAGTCAGCTCCTGGTCTTGTTTTTACTGACTGTATAGAGCTTCTCCATCTTTGGCTGCAGAGCATATAGTCAATCTGATTTCTGTGTTGACCGTCTGGTGATGTCCATGTGTAGAGCCGTCTCTTGGGTTGTTGGAAAAGAGTGTTTGCTATGACCATTGTATTCTCTTGACAAAATTCTATCAGCCTGTGCCCTGCTTCATTTTGTACTCCAAGGCCAAACTTGCCTGTTATTCCGGTTATCTTTTGGCTTCCTACTTTAGCATTCCAATCCCCCATGATGATAAGGACATCATTTTTTGGTGTTAGTTCTATAAGGTGCTGTAGGGTTTCATAGAACCGGTCAATTTCATCCTCTTCAGCACCGGTGGTTGGGGCATAGACTTGGGACTACTGTGATATTGAACGGTTTGCCTTGGATTCGAACTGAGATCATTCTGTCATTTTGAGGATTGTATCCCAGTATTGCTTTTCCTACTCTTTTACTGACTATGCAGGCTACTCCATTTCTTCTGAGGGATTCTTGTCCGCAGTAGTATACCTGATGGTCATCTGAATTAAATTCACCCATTCCTGTCCATTTTAATTCGCTGATACCTAAGATGTCGATGTTCAGTCTTGTTATCTCTTGTTTGACCACGTCCAGCTTTCCTTGATTCATGGATCTTACATTCCAGGTTCCTATGGAGAAAAAATCTTTACAGCATCGGACTTTCCTTTCACCACCAGACATATCCACAGCTGGGCGTCCTTTCGGCTTTGGCCCAGTCGCTTCATTCTTTCTGGCGCTACTAGTACTAGCCCTCTGCTCTTCCCCAGTAGCATATTGGATGCCTTCCGACCTGAGGGGCTCATCTTCCAGCGTCATATCATTTTGCCTTTTGGTACTGTCCATGGGGTTTTCATGGCAAAGATACTGGAGTGGGTTGCCATTTCCTTCTCCAGTGGATCACGTTTTGTCAGAACTCTCTGCTATGACCTTTCCGTCTTGGGTGGCCCTGCA
Source organism: Vipera ursinii (assembly GCF_947247035.1). NCBI lineage: Eukaryota > Metazoa > Chordata > Lepidosauria > Squamata > Viperidae > Vipera > Vipera ursinii. Next base: position 13,450,990 of record NC_139525.1, read on the forward strand.
CGGCATAGCTCATAGCTTCATTGAATTACGCAAGCCCCTTCGCCACGACAAGGCAGGAATCCATGAAGGGGTCTGTGAATTTAGTGACCATCAAAAAACAGCCACTAAATGAAGTGTTGTAAGGACTATCACTAGAAGTATGAATCACAGAGGTGCACAATCTGACCAAATCTACTAGCTCAGACATGTCAAACACAAGGCCCGGGGGCCGGATCCGGCCCGCGAAGTGGTTTCATGTGGCCCGCGAAGCCATCCTGGAAACAGTGAGGGAACGGCCCCCACTGCCTTGGCCCTGGCCCAGAGACCCTCCTTCTGCCAGAGACCCTCAGATCTGTCCCACTCCTGCCCAGGCCCCCATAGGCACCCTTGATGCCAACGATGTAGAGCTGGCCACGCCCACCCAGCAGGCCATACGCACTCTAGCCACGCCCACCCAGGCCACACCCACCCACCCCCCTGAGGGCAACCGCAATGCTGATGCGGCCCTCAATGAAATTGAGTTTGACACCCCTGTACTAGCTCCACTGTGGTCCAATGCCATTTGATTATAAGGCACGGCAACTTACAGAATTTGGTTCATCTTCCTGACAAGACGTATGGCTGAATACAAAATCCTGAGGGTAGCCTCTCGGCACCCTTTGCTCTGGTGAGAAAGAGGCGCTGTGACCTCAAGGAATGTGGATTCCTTGCTGGTAGCCTTTGCCATTAATGTCATCCAGGCCAGTCCATAGATCTTCGCCACTGTAAACCAACTGCAAAGGACAGAATTAGCAACTGCACGGGCGCACACAAACAGCTGTTTCACAGGGCTGGATGGATTCTGCCGTTTACACTAATGGTGATTCTAGACAGGGTTTGTTTATAACCTTGGCTAATCCCAAGGAGTTTGTATAAGACACGAGCTATGAAATATGGGTCATTCGCACAATTTATATTGTTTGCCGCATGCGAAGTTTAGATAGGAAAGGCAATTGCTGGACGACATCGGTTCTCAACGTTATTATTATTATTTTTTGTAAGCAAAGGGCTGTATGGGACGGTTCTTCCCTGCCACCCTCCCTAAATAATCTTGTGTGGTCAGTTATTTCCATCTGTACTCTAACTCGGCAGATGGGCAACTGGCCTGAATAGCCGAGTGGGGATTTGAACTCGTGGCTCTTCAGGAGCAGCCGAAAAAGCAGCAGAAGCTCTTTCTAAAAAAAGGCTGAAGGACTTACATAGGTGCCCTACAAAAACAGGAAATGAGAATTGCCCGGCTTTTTTTTATAATGGTATGCAAGGAGCCAAGCAAGCTAGTAATTAAGTAAGTCGTACCCAATTTTGCAACCTTTTTTGCCACAGTTGTGAGGCAACTCACTGCAGCTGCTAAGTGAATCATGCAGTCGTTAAATGAATCCAGCTTCCCCTGTTGACTTTGCTTATCAGAGGCTATATGGGAAAGTCGCAAATGACATTCATAGGACCGCAGGACCCTTCAACCACTGTGAACACATGCTAGTTGCCAAGCACTCAAATTTTAATTGTGTGACTGTGGGGGGTGTCAGGTCATCAGGGCAAGGACCGGTCGTAAGTTACTTTTTTCAGTGCCCTTGAAACTTTGAATGACTGCTAAATGAAAGGTTAGAAGAGCCCTCGTGGTGCAGTGGTTAAAGTGCAGTATTGCCAGCTAACTGCCCAGTCTGGAGTTTGATCCTGACTGGCTCAAGGTTGACTCAGCCTTTCATCCTTCCAAGGTCGGTAAAATGAGGACCCCGATTGTTGGGGGCAAAAGGCTGATTCCGTAAACTGTTCAGAGAGGGCTTCAAAGCGCTACGAAGCACTATATAAGTCTAAGTGCTATTGCTATGTAAGAGCCATAGTGGCACAGAGGTTAGAATGCAATATCGCCGGCTAACCTTGCCCACAGCCAGCAGTTTGATCCTGACTTTGATCCTGATCAAGGTTGACTCAGCCTTCCATCCTTCCGAGGTCGGTAAAATGAGGACCCTGATTGCTGGGGGGAAAAGGCTGACTCCATAAACTGCTCAGAGAGGGCTGCAAAGCGCTACAAAGCGGTATATAAGTCTAAGTGCTATTGCTATGTAAGAGCCATAGTGGCACAGTGGTTAGAATGCAATATCGCCGGCTAACTTTGCCCACAGCCAGCAGTTTGATCCTAATCAAGGTTGACTCAGCCTTCCATCCTTCCGAGGTTGGTAAAATGAAGACCCCGATTGCTGGGGGCAAATTGCTGACTCTGTAAACTGCTCAGAGAGGGCTGTGAAGAACTGTAAAGCGGTATATAGGTCTAAGTGCTATTCTTGTAAGTCAAGGACTTCCTGCACTCTGAAACTTGTAATCAAAAGCTGTGCACCAGGAATGATTTCAAGGAACTTTTTGTCCTGTTTCACCAGTCTCAGCTAGCTCCACCCATGGAAACCCCCACCCCCACCACTTTGTCTTTCATCTCGATCATGTCCTTACATCCCAAAGCCTTATGGTAAGTTTGTGTCAGGAGTCTACATGTGAAGGCCCGATTAAACTGAGCTATTGCTAAAAGCCTACACACGGGAATCTTCTCAAGTAACCGTTCGAACTTGCTTAGCGTTAGATAAGAGCCAATGGCACCCAAGGGGGTGGGGTTAGACTTAGATTGCTTGTGACTACGTAGGGATTCGAGGCTTATCCCCCTTTTCACGCCGCCTCCAGGTTCTGCCAGCCCTTCTCCTATCACTTTGGTAATGACTTTGGGGGCCAGAGGGCATATTTGCGAGACCCAGCAGAAGGGGAGATCATGTAAAGCAGGCGGGCAATGTGATATTACAGGATATTTCTTTCCCTTTTTTTTACACGGGGAAGGTTTTCTCTCACTTCTTTTGGAGCTTTTCTTTTTCTTCTCTTTCTGAAAACTATTTTCAGGGTTGCGTTACGGTTTGTGTGTGTTTCCTGCTTCAAACCGGCAGGAAACTGCACTGCCGATTTCTGGCAATCGTAGTATGAGAAAGCAGAAAAAAAAGGGGATTTGCAGGATCGCAGGCAAATCTACCGTTCGGGTGCCTCCCCAAGGGTGTCGCATCATGTGGTTCCTTCCCTTCAGCTTTTTCAAATCTATATATTACTGAAACTCCAATTCCTGTAACCTTTAACTGAGCAAAGCTGTGCACAACAGGACAAAAAGTTTTCAACCAAGGTATCTCAAACAGACTGCACCCAAAATTCAAGGAATTGAAATTTGACCAATCTTATAAAACATGTTATGACATAAATATTATTATAAAGCAACCGGTCACATCATACAAACTGTCGAAAAGGATTTCCTGCATTATGGGCTATTTTTCAAGACAGATCCGTCCGTGACTGTATCCCAATGTCTATGGAAAGTCTCAATCATCCAGATCAGGGGTCTTCAAACTTGGCCCTTTTATGACTTGTGGACTTCAACTCCCAGAATTCCTCAGCCAGGCACGCTGGCTGAGGAATTCTGGGAGTTAAAGTCCACAAGTCATAAAAGGACCAAGTTTGAAGACCCCTTGATTCCAGATCATGGTTGCCCCAAAGGTCCTTTTTTTCAAGAGGCCACTGGACTTTTCTTGGTTTCCTGAAGAACTGAAGAAGCTTCTTGGTTGAAAAGTGAAATGTTTTCAAAGAAAAAAAACCCCGAGATAGTCCAGTGGCTTTTTGAAAAAAAGCACCTAACAGAATAACAAGAAGTTGGCTGAGGAATTGTGGGAGATGAAGTCCAGACATCTTTAAAGTTGCCAAGGTTGAAAAAAAACCACAACCAAAACGCTGCTCCAGACTGTGAGCTAGACCAGAAAGTCAAAGAAACATCCTGAAAGGAAAGCAGTGGCAAACTACTTCTGTATTGTTGCCAAGAAATCTACAGGGATACGAATCAAAGGCAAACTCAGGGGAGAATTTACAATTTAATCCAAGCGCATCATTGAGAGGCTATAGGCTAATCTAGTCCCCTCCACATAGCTTAACATAAAAACCCCATTGCTTGGAGTAGTTTCCTTCGAAAAGAGGTCAGTAACACATCATTCTTGGACACTGAAAACATGTCATTGCAGATTGTTATGCTTCTAGGTTCCTACGTCCAGCAGCCAAATGAATTGTCCAAGGGAAATTATTCCATTGATCAGTCTTGCCTCCGGAACGCCAACGCTCTTTGTGCAAACATTCCCCCCTCCTCATTAACGGGAGCAAAAGAACCAACACCCAAAGCATTTATCACTATCTGAAACGATGAAGGTAGCGTCTTCAGCTGCCAGGCTGGATCTTGTTTTTTTTCCAGCTGGCTTGGCCCAGGCTTCCTTCAGCCAAAAGGCCTTCGTAATTCATTAAATGTTAGAGCTAAATGGCAGATGATGTCAGCAAGGACAGGATCCCAAGCCCAGATGAGTTAATCAAGAAATGTACAAGGGGCTGAAATCTTTAACTCCTCCCAGGCTGGGCTGATCAACAGGTTTTCTTGGAAGGAGAAGGAGAAAGATAAATTGTTGACCGGCTATGCATTCTTTAGCAGGCAAAAAGGATGATGCTCAGATCAGCGCTTCTCAACCTTGGCAACTTTAAGACGTATGGACTTTTAACTCCCAGCTGGCTGGGGAATGCTGGGAGTTAAAAGTCCATACGTCTTAAAGTTGCCAAGGTTGAGAAACATTGGCTTAGATATGATTCCATTGTAAAGAAAACTTAATGGGGAGAGTGCAATGTTATTACAGATCGTGCTCAACTGCCTGTAATCGTCTCCCCCCTTTGCAACCTTCTGATGAACAAAGTCAATGGGGAGGACCAGAACCACTTAACAACCCTGTTACTAACTTAAGAACTATAGGGAGTCACTGAATAATTGTGGCAAGAGGAGGGTCATAAAATGGGGCACAATTCGCCGAAGAACTGCCTCGCTTAGCAACAGAAATTCTGGTCTCAGGTGTAGTCATAAGTCAAAGACTACCTGTCTTGTTTGGGGTGGGGAGGGTTAAGAACCAACACTGTGTAGTGGATAAGATGGAAGAAATCCAGATTCCAGTCCCAACTTGTTCTATGAGTTTGGAGCAATCATACCTCTTGACTCAGCCTCCCAAGGTCGGAGGGCTGCTGCTGTAAAAATAAAATAAGAGCTACACCCCCACCTTGCCCTTCATACAAACTTACTGTAGTACCAAGATGGGATTTAGAACAGTGGTAAATGAGCCACATTCTATAAGGATGAGAGAAGAAAAGAGCCGTGGTGGCACAGTGGTTAGAATGCGATACTGTAGGCTAATTCTGTCGACTGCCAGCAGTTCGATCCCGACTAGCTCAAGGTTGATTCAGCCTTCCATCCTTCTGAAGCCGGTAAAATGAGGACCCCAGATTGTTGGGGGCAACAGGCTGACTCTGTAAACTGCTTAGAGAGGGCTGTAAAGCACTGTGAAGTGGCATATAAGTCTAAGTGCTATTGCTGTTGTGATCTATCTATCTATCTATCTATCTATCTATCTATCTATCTATCTATCTATCTATCTATCCATCCATCCATCCATCCATCCATCTATCTATCTATCTATCTATCTATCTATCTATCTATCTATCTATCTATCATTATCCCATTGCCAGGGGCTTGATCCTGGCAGGGCTTAGGGTTAACTCAGCGTTCTGTCCTTCTGAGGTCACTAAAATGAGGAGCCAGATTGCTGGGGGCCATATAATAACTCTGTAAACCACTTAGAGAGGGTTATAAAGCACTGTGAAGTGGTATATAAGTGTAAGTGCTATTGCTACTTTTTGGTCATTAGAACATGAAAACATCCAACAGTGACTTCCTGGATGGGGCCCCTGCCCCCTCAACGTGGCCAATCAATTGCACAATGAAGCCCACTGGTCTCCCAGCCTTCAGAGGCAATCTTGCTGCCATCAAGATGAATATCCGTTGATCCCCATGGCTTTCCTAATAATTATTGTTCATTGACCCGGCATTCTCTTGACCCTTTATCACTGTCACGAAAAATGGCAGCTGTGACTAGCTGAGCATTGTCTTCCCCTCCTCCTCCCAAAAGAGCATCTCTTTGCATGAACACGGTTGAGCCAAGCCATATAAACCACAAATAACAACTGCACACTTTCAATATATTTATGTTTATGGTTGTTAGGCTCGCACTGCCTTTGCTTCAGTTATCACTACAGGAAACTCTGTAACACTCTTCCCTATCAGATTTTCCAACAATCCTGTAAGGCATGTTGGCCAAAAGACACCCTGGAAGCTTCCACAATGGTGAACACAGAAGTGGACTTGAACCAGGACCTTTCAGATCCTAGACCAGGGGCAGGCCACCTTGGCTCTTTTATGACTTGTAGACTTCAATTCCCAAAATTCCTGAGCCAGCATTGGGAGTTGAAGCCCACGAGTCATAAAAGAGCCAAGGTTGCCTACCCCTGTCCTAGACCAACATCTTAATCACCGATTCACTCTTGTTCTCTATTTTAGGAACATGATGGGCAGTTGCCAAAGAGGCATCTTTCCTACCACCAAGACCCAAGGCCAAGATGGACTAGCTTTTAAGATAAAAAGATCTTGCTTCCTCCCATACTTGCTGAAAGGAGTGGACCTTGTCTCTCCCAGGAACTGGAAAAACCCAAGTTGTGACCTCAGCAAATTAAGATAGCAAAAGTTCAGCAGGGTGAATTGCTCCTGAATTTCAAGGTCATCTGCTTCCCTTCCATCCAAACAAACAATCTGACCTGGTGACCCTTTGAGGGCTCTTTGCACACTGAGGTTCTAATTTTGCTTTGAAGGGGGGGGCATTCATTCCCAGGAGGCACTAAGAACTGGTTAACATATTACCAGCAGCCCCCACCCCACCAAAAAAAAAAAAAGCAGAAGAAGGTCAAATGACTGAAACTTCTGCTTTTAGAATTGTTGCTGTACAAGGGAAGACCTTGGAGAATCCAAATAAGTAGGCGGGGAAGATGGTCTAGTCTTGGTTCAGTGTCGCACACGCACGCACACACCCAAAAAAATCACACAGCGCACAGCCTGTCAGATGTTTCTCTTCCACCAGAAACCTCTTCCACTAGCAAAAAAATATATATTAAAAAAATGGACCAGTTCATTTGTTTATGGCAAGGGGAATTTTAGCAAGGAAATGCTTTTAAATAAATCTCACCCATGTGGATTTGAAGGAGTCCTAAACACTATGGAGGTCTGAACCACTGGGCTCACAAATGCCCCTATAAGGAAATACTGATTTTAATTACAGCTGCCTCTTTGCTAATCTTAGATAACCAGCTCTGAGGCAATAACCATTTAATGGGGAAAACAATAATTTCTCCTCTTTATTCAGAACATAATAGGGGCTGAAGGGACTTGTACAATATATAATAGGGAGGAAGGACCGGAAGACTGTAATTATCTCTTGAAAAGACAAGTTCTAAAGCCATTATGTTACTCCTTAACTTTAGCTTCTCTTCCCCCCCCCCCATTTTTTGTACTATTTGGTTTCTTCTCTTTCTTTTTTTTCCCAATTTGTCTTTTATTCTACAGAGACAATTCTTAATAAATGTAACTACATAAACAAAGGAAGCATAGTAGTATTTACTTTATAGTGAACTTTAAAAAGATACAGGTGGCCCCTCAACTTATGACAGTTCTTTCCTGACCGTTCGGAGTTATGGCACTGGAAAAAGTGACTGGTGACCGTTTTTCACAGTTATTTATTTATTTATTTATTTTATTACATTTATATCCTGCCTTTCTCCGAAGACTCAGGGCGGCTTACAAGCTTAGCAGTAGCCTTCATTCTATGTATATGCCTGCTTGTTAGGGCTTTCACACACACCCCAAAGCGGCATTATTACAAAGTCAGCTTATTGCCCCCAACATGACCTTTGCAGCATCCCCATGATCATCGTGATCAAAATTCAGACACTTGGCAATTGGTTCATATTTACGACCCTTGCTGCATCCCAGGCACAGGCGATTCCTTTTGCGACCAAGCAAAGTCAAGCCAGATTCACTTAACAACCGCGTTACTAACTTACCAACTTCAGCAATTCACTTACAAACTGTGGCAAGAAAGGCCGTACAATGGGGCAAAATTCACTGAACAACTGTCTCACTTAGCATCAGAGATCTGGGACTCAATTGTGGTGGTAACTAAAGAACTACTTCTATAAAGTGCCTGTTCGATCTCAAACTCCTGTCAAAGTCCCTACGGTCTATATTAACAATTACCAATCTGTAACGTAGTAAATAATATAACCATTGTGGGGGTTGTTTTTTTGTTTTTTTAAAAAGGAAAAGATGTTTGCAGATAATTGTGTCTTTGTTCTGTAGATCATCCTAGGAACGTAAATATGTTGGGATGTTCCTAACAAGATGCATGTAACCGCAATTAAAATACACATTGCAAGTTTTTGCATCCTGAGGTCACACCAAGAACGTATAAAGGGCAGAGTTTGGGGGGTTCTGGCATGATTTTATCATTCCCCCCCACTAGTTCTCCCCATGTAGACCTGAGAATTAAAACAAGAGAGGTCACTTCCATCGTATGTCAGCTACCAGAACAAGCTTCCAAAATTAGAATTGGTCCTTTGTGCATCTGGAGTGAAACTGACACGTGGGTGGCAGAGCGGAATTCAGTTTCATTTAAGCCTAAAACTTTTAAAGTATTAGTACACTGCAAAGAAGCTCTGCGGAAGCGAAAGTTGGGAGCTTGGAGAAAGAAGATCGAAAGACCAAGGATGCTTTAGAACGCTGGTGTTGGAGAAGATTACTGAGAATAACCAGGGATACGGTATACCTTGGAAAAGCACAAAAAAAATGAAAGACAAAAAAAACCAGACCCTAGAACCACTCAATGCAGGGTTCCTCATTCAAGGCAGAATTAACCACGGCTCAAATTAATTGTACTTTGGATGCACGATATGAAGACCCATCTCCCTTGAAAAGTCCGTTAAGGGTGGGAAAGATGGGAAGAAAGAGAAGACAAAGAGGCGGCCAGCAGCAAGGTTGGATGGATTGTATTCAGTTACATGGTTCAGAAGAGGCCGGGTGGCCCTATGGTTAGAAGGCAGTACTGCAGTCTAGTTCTGCTGACTGCCGGCTGCCAGCAGTTCAACAGTTCCAATTCTCGCCGGCTCAAGGTTGACGCAGCCTTCCATCCTTCCGAGGTCGGTAAGATGAGGACCCAGATGGTTGGAGGGCAAGAGGCTGACTCTGTAAAACGCTTAGAGAAGGCTGTAAAAGCACTCTGAAGGGCACAGAAGTCTAAGCACTGTTGCTGTTGCTGTAACTGATTGGATATTGCATTAGGAGCCGTGGCGGCGCAGTGGTTAGAATGCGGTATTGCAGGGAAACTCATTGCTCGTTGCTGTTCTGTACCAGCCTGCTACCGGCCCTGCAGAAAAGGCAGGGACAACCCCTTTTACAAGAAGGCAAGAGGCTGCAATTACACCTGCCAAATTTATTGCTACAAAAACAAATAGAACAAGACACAAACCAAGAAACAGGAGCTTTTCAAGCGGTTGCCTTCAGCAAACCAGCCCTCCCACGCATTCCCCCTTAAATACAGTTCAGGGCGTGGCTTCTCTCTGCCTCCTTCTGAGGAGCCCCATTGCCTTCCTCTGTTTACTCCTGATTGACTGCCTCCTGCATCGGGCGTCCTTGAACAGGGCCAGCTGTGGGTCATCTTCATCCACGCTGTCAGGCTCACACAGCTGGGTCTGCGTCGTGACCAGATGAGAGGGGCCTGGCTGAGGACTCTCATCAAGCTCTTCAACACCCCCCTCCTCCTCCTCCTCTGAGTCATCCAACCCAACTGCCGAACCCACAGGCTGACCCTGAATCACAACACTTGCCAGCAGTTCGATTCTAACCGGCTCAAGGTTGACTCAGCCTTCCATCCTTCCGAGGTTAGTAAAATGAGGACCCGGATTGTTGGAGGGTAAGAGGCTGACTCTGTAAACCGCTTAGAGAGGGACTGTAAAGCACCGTGAAGTGGTGTATAAGTGCTATCGCTATTGTTACACTGGTGATGGGTGCATTATTGGAAGGCCTGAAGGATGGAGAGAGATCATATTGGAGATCTATCTATACAGGTAGACCCTGACTCACAACCGTTCATTTAGAGACCGTTCAAAGTAACAACGGCACTGAAAAAAGTGACCTATGACCATTTTTCACATGTACGACCGTGGCAGCATCCCCCGTGGTCACGTGATCAAAATTCGGATGCTTGACAACTGACTCATATTTATGACGGTCGCAGTGTTCCTGGGGGGGGGTGTCATGTGATCCCGTTTTGTGACCGTCTGACGTGCAAAGTCAATGGGGAAGCCGGCTTCACTTAACAACCGTGTTACTAACTTAACAACGGCAGCAAGGAAGGTCTTAAAATAGGAAAAACTCACTTAAACAAATGTTTCACTTAATAACAGAAATGTTGGGCTCAGTTGCCATCATTCAGTTGAGGACTACCGGGATCAGTAGTTCTTAAATCGTTTGGCCCAATGATCTCTTTCCCTGGTCATAAATAATGCCATTACAATCAGGAAAAAACAACAACCCTGATTCTCTTGTTTCACATCAGTCCCTAATTGGATCCACGACTCACAAACCGTTTTGTAACAAACTGCTCTATTACTCCCAGGATATGCCCAAATTACAGTATCTCCATGGGTAATTACTCACAGTTAAAAGAACCGCTGGTCTATGTGGTTGAGTTGAGTTATCACCAACTCAATGGCTTATAATCGTATCTGCCTGTTTCAAGGAACATTTAACTATTGTTTAATATAGGTAAAGGTAAAGGCAAAGTTTCCCCCGCACATGTGTGCTAGTCGTTTCCGACTCTAGGGGCTCATCTCCATTTCAAAGCCGAAGAGCCAGCGCTTGTCCGAAGACATCTCCGTGGTCATGTGGCCAGCATGACTAGACGCCAAAGGCGCACGGAACGCTGTCACCTTCCCACCGTAGTGGTCCCTATTTTTCTACTTGCATTTTTACGTGCTTTTGAACTGCTAGGTTGGCAGAAGCTGGGATGAGTAACAGGCGCTCACTCTGTTACGCGGCACTCGGGATTCGACCCGCCAAACTGCTGACCTTCTGATTGACAAGCTCAGCGTCATAACCCACCGTGTCCCTATATTGTTTAATATAGAAGAAGCCAAAGTTACTACCAAGCTCAACTGCATATCCATACATTTGCTTGACAGGTGAAAATTTCCCCTATGCCACCTTGAGTCAGCTGAGAACTAGATGTCTTACAGATCTTATAAATGTCAGGAACATCTAATGGGATAGGATAGGATAGGATAGGATAGGATAGGATAGGATAGGATAGGATAGGATAGGATAGGATAGGATAGGAGAAGAATAGAATAGAATAGAATAGAATAGAATAGAATAGAATAGAATAGAATAGAATAGAATAGAATAGAATAGAATAGAATAGAATAGAATAGAATAGAATAGAATAGAAATCTTTATATGGAATGGAACAGAACGGAGCGGGAACAGAACAGAACAGAATAGAACAGACCTTAACAGTGCATGAATGATGCACTTCCACAATATTTGGAAGACAGCCTGTTGGCTGTGGAATTCTGGGAGTTGAAATCCCCGCCTCTTAAAGTTGCCACAATTGAGAAACAACCCTACTGCACAAGGACTTGTTTCCTTTATGTTCCTTTCTATTGTGGCAAAAAGGACAGGAAAATGTCTGCTTCAAAGTATAGGCCATCCTCAAGTTACAACTGGGACAAGAATTTATGTCGCTAGGAAAGGCGATTGCTAAGTGCGCCCAGTTTTACAACCTTTTTTCCCAGGGTTGTTAGCCAAATCACTGCAGTTGTTAAGTGAATCACCTGGTCGTTAAGCAAATCCAGCTTCCTCACTGGTCTTGCTTGTCAAGAAGTTCTCTGGGAAGGTCAATGGAGCCTGTGATGCTGCAACTGTCATAATTACATGCCAGTTGCCAAGCACCCACATTTTTATCATGGGACCATGGGGACGGTGCATCAGTTGTAGGTACAAGGACCAGTTGCAAATCCCTTTATTTAGTGCTGTTGTAACTTTGAATGGTCATTAAATGAATGTAGTCACAGTTAATGCCCTAATTCAGAGGCCCCCAACCTTTTGGGCACCAGGGACCAGTTCCGTGGAGAGAGGTTTTTCCACGGACCGGCGAGGGCGTGGTTTTGTGTGCTGCCTGCATCCCGCGAATGAGGCTTTGCTTGTTTGTGCGGCCTGGTTGCTGGCATGCCGCAGCCCAGTACCAGTCCACAGCCTGGGGATTGGGGACCACTGCCCTAATTGTCCTCCATCTTCCCCCCCCCTTAAATTTACATTCATCAATATCACAACACCAATAAGCCACTGATCGTAGAAACATCCTACATCCTGGTTTCTGGGAAGGAAACTGTAACTTAAAAGTCATTTTAGGTTGTCCTTCTGCAAACTTCAACATTTTGACAATTTCTACCTCATTCTTGGTGGGTTCCAATTCTCCCAGCCCAGAGATACTGTATTTGCTATTAAAAGGACTTTCTTCCGGAAAGTTTCAAGCCCTCTGAGTTCAAATGTCTGCCAGCCTTGCAAGACCATCGTTATCCAAACAGAGAGACGGTGAATCGGAATTTGTTAGGAAATCAACGTGCATGCCAATAAAGTCACATCAAACAGGGCGGTGCCAAGGTTCTCATCCACTGGGTACATTTTGAAACCAGCCTGGGGTTTTTTTTTTTGTTTTTTTTAAACCAGCAATCTTACAGAGTCATCCTTCATTTTTTAAGTTCTCTTTCTACAAAAGTGATAAGATTCTTAGAAAGCCAACCGCTAGGCCTATGAGTTCATTGGACAAACGGATCAAAATAAACACCCCACCATTTTAGCTCAGCTCCTAGAGACTTCTAAATGCAGATCTCTCTGTTACCACCAAATTTTGCCTCCATTTCCCTCTCATCAGCATCCTGGGAGCCACAGTTAGCACAAACTGCAAGCTGGCAGTAAGAAATTATTCTGCAATGGTTCTCCTGATCTCCCAAGTCTTCTTGCTTTGACAGAAGCCACCAGGAGAGGAGATTCAGTAACCAACGCTGTTAAAATTTACCACCCTGCACACAGAGATCAGAAAATATAAAAACCTTCTGTTTGCATTCAGCAGGTCAACTGTTCCGGTCCTATTTCACGCCACTCAATGTGAATGACAAATGGATCAAACAAACAGCCCATCAGAAATAAAATATCGCGAAGAATGAAAACGCAGCCAAGCCAAACGGAAGCTTTTAAATCAAGAAGAGGGTGCCTAAAACAGCTAGTCCTTGACCTGACCGCAAATGAGCCCAACATTCCTGTTGCTAAGCCAGACAGTCATTAAGTGGGTTTTGTCCCATTTTATGACCCTCCTTACCATAGCCGTTAACTGAATCGCTGCAGTGGTTAAGTTAGCAACACGGTTGTTAAGTGAATCCGCCTTCCCCGTTGACTTTGCTTGTCAGAAGGTCGCAAAAGGAGATCAGGTGAAACACACACACACACACACACATCCCAGGGGACACTGCAACTGTCATCAATATGAATCAGTAGCCGATTATCTGAATTTTGATCATGTGACCACGGGATGCTGCAACGGTTGTTAAGTGTGAGAAATGGTCATCAGTCGCTTTTTTCACTGCTCTTATAACTCTGAACAGTCACTAAACGGATTTTTATAAAGTTGAGGACTATCCGTATACAGCCAGTCCGCCTCTCAACAGTCTGCACGATCAAACATGAGGATGAAGGAACGCCATTTCAGGATGGAAAGATAAAAAGCCTAGGCGATGTTTTCTACAACGTGTGTGTGTGTGTGTTTATATTCATTTTTATTTTCCCATTTCTTCCACAAACAAATCAACAAATACACCGCAATACATAGATACATACACGTAAGTTTGGGTGCTGCTCGTCCATTTCCCCTTTCACTGTATCCATCCTCCTTCTCTCTCTTTCCTCTTCTCTGCTTTCTTTCTCTCTTTCTCCTTTCTTGTCTACTGACTTATTTATCTGTTGTGGGTATCTCATACCTGCCACTCAGGAGTTCATGGCAGCAAAGACACTGCTTTTTCCTCCTATTTTCCCCACAACATCAACCCCGTGAGGTCAACTGAATTGAGACAGCGTATCTGGTGCCCGTGGCTGAGGGAGAAAGAGGACCTTCTAGTCCACTCCTAGTCCCAAGTCTATAACCACTACACCGCATTGCCTCTTAGTCCTCACACGTACGATCACTGCAGTGTGCCTGCGTTCATGTGATCAAAATTCAGACCCTAGGCAACCAGGATGTGTTTAGGACAGTTGTGGTCACATGATCACTATTTGTGATCTTCCCGGTCAGCTTCCGACCAGCAAAGTCAATGGGGAAAGCTAGGTTCGCTCAAGGAGCGCATGATTCACTTAATAACCAGTGACTCACTTAACAACCGCAGCAAAAAGACCGTAAAATCCAGGCATGACTCATTTAATGACCGCTTTGCTTAGCGATGGAAGTTCTGGTCCCAAGGATAGCCATACGTTGAGGACTGTATCAACATACAACATCATGGACCTCCAAAGTAGGCATCTGCAGACATCCAAAGTGCGAGCCACTCTTCATCAGGATTTCTGGCATACAAATAATTTTCTCATCTTTTGCTTGGAGATATGTCTAGGCAGCTTCTCAATCACCCAGGTCATGGTTGTCCCAAAAGTGCTTTTTCCAAATGACAAATGGGTTTTTGTTTTTTCTTCGTTTGAAAACATTTAGTTTCTCATCTAAGAAACGTCTCCAGTTCAGAACTGAAGAAGCTTCTTGGATGAGAAGCTAAGAGCTTTTTTTAAAAAAAACAAAACAAAAACAATCCTAGGCTGAATTAACAGGAGGATAGCATCATGATCATGAGACATGATCCTACCACTTTATAATGCCTTGGTAAGGCCACGCATGGAGTACTGCATCCAATTTTGGTCACCACAATAATCTAGAATAGAGTGCAGAGAAGAGCAACAAAGATGATTAGGGGACTGGAGGCTAAAGCAAAGGAAGAACGGTTGCAGGAATTGGGTACATCTAGTCTGTTGGAAAGAAGGATGAGGGGAGACATAACAGCAGCATTCCAATCTCTAAGGGGCTGCCACAAAGAAGAAGAGGGAAAACTATTTTTCCAAAGCCCCAGAAGGCAGGACAAGAAACAACAGATGGAAACTCATCCAGGAGAGAAGCAACCTAGAGCTAAGGAGAAATTTCCTAACGGTGAGGGCAATTAACCAATGGAATGGTTTGCCTTTCAAAAGTTGTGGGTGCCCCAATACTGGAGGCATTTAAGAAGGGACTGGACAACCATTTGTCTAAAATGGTATAGGGCAGGGGTGTCAAACTCGCAACGTCACATGATGTATCGTGACTTTTTTTATTTCCATTGCCAGCAATGGGGTGGGCGAAGTTTTGCCATGACGCATCCCACCCGTGGGCCGGCAGTTTGACACCCCTGGTATAGGGTCACCTGCTTGTGCAGGGGGGGTTGGACTAGATGACCTTCAAGGTCCCTTTCAACTCAGTTGTTGTTAAAAAAAAAGTCCAGTTGCCTTTTGGGGGGAAAAACAAATACAAAACATCTTTGGGATCCTGCTTTGGAGCATTTCAATCTGGACGTTTTGCAGTTTTGCAGGCAGGGCGTGCCCTCTGCAGCTGGGCCACGGTTCCCCACCCAGGCTCACCCCATTCCAGCATCAGCCCTTGGATTGTCCTCTCCAAGCCCCAACCCAGAGGAAACCCTGGCCGGAAAGAAAGGCCAGTTGGTTAGAAGAAGAAGGATTTCTACCCTAACCTTTCTTCCAATACAGCAACCCATCCTTAGCGCTGTCAATTGACCCGCGCACGGTTCCAAATGCAGCATTTCGAGCATTTTGTCAGATAGAGCAGGCTGCGGGGGGGGGGGGGGGAGAGGGAGGAGTCTCACCCTTCAGCAGCAGAACAAAATCCAAAGATACCAGAGATAGCTATTTATAAGAAGCTCCCCAGAGACTGGCTGCAATAGTTATTTAAAGTTCACTAAGGCGGAGCTGTGTGTGTGTGTGAGAGAGAGAGAGAGGGGGGGGGGGACGTAAAACAAGTCACTGATACACTACAAGAATCCAAAGCCATGGGGAGCGGGGGGGGGGAAAGAGGGGGGCCTGAAATCCTGATAGGAAGCAGCTCCTTCTCCGGGATCGCCGCCTCCCTTTTGCTTTCATTTTCCAGGTTTCCCAAAAGGAAGGAGGAAGGGCGGAAAAGCTCCGGGTGGAGGCGAACCTGCAGGGTTGGTAGCTCAGGGCGACCCAAGCGGCATCCAGGTGAGCTTTGCATCCTGCCACCTGCAGCTCGTTCTCCGGCCTGCTCCAGAGAATTTGGCACGGGGCTCCAGACGATGGAAGCCCACCCCCACCCCACCTTCCCGGACCTGCCTCCGTCTGCTTTACACTCTTCTTCACAAACACACACACACGCACACACCCGTGCAAGCCTGCTAGAGGGGAACGGGACCCACGTCGGTGCTGGCAGCTGCCCAGTGGGGAGCTCCGGAGGGGTTCGAGCGAGGAAGGGAGGGGAGGGGAGGGGAGGGGGGGGAAACTGGGCCGAAGGGCAGGCAAGAGGGCCCACGCGGCCCGCCCCACGGAGGGCAGGCTCCGGAAAGGCTTTGGTTCCGGCCCCGCTCGACGGCCTGTTGACGGACGGGCTGGTCCGGAGACGGGCGGGACCCCTGCCCGGCAGCCCGGCGGAGCAGCAAAGCCGGCCGGGGCCAGAGAGGCGAAGCCGGAGCAGGGGCGTCGCTTCGGAAACGGGACGGGGAGGGCCGCGCCAGCTGCTGCAGCCCCGCCTGAGCAAAACGGCTCCCTTCCCCTCCCGCTCTGGCTGAGAAACGGGCGGGGGGCTTTCCAGACGCCAAGGGCGACTCTGCCAACTCATCATTATGGGGACTATGCAAATCACCACACGACGATACGTTTTGGGCAGGGGTGTGTGTGTGTGTGTGTGTGTGTGTGTGTTGGAAAGCAGGTGGTTTCGTGGTGAAGAAGTAAAGCAAGCCCCGCTTAACGCGCAGCTGCTTGTCAACTCTTCTGCATCCTCACAATCTCCTTTTCAACTTTCTGCTAAAGGGTAACGTCAGAATCCGAATCTATTCCCACCACCACCACCACCGCCTCCGGTCCTCCTCCACGGAACCCAACCAATACCCCCTCCCCGTTGTTGCCACAACACGCATCTCTCTCCTCCCCCCCCCAAAAAAAAATCTACCAATCGCCCCATTCGCACGTGTTCAGGGGTGGGGGTGGGAATCACGGCTTGCACTCTTCTTTTCGTTTTCACGTCCGAAGGGCTGCATCCGCGACATCTCTTCCCACCGCTCCATCCAACCACGTTTTGGGGGGACCGCGAAAGCTGCGAATCCTCCTTTACGGTTTCGTGTCCTCCTCGGTCCGGCTCGCGCACCCCCTACCCCCCCCACCCTCACTCATCCTAACCCACTCGCGCTCCTGCAACTTTCGCAAGCCGGGCCCGTCGGGGAGGAGGGAAAGGGGGCGGAGGAGAGAGGACGGCACCTCCATCCCACCCACCCACCCACCCACCCGTCCCCTTCCCCAAGCTGCAGCGAGAGGCGACCGCCTCGGCTTGCAACCCCCCAGCCGGGCTGGGAGACAGACAGGCAGGCAGGCGCGCGCGCGCGGGCGTCTGGTTCAAAAACAAAGCCTCCGCTCCGGATTGCGTAACGGGCAAAAAAAAACAAAAAACAAAAAAAGGCGCTCGCGGACCCCGGGCTGGGCGACGGGGAAGCGAGTGGGGAGGGGGCCGGGGAAAAGTAAGAGAGGGCTGGGGAGGGGAGGAAGCAAGCGGGGGTAAGAGAAGCCTGCAAGCTCTCCCGCGAAAAGCCTCCTCCGCTTCCCAAGCGGCAGTTCTTCCCCGCGAGAAAGCTGGGGTGGGGGTGGGAGGGCGCAGCGCTCGCCTTCCCACGCGCGCACTCACCACCCACCCACCCACCCACTCAGCTGGCCCAGTCCCCGCTTGGACGCCCCGGGAGGATCCGCAGCCCGCCAAGCCCTTCCTTGGCCAGGGCGAGGGGATTGGGATGGAGGGGGTTGGGGTGGGGAGGGGGCCGGGGAAAAGTGGAGAGGGCTGGGGAGGGGGTAGAAGCAAGCGGGGTAAGAGAAGCCTGCAAGCCCGCCCGCCCGCGAAAAGCCTCCTCCGCTTCCCAAGCGGCAGTTCTTCCCCACGAGAAAGCTGGGGTGGGGGGGTGGGAGGGCGCAGCGCTCGCCTTCCCACGCGCGCACTCACCACCCACCCACCCACCCACTCAGCTGGCCCAGCCCCGGGAGGATCCGCAGCCCGCCAAGCCCTTCCTTGGCCAGGGCGAGGGGATTGTTGGGATGGAGGGGATTGGGCTGGGGAGGGGGCGCCGACTCACGTAGCGCTTCAGCTTCTTCTCCGGGGGCGACTTGATCAGCCAGCCGGTGCAGACGACGTGGCCCGCGCTCATCTTCGCCCGCCGCCGCTTCCCCGGGGATGCACGCGCACGCCCGACCCGCAGTCACCCAGGAGGAGGAAGAGGAGGAGGAGGAGGCGGCGGCGCCCGGCCGGACCCGCCGCGGACCGGAGCGCCGATCGCCGCCGCCGTCCTCCTGCTGCAGCCGCCGCCGCCGTTTGCAGCGCAGGCAGGAAGTCGCGGCATCGAGCGGAGACCCGCGCAGCTGCGAGCCCGAGGCCGGCCGTCGGGGCACGTGACGCCGGGCTGAGCCCAGCCCCGTCAACAAAGACGAGCACGTGTGAAAGGGCCGGGGCTCGCCTGGCCTCGCCCTCCGCGGGCTTTCGCAGGCCGGCCCTGCTTGCGCGCCCAGCTGCTGCTGGTGCTGCTGGCTCGGGCACGGCGGCTTCTTCCGACGACGCTTCTCCGTGCAGGGAAAAAAAAAAAACCCTTTCCCCGCGCGCTCCTTTCCCCTTCGCAGCTTATTCCTGGACAGGTTCTGGAAAATACCGTTTATATACATCGTGATGCTCTGCCGCTTGGAGGTTGGACTAGATCAGCGTTTCCCAACCTTAGGAACTTGAAGATGCGTGGACTTCAACTCCCAGAATTCCCCAGCCAGCATAGCTGGCTGGGGAATTCTGGGAGTTGAAGTCCACGCATCTTCAAGTTCCTAAGGTTGGGAAACGCTGGACTAGATGACCTGCGAGGTCCCTCCCGACTCTTTGTTCCATCCGGAGTTTGACTGCCGGTTGCCTCCTGAGCCGTCAAGCAGGGGTGGCCAGCGGCAGGGGCTGAGTTCCCACCTTGTCTAAACCCACGAGCCAATGTTTTTTATCCACTGCTGTTGTTTTATTTTAAGGGTGGATGATTTTAATGTTTTTCAATGATTTTTCTAAGCTGCCAGGAGTCACTGGATACAAGATGAGTGGCAAATAAAGTCAATAAATAAATAAGTTAAATTGGATAGATAGATAGATAGATAGATAGATAGATAGATAGATAGATAGATAGATAGATAGATAGATAGATAGATCTATTCAATGTACAGGTAGTCCTCGACTTACAATTGAGTCCTAAATTTCTGTTGTTAAGTGAGACATTTGTTAGGTGAATTTTGCCCTGTTTTACGACCTCTCTCGCCTCCAATGGTTAAGTGCATCCCTGCAGTTGTTAAGTGAATCCAGCTACCCCCGCTGGCTTTGCTTGTCAGAAGGTTGAAAAGGGGATCCGGGACACTGCGACCGTCATAAATATGAACCTGTTGCCAAGCATCTGAATTTGGATTCCATGATCCTGGGGATGGCTGCAAAGGTGGTAATTGTGAAAAATGGTCATGTCACTTTTTCCCAGTGTTGTTGTACCTTTGAATGATCACTAAAGGAACTGTTGTAAATCAAGGACTATATTCCGAGTGGCCAATATACTGCAGAAGAAATGGTGTTTAACACATACTTTACTACCCTATGTAAATACCTGCACTGTACTTTCCCGGTTGCCTTGCCAAAGGTCCTTTATGATACTGCAGGTACTGATTATTCATCATTTAGAACTAAGGAGAAACTTCCTGACAGTCAAAACAATTAACCAGTGGAACGACCTGCCTCCAGAAGCTGTGAATGCTCCAACACTGGAAGTTTTTAAGAAGAGACTGGACAGCCATTTGTCCAAAGTGATATAGGATTTCCTGCCCGAGCAGGGGGTTGGACTAGATGACCTCCAAGCTCCCTTCTAACTGTATTCTCTCTCTCTCTCTCTCTCTCTCTCTCTCTCTCTCTCTCTCTCTTACCTATATATGTATATATCTAAATTATATCTATCTCTATATCTCTATCTATCTATCTATCTATCTATCTATCTATCTATCTATCTATCTATCTATCTATCTAATCTATCTGTCTGTCTGTCTGTCTGTCTATATTCCTGCACTCCTGAGCTGATTTCCCAAATGATTCATGATTTTAAAAACACCCTGTTCAAAAACAGATTCCAGCGCAGTGCACAACCGTTGCCTCGTTTGCAGAATTTTAAAAGGCTCCAAGTGGCAATTTCTCCTAATAACCCTCGTATTTTTTTCCCCCGCTGCTTCTGTTTTGTCTTTTTCCTTTATCTACACATGGAGCCTTGAAGGAGGGTGAGATGAAATAAATGTGCTTGGGGCCAGTAGAGCAGCTGCTCTCGGCCTAGTGAGGTAGTCCAGATAAGAAATATGACCAGCTGGACGAAATTCTGTAGGTGGTCCTCAATTTGCAACATTTCATTTAGTGACCAGAGTTACAACGGCATTGGGAAAAAAATGACTTGTGGCCATTTTCACCTGACCATTGCAGCTTCTTCCCCCCCATGGTCAGAGACGTTTGCCACCCCACATTCTTTCCGTGGGCTATTGTGGGTCTTCCTTTTACCTGCCTAGCTAAATGACTGGAAAACTTTATCACAAATTAAGACATAGGAGGAACGAATGGGGTGATCTCAGTTAATGGCAGAACGTGGCTGTTCTTGTCTGGACTTGATCCCTAAACAGAGATGGGCTATCTCGGGCTGTGAAGAAGGCCATCAAGGCTGTAGGGTAGACAAAGCCAAGCCAATCTCTCGAAAGAAAGAAAGCCACTTGCCTACGGTTGCCAAGAAATTTGCATGGAGATGTTTCTGAAGTCACCCAAAGTTCAAGGAGATTATCCTTAAGAAGGGAGGGACCTAAAATTGGATCGTTAAACAGAAAAATGCAGTCCAGCTGGTCACGTGTTGGGTAGCTGGTTATCCATCGGCAAATAAGAAGAAATAGAACACAATCAAACAATCAAAACCCTAAAGAGGATACAGAAAACTGGTTTGCTTAATATTTGCATATCCCATCATCTAGGTCAAGATGCAAATATTTATCACATGACTAGTTGAAATAGAAATCTGATATATGTTTTATTCCTGGAAGAGAAGACAACTGCCAAGAAAATTGGGTGCCGCCACAGCTTGCCTTATGATGGCTTACTTCCATATCTCAGTCTTGGTATCTCGGTCTTCGGATTAGATGACAGAAGATGCCTTCAAGAAGAGACTGTCCTCCCACAGCTTCTCCAGTCAAAGGCAAGACCAACAAATCTCTTAAAAACATTTCACAACAAAGGTTGGTTGGCTTGTGAACTCAACCGCACGAAGCTTAAGGAGATGTCAACTTGGTTCCAGCACTCAGTTCCTAAAGCAGTGTTCCCAAATAATAATAATAATAATAATTTAATTTGTATACCGCCCTTCTCCCGAAGGACTCAGGGCGGTGAACAGGGTGATACACAATAAAAAACAGAATACAAAAATTAAAAAGTGATTAAACAATTATGCCCGTAGTAATTAATACATATTAAAAATTAAAACTAGTTATAAAAACCCAACCCCATCCCATCAGACCAGGCCAGCTTGTTCAAAAAAGAAGGTTTTAAGATCGCGCCGGAAGGAGCGAAGGTCGGGGGTTGGACACTGAGCCTTCTCAAGGACTGGAAAATAAATCAAGTCTGGAAAACTCAAACATGGGGATGGAGAGAGCTTTAGAAGGCTTCTTGGTTCATTTAGGGATGAACAGTCTGGCGCAGGGGTCTTCAAACTTGGTCCTTTTATGACTTGTGGACTTCAACTCCCGGAATTCCTTAGCCAGGCACGCCTGCCTGGCTGAGGAATTCTGGGAGTTGAAGTCCACAAGTCATAAAAGGGCCAAGTTTGAAGACCCCTGCTCTTGGTGGCTTTCAGGCGTTGCCATGACTTCGAGGTGGCTAAGCCTTTCCTTTTGAGTCTTTACTTAGGCTCTCACCTAAGTAAAGAATGGCGCCTTAATTGCATATTTTGGTTGTGTTTGTACACTGGAGAGGTGTTTGGCTGGAACTTGCTGCTAAAGATCGTTGATTTATATTGATTTTACCCAATCTCATATTTGACCCCACTCTTTCTTTTTTTTACCTCCTTTTTCTCCTTTTTCTGGTGTATATTTGATCTTGGAAAGAAACTCTAGAAATACGGCAAAAGATGAGCTATCCTCCTTTAAAGCAGAGATGGACCTCAACCTCACATCCCCTACTTTTACAACACACCTGTCATATACCGGTAGTCCTTGACTTAACACCCACAATTCAGCCTAAGATTTCTGTGGCTGAGATGATCGTTAAGTGAATTTTGCTCCACTTTACGACCTCTCTTGCCACTGTTATTAAGTGAATCACCACGGTGGTTCAATTAGTAACACGGTCGTTAAGTGAATCTGGCTTTCCCATTGACTTTGCTTGTTAGAAGGTTGCAAAAGGGGATCCCGTGATCCTGGGACGCCGCGATCGTCACAAATAGGAGTCATTTGCCCAGCTCCTGAATTTTGATCATATGACCATGGGGAAGCTGCAACGGTCGTAAGCGTGAAAAAGGGTTATAAGTCATTTTTTTCAGTGTTGTAACTTTGAACGGTCACTAAATGAACTGTTGTAAGTGGAGGACTTCCTGTACCAAGGCTTTGTTGACTGCATATGTGTATGGTGTTAAATCGCGTACTATTGGCTAGGGCTTAGTATGAATCTGAGCATTGTGGCCTGAAAATCATAGTTTATGGTTTAGCATGGAATGGAATGGAATGGAATGGAATGGAATAGAATAGAATAGAATAGAATAGAATAGAATAGAATAGAATAGAATAGAATAGAATAGAATAGAATAGAATAGAATAGAATAGAAAAAATAGAATAGAAAAAATAGAATAGAATAGAATAGAATAGAAAAAATAGAATAGAATAGAATAGAATAGAATAGAAAAAATAGAATAGAATAGAATAGAATAGAATAGAATAGAATAGAATAGAATAGAATAGAATAGAATAGAATAGAATAGAGCTGGAAGGGACCTTGGAGATCTTCTAGTCCAGCCCCCTGCTCTAGAAGGAGAACCTACACTGTCTCAGACAGGTGATTGTCCAGTCTCTTCTTGAAAACCTCCAGTGATGGAGCACGTACAACTTCTTGTGGCGAGCCGTTCCACTGGTTGATTGTCCTCACTGTCAGGAAGTTTCTCCTTAATTCCAGGTTGCTTCTCTCTCTGATCAGTTTCCAACCATTCTATAATTCTCCTGTCTGTCTGGGCTAAGGCAATGTTTCTTTGATGGCTTCCACCTGTTCTCTTCATCCTTCCGAACTCCTTGTCTCTCCCGATAGTTCCCCCCCCCATTCAACAATTAACGATTAATTACATCCCACCTTGAGATCAGCCAAGCTCCGAGAAGCGCAAGACCGAGAATGAGACTTTGAACTTACTGATGCCTGCCTTGTGCCCTAGCTTTTTTTTTTTTCCCCAGCGGCGCTGATTGACGTCGTGGGGAGCAGTCCACTTTAGCCAGAGTGATTTAGCTGGAGTCGGTTCTGAACTAGGAAAATCCAGGCCAGACTAGACGGAGGGAAATGCAGGCAGGACAAGAAAGGAGCGGAGCCAACAGCAGAACGGAAAGGCCACAAAAGAGGGTGGAGACACACCAAGAGAAGAGCGGCTGGTTTGCAAAAGCAGGAGAGAGAAAAAAAACTATGCAGATCTGGACAGATTCTCCTCGTTTTCTCCTCTGGGGTTCTCGGACATAAGGAGAGCCAAGTGCAAGGAAAATGGGAAAAATTCAATCTTCCAGAAAGGATTTTGGAGAAAACTGGGTTTCTCTGCCCCGGTGCCTGATCAGAACGCGAGGAGGAGGCGTACAGCTGATTTAGTGACCGAAGTTACAACGGAGAAAAGGGACTTATAACGGCTTTTCATACCACCATTGCAACATCCCCACGGTCACGTGATCAACACTCAGACGCTTGGCAACCGACTCGTATTTACGACGGTTGCAGTATCCACGGGGATCCCCTGATCCCCTTTTGTGATGGGGAAGCCAGATTCTCTTAGCAACCGTGCCGCTAACTTTAACAACCGCAGCGACTCACTTAACAGCGGTGGCCAGAAAGGTGGAAAACTAGGTCAAAACTCGCTTAGAAACAGAAAAATGTGGGGCTCAATTGTGGGCGCAAGTCGAGGACTGCCTGTCTTTCCATCTTCAAGCCCTCCGCACCCAAAACTATGCAAGTAAAACAACGTTCCCGAAGCGGGCCACTTTTCCAATAAATCAATAAGTCAGCAAGCAAACACCCCCTCCTATCTTTAAAAGCGATCAACCCAGTGGTGGGATTCCCACAGGTGAACAACCGGTTCTCTGCGTGGAGGCCGCTTCCGGAAGTTCCATTCTGGGCCTGGGCAACAAACAATTAGCTACCGGTTCCGGCGAAGCGGTGCGAACCGGTTGGATCCCACCACTGGACCAACCCCAAGTCTCAAAAACTCTCTCCTTTGTTGCTTGGAAGGAAGCCAGAAGTGTGACTACAAAGCATGGGAATTTGGTCCGCTCGAACTCCTGCCTAGAGATGGGAAGGCCTGGGGGAAAAGACACACACACACAAAAAGGAAAAATTGGGGGGAAAAACAGGGGTTTTTTCCCCCTGGTTCCCCCCCACTCCTTTTTTCCTTCTTCTCCAAAGCCGTTTGGAAAACTCTGGGTTTTCTCCCTTTTTCCCCCGCCCAGGCTTTCCCATCCTGCCACCGCAAACGTGCTGCTGTTGCTGCAGATTTCTCCCACTCTGTGTGTGTGTGGGGGGGGACCCTTCCCCATTTGGCCATGGGGAAGAGGGGGGGAGAAGCATGCGTGGTCTCGGTCCCTGCTGACTGTGGCAGCGGCCCTGTTCCATTTCCTCCACAGACTCCATAACCACCCCACCTCCCCGAGCTGAACCGAAAGGCAGGAGAGTTTTGGCACAACCCTTCCTGTCTTCTGCGCCCACATGCTTGTCAGGGACCCAGCGGAGAAAGCCGGGGTTCCTTTCCCAGAGATGCAGGCTGCCTTCCAGAGATCGCCTCTGCAGCGTTCCCAGGAGGCACAGAGAACCTGCCCTTGGCAAGGGCAGGAGGCCGGCCGTGGAAGGCCAGGGCGTGCGCTCTCCGCGGCTCCGTCAGCAAGGAGGCCAAAGCGGCTGCACGGCTGGAGGAGAATTGCAAGGAAAGAGCCCCTGAGTCCGTGCTGTGTCACCCCTGGGACCTGCACATTTCTCCCCGCTCTGAATTGTGCTCTGACAGACCAGCACAATTCAAAGCCCGCCTCTCCTCCCCACGAATGGAGACCAAACGTTTGTAGCCGAATCGCCAAGCTCGGAGATCAAGCCGACAGCCCATTTCTTCCTATGATCATCGGTGGAGGTATCCCCATCTGTCAGGATCGTGATACAGATGGCTAGCAACCCTCCCTTTTTTTAATTTCAATTTATATCCCGCCCTTCTCCGAAGACTCAGGGCGGGATAACGAAGAAGACTTGACCTTGTTAGATTTTGGGGGAGGGGCTTTTATTTGCATAGAGGTGTTGTTGTTTTTTTTAAAGAAACCAAGTGTTTAAATTCATCTTGGAGGTTTCTTACAGATGCTATTCCTCCTCCCTCCCTCCTGTTTAATAATAGCTAGGAGGACACTCATGAATCAAATTCAATTCAGTTTGACTGCTAAAAACCCGGTGCTTCCCAAGTCAAATTGCAGCATCATTTTGTCCTCCTAGAATTATCTATTTCTCGTTATCCCGGGAAAGGAAAGCATTTCTGGCTGACTGCCTCCTTGCATTGTTTTTTGGTATTGCCCAAATGAATAATTAAATGATTTGGGTATCGATATGCAACCTAATGCATTTTATTATAAGCTATCCAGAGAGATTCAGCTACTTTGCAATTCTCCATTCTCCAGTTAGAAGAGAATCTCTGTATAGCTCAAGGTTGAACTGTGAAGTCCGGGGTGCTCTTTAAATTGGTTGTTTTCTTGCATTCATTTCGTTACCCAACTAGGTACCATCATCAGGGCTGGGGGGGGGGGCAGGGGGGAGGAGGTTTCTCTCTTTTTATATGCTAGAGGATTGCAGCACGAGTAACTACACTCCCTACTAGCACTGATGATGTTACCTAGTTAGGCAAGTAAACGACCAAGCTCGCAGAATACCCCACAATTCTCCATTCTGGCTGGACTTTGTGACCAGGCTAGAAAAATCCAAGATGTGCCACTCCTGCAGAGTAAAAAAATTAAATACAGATTTAGAACATTCAATGCCTAACAATATACTGCTGCTTTTCAGGAACTCCCAGATCAACTGGGCAATACCACCCTGGATGGTATCTCTTTACTCTCCTACCATCGGGTAGGAGATATAGGAGTACAGCCAGCCGGACCAACAGGCTGAAGAACAGCTTTTATCCATGGGCTGCTAGGCTTTTGAACGGGAAATAATTTTATAAACTTTTATGCATGATTGACTTGCGAGGCCGGTGTGTTGTGCAATTAGCTCACATGGTGTAATAAGATGGAGGGTTTGTGTCACTGTGAGTTGGGGGTGGGGGCACGAAGGGAGGCTCAGCCCATCTCAATGTATATACATGGTTGTACTTTGACAATAAAGGTTCATTCATTCCTTCATTCATACACTCTGCCGGTTAGTAGGGCTGGCTTTGCACCTTCTGATGCTAAGAATTCACTTCTGCCTTCCCTGAAACTTTGCAGCTATCTGATCTACTTACTGTGCCCAAAATATTAGCATTTCCAGGACCAGCTCTACTATTAGTCCCGTGTTTCTCAACCTCAACAACAATGGGTGGGACTTCAGCTCCCAGAATCCCCCAGCCAGCCTGCGGTGATTAGAAGCTAGTGGCATGGTCCAAGATAGGAAGTTATTTTGACTTCAGAGATGGCAAACAAACGAACAAGGGGCATAGTCGGTGGATGAATTTATATATTACCAACAACAGGCAGTATATATGTTTCTCTCATCAAACTCCGGGCTCGGGAAGAGAAAGATCTTCAGCTCTTTTCTCCTGTCCAGCTGTTCCCCTGTGGCAAGATGGGCGGCCATTAAATTTAATAATAAATAATAAATACACTAGGGAAGAGTACCTGCATGTTATGTCTTAGTGCAAAAGAAAAATACCCTTCTCAGCAATGGAAGTCCTCTCCTGGGATGCAAAGGGTAGGCACAGGGGGCTAACCGGGACCGTAGTAAAGCACAAGTACTTTTCCTAACCCCTTCCTTTCCCTTCTCCCCCCTATGATCAGGATCAGCCACGCTGGGAGGAAAATGGCCCCCTTTTAAGGGCATTGCATAATAATAATAATAATAATAATAATAATAATAATAATAATAATAATAATAATAATAATAATAATAATAATAATAATAATAATAATAATAATAATAATAATTTTATTTATATACCGCCCTTCTCCCGAAGGACTCAGGGCGGTGAACAGGGCAAACATATAAAAATACAAAAATACAAAAGTTAAAAAAGAATTAAACACAACGCCCAAGCTAAAACAATAAATACATAGATTAAAAACAACAGTAAAATCACTCCGCATAGCTGATACATCCAAGTAAAGAAAGGTGTGGGATGCTGAAATGGTAATGCTTCGTTAAAATAAATTACAAAGGGGGGGGGGAGAGAGAACATAGAGGTTAAGAGAGAGCAAACATTTGGAGCA
This sequence comes from Vipera ursinii, assembly GCF_947247035.1. NCBI lineage: Eukaryota > Metazoa > Chordata > Lepidosauria > Squamata > Viperidae > Vipera > Vipera ursinii. The sequence goes on from NC_139525.1 coordinate 13,479,018, forward strand.
ATGCTACCCTCTAGTGGCTTTTTGTGGAATATACGCAGGGCTGGCTTCTTTGTTGGATTTTGGTAAGGCCCCAGGCTAGAGACGAGAAGAGCCTTAGTAGAATCTATGGTCACAAAGCCAGCTGGGTGACCTTGGAGCAGTCCCTCTCTCTCCACCCTTGGAAGCAGGCAAGGGAAAACCCCTTCTGAAATCTTGCCAAGAAAACTGCCGGGACTTGTCCAGTCGGTCTTTGAGAAATGGGACATAATTGAACAGAAAAGGGGGGGGGGGAATCTCATTTCAGCGTATGCCAAAAGAGATTCTCACATGTCACGAGAACCAGGCATCTGCAACTCTTGTCACATTTTTTTTCCCCACTCTCTTCCGCTGGAAGATGGTCTCTCACACTTGGTCTCTCTTCTGCTTGGTCTCTCACGCACATTTTATCCAGGTCTCTTAATTCCAAATCATACCATAAGCTCTTTATCCTTCAAGGTTTAGGCTTAATATAGGATTAAAAATAGGGAAAGGAAAGGAAAGGAAGGGAAGGGAAAGGAAGGGAAGGGAAAGGAGGAAAGGAAGAAGAAAGGAAAGGAAAGGAAGGGAAGGGAAAGGAGGAAAGGAAAGAGAAAGGGAGGGAGGAAAAGAAAGGAAGAGGAAAGGAAGGGAAAGAAGGAAAGAGAAAGGGAGGGAGGAAAGGAAGGAGAAAGGAAAGGAAGGGAAAGGAGGAAGGGAAAGAGAAAGGGAGGAAGGAAAGGAAAGGAAGAAGGAAGGAAAGGAAAGGAAAGAAGGAAGAGGAAAGAGAAAGGGAGGAAGGAAAGGAAAGGAAGAAGAAAGGAAAGGAGAATTAAGGAAAGGAAAGGAGGAAAGGAAAGAGAAAGGGAGAGAGGAAAGGGAAAGGGAGGGAGGAAAGGAAAGGAGGAAGGAAAGGGGGAGGGGAGGGGAGGGAGGAAGGTCTCTGTTCTGCCTATATGTTGAACGTGGCCAGGTTTCCATGCTTGGCATAGACCCACATGGCCTCATGGCATTGGCTCAACAAGCAGAACCACGGTTGGTTTGGGGAAAGACCTTGCGAGACGGGGTGAAGAGATGCAGCTTCGGGAACAGTCAGATAAAAGTTTGCACAGCCAACCGTTTAAAAATGGGCAGAGCAGGAGAGGCACCATCTCTAAGTTCTCCGATTGTGAAGAGGACCGTGGGAGAACTGGACCTTCAGACTTGCCATGTTCTGATAACCTTCTACTCTATTTTAGAATAAAGTAAGAACTAGCTCATCTGGTTGTGATTGCTTATCTCAGACATGTCAAACCCAAGGCCCAGGGGCCAGATTCGGCCCGCAAAGTGGTTTCATGTGGCCCACGAAGCCATCTTGGAAACAGTGAGGAAACGGCCCCCACTGCCTTGGCCCTGGCCCAGAGACCCTCCTTCTGCCAGAGACCCTCAGATCTGTCCCACTCCTGCCCAGGCCCCCATAGGCACCCTCGATGCCAATGATGTAGAGCTGGCCACGCCCACCCAGTAGGCCATACACACTCTAGCCACGCCCACCCAATAGGCCATGCCCACCCTGGCCACACCCACCCGGCCCCCTGAGGGCAACCGCAATGCTGATGCGGCCCTCAATGAAATTGAGTTTGACACCCCTGGCTTATCTGGTTTACCTGGCAAGGCCAGCAGCCAGCCGGCTTGCCACGTCCTCATTGCCGAGGCTCCATTCCATCCTCTTGACCCTTATTTGTTCATCTTTTCTCCCAACAGGCGCTCAATTTCTCAGGGGTCCTGAAGATGCACCTAAAAGGAGGGGATATCCTGACCATAAAATGTTCTGCAAATGACATTTACATCAACCTTGTTGTTGTTGTTGTTGTTATTTTAAAAAATGCCTTTCGATAAAGCAGAACAAAGACAGAAGAAAATGGAGAAAGAAAAAGCAACACAACAAAAAAATATAAATACATAACGTTATAAACAGTAGATAATGAGCATTTTTGCTACATTTGTTCCTTTGGGTCAGTCTGGACTTTTTGGCAACTTCTGAGACAAATCCCTGCAGCTTTCTTGGGAAGATGTTTGGAATTGGCTTGCCATCGCCTCCCTCCTAGGGCTAAGAGATGAATTAGCCTGAAGGCACCCAACAGGTTTTGTGCCTAAGGCAAGGCTAGAACTCACAATCTCCCGATTTTCAGCCTGGTATTTTAACCACTAGACCAGACTGTCTCTTACCTTGCCTTGGAGTTATTCTTGATTCCTGGAGGTTTTATTGGCAAGCTTTTCAGATGTAATTTGCCATTTCCTCCTTCCAGGGGCTGAGAGAGAAGGACTGGCTCAATCTCACCCAACTGGCTTCATGCCTAAGGCAGAACTAGAACTCCTAGAGGATTATACTGGTTTGTAGCCTGCTGCCTTTGTCCATGGCATAAAACACACACACACACACACACACGCACGCACACACACACACACCCAAGCACAAATACAAATACAAATAAAAAGAAGAAATTCAATAAGCAATAGCCACACTGTATTTCATATTACCCACGGACAATTGCAACGGTTCAGTCATGTCATGATATCCAGCATCAATGACATAATTCAGGGTATTTACAGTACACAATAACACCATGGCGCCCATAACGTCATCATGGCTTGTACTGGGAGTCGATATGAACCTATGAGGTCACAATAGGACCTTGAGAAAAGGACTTGCTGATTCAACTGTTAATGGATTGATTCAAAAAAATGTGAATTTTCTCAACAGTGTCTTAACCTTTTAATTTATAACCATCCATATTTCTCTGTACGTAGGAAGCAGACACACACCCCCGAAATTCCAAGGAAGGCTTTATTTCTGGGTGTTCACTTGCATGCTCACACAATAGCATTGTTCCAATATTTGAGGGGCTCCTACAAAGACGAGGGATCAAACTATTTTCCAAAGCGCCAAAAGGCAAGAGAAGAAACAACAGATGGAAACTAAGCAAGGAGAGAAGCAAGCTAGAACTAAGGAGGAACAGAGCAATCCATCACTGGAACAGCTTTGCCTTCAGAAGTTATGGGTGCTTTCAAGAAGATACTGGAACACTATTTGTCTGAAATGGAATGGGGTTTCCTGCTCAAGTAGGGAGATAGACTAGAACACAGGTCTGCAACCCGTGGCTCCAGAGCCTCCTGCGGCTCCCAGTCCTCTGCTATGTGTAGTCCAAAAAAAAAAGTGGGACTAAAAAAGTTCAACCAATCAATTCAAATATGCAGGGTTGGTGCATATCTTGCCTTGGCTCCACTCTTCAGTCAAACCCTGTTCTGCGCATGCATGCATGTACGCGCATGCGCACACATTTTTTGCGGCTCCTAGTTTTTCCTTTTGTGAGGGAACTGGTTCCGAGTGGCTCTTTCACTGTTTCAGGTTGCTGACCCCTGGACTAGAACAAGGCTTTTCAACCAGTGGTACGGGTACCACCTGTGGTACATTGGCACCTGGCAGGTGGTACGCGACCATCCTAGAAAAGTGGTAGCAGAGGAGGGGAATGAGCTGAACCGGTGGCAGCACCGCACAAGCCTGAGCGAGAGATGGCTGGAGCTGCAGGGCTGTCAGGGCTCAGCGGAAGCGCCAGGATCATCACTTCTTTAGGGCTGTCAGGGCTCAGCGGAAGTGCCAGGATCAGTGCATCTTTGGGGCTGTCAGGGCTCAGTGGAAGTGCCAGGATCAGCGCCAGGCTCCAGCTGGAGCTCAGCACTGATCCTGGCACTTCTGAGCCCAGAAGAAGTGCCGATTAGCTGGAATGTTGCAGCATCTCCAGGGTCTTGTGATTTACATTCAGATGCTTGGCAACCGATTCATATTTATGATGGTCACATTGTCCCAGGGTCATGTGAAGTGACCAAAATCTGCTGCAACCACCCAGCAGAGAGCGGGGGGGGATAAAAACCAAACACCCCCCACCCCACCCCCGCTGCCAATCCTTAACAGAAATGCTCACAACAATGAAAACCTCGGACGGGAGGAAGAGCGCCGCCGGGCGGGCAGGCAGATGTCTTGCTCGGCTGGGGCTTAGGGGGCACTTTTTTCAGTGCCTTTGTAACTTCAGTCACTAAGCAAACTGTTGTAAGTCGAGGACTACCTGTACTTCATTACTTTTTTCCTCTTTTTTTGGTCATCAAGTTTTTGACACCTCGCGAGGCGACTGGTGGTACTCGGATGTTGCCATATCCTAAAAGTGGTACAATCGGTGAAAAGGTTGAAAAGCCCTGGACTAGAAGACCTCCAAGGTCCCTTCCAACTCTATTATTCCACGTTCTAAACTTGGTTGTGGTTTTCTACACACACAGCAAGCAGCCAAATCCGAGGTCTACATCCAGTGAGTTGCCTTGTCTTCGTATGGGGGTTCGTGCTGGAGGAAAAAAAGGGCTGTGTTTCTGGTGTGTAGGAGGAAGACTGTGAAAGTTCCTCTGCGTACACCCAGGGCTGACTCAGAGTCTGCTAACAGGGTGTTTCTGTTATCCCGGCCCTTCCCTGTTTCCTTTCTATCTTTAGATAACAGCCTCCTTGCTACGAATGTATGTGAGGCTCATTGTTGTGCTACTGAACGCCCATTAAAAGGGGAAAAAAACCATAGAATTTCTGGCTCATTTTGCTTTTGACCCGAAAGGCAAAAGAATACCCTGTTGTTTTGGAGTCTTCTGGATTTAAATGTTATCTACTGCTTAATGTGCATCTCCTTGATACTCTTTGAGTTCCATCTTGCCGCTCATTAACACACACACACACACTCGTTTCTGCTTTGGCTTCATCCTGGTTTATTTTGCATTTCCATCTTTGCTCGGAAAGCCTTCCTATTTAGGCCTCATTTATGGTGACAAACTCAGCAGGAACTGTAATAATTGTGGGGCAGCAAGTCCCATGAAATACTATGAGGCCCTGAAAAGCCATCACAGCAGCAGTGGGATTCAAATAGCTGAACAACCGGTTCTCTGCGTGGAGGTCGCTTCCGGAAGTCCATTCTGGGCCTGGGCAACAAAAAATTAGCTACCGGTTCTGCCAAAGTGTTGCGAACTGGCTGAATCCCACCACTGGATTAAAGCCATGTTGGTCCAAGGGAAGAAGAAAAAAAACAACAACCTTTCAACCACCGTGAAATGGCAATATCTTGCTAGCACCTTCTAAAGGTCAAAACCTTCGCAAGGACTCTTGATCAACAAAGGATGGGTGAAAAGCATGAAAAAGGTTTCCTAAAATGCCCTAAGCTAATGGGTTGAAATGCAAGCGCAAGTTTGGTGTAGTGGTTTAGATGCTGGCTACGAGCTGGGGGACCATGAGTTCTAGTCTTACCTTGGATACAAACCCATCTGGGTAACTGAGGGCCAAGCTCACCTCCTTAGGGCTGTTCTTATGGGCAGAATAGGAAGGAAGCATCATGTGTGCTGTATAAAAATAAATGGAAAGGTATTGCGGGAAGAATCCAGAGAAAGAAATATTTTGGGGGATATTAAAAAGGCAGAACATATTTCCCCAAAGGGATAATGGAGAAGATCTTTAAAAAGACAGAAACCAGCCCCAGTCCTTCTCCCCCAAGCAGAAACTAGGCAGAGCTTTTAGAAATGCAGATGTAATAATCCATTCAGGAAGGTTGGAGCCAGGAAGCTATTAGGAAGACAAGGCACCTAAAATCTACATAAAAGGTAAAGGTTCCCCCGCACATGCGTGCTAGTCGTTTCCGACTCTAGGGGCCGGTGCTCATCTCCGTTTCAAAGCCAAAGAGCCAGCGCTTGTCCGAGGACGTCTCCGTGGTCATGTGGCCGGCATGACTAGATGCCAAAGGCGCACAGAACGCTGTTACCTTCCCACCGGAGTGGTCCCTATTTTTCTACTTGCATTTTTATGTGCTTTCGAACTGCTAGGTTGGCAGAAGCTGGGACGAGTAACAGGCGCTCACTCTGCTATGCGGCACTTGGGATTCGACCCGCCAAACTGCTGACCTTCTGATCGACAAGCTCAGCGTCCTAACCCCCTTCAAATCTACATACCCCCACCCAAATTCTAAGGACAGGAGACACAATAGGATTAACCTACCAATACCAAAAGGGCGCACTCAGACTCAGGTGCAAGTACATGACACAGGAAATACAAAGCCTCCAACAGGAACAAGAAATAACCTCAAGATCCCCAGAAGGTATAAAAACCCACTCTCTGCTACATGTGGTCAGTCAGTTTTTCCAGAGCCATCTTTCTATTTGGCTCTCCTCTTCAATAAACTACAACCTTCTTTCTAAAGCAGTCTCCATTTTGATTATTCCTGGCTTGGACTGGACCCAGATGAAGATTTTTCATTCAACAGTATAAATTGACTAGCGGGGTCCTTGGTGCACACTGGTGCAGGCAGTGCCCACTGATGATGTTACCTAGCTGGGTAATGAAACATCTGGAAGAAAACAATCTCAGAGAACACCAAGGACCCCAGAACCCTGAGCTACAAATATTATCCTCTATTGTGACCTGCAGCTCACAAAACCGTGTCCATCAAAACTTCGGGTGGACCCCACTTCACCTTTAAGAGATTCCCTAAGGGGGCGTGCATAAATGCACTCACGTGCCTATTACGCCTGTCACATTTTAGGGTATTTCTTTTTCCATTTTTGTTTGACAAATAAATAAATATTTTTTGTCAAAAAAAAATAAAGGGCTACTAAGTTCTTGATTTTATGCCTCCCTAAATTAACATGGCTCTGCTCCTGCAATGTCCCTGTGTCAAATTGAAGAAAAAGTATATCCATTCTCACTTCCATGCTGTAGATTTCCTGGTGAGAATCTCACCATACAAAGACAAATGTTTCAAGCAGTTTGAATGGTTTGACGGTGACCAAACCATCGTGGGCCATTAGCAATGGAAGGTGACAGTTGGGTTGTGAAGGTTGCGAGGCGAAAACCACAGGGCGACAACAGTTCCAAGTTGAAGGACTGTCGAGAGAAAAATGGAGAGGCTCGGAATACGAGCGGGCGAATTACCCGCAAGCAGATAATATCAGCCTGAGAGGCTGAAGAAATTTGTAAGGCCAGATGAGGAGACAAACCCCTTCCTCCTCCACAATCTATTTCGGGAAAGAGGAAAACGGCAGTTAGGAAACCACAGATAGTCTCACGTTCAGACAGCAGCCATCCCTTTCCCTCAACCCGAGTGAACGAAAGAGGCATGCCCAATAGGAAACTGAGGGTGAAAAAAAATAGAAATTCTAGAAGAGGGACACCCCCCCCCCCAAAATGAAGCCAGCTGGAAGTGAGGTTTGAAGGAGGAATGGCCAACGTTGGGGAGAAAATGCACAAAGCACATCAGAAGGAGCGTAATATGAGTGCAGAGAAGAGCAACAAAGATGATCAAGGTAATGGAGGCTAAAACATATAAAGAACGGTTGCTGGAATTGGGCACGTCTACTTTAACGAAAAGAAGGACCAGGGGTGACATGATAGCAGCGTTCCAATATCTCAGGGGCTGCCACAAAGAAGAACAAGAAGCAATGGCTGGAAACTAATCAAGGAGAGAAGCAATCTACAACTAAGGAGAAACTTCCTGACAGTTAGAACAATTAACCAGTGGAACAACTTGTCTCCTGAAGCTGTGAATGCTCCCACACTGGAAGTTTTTAAGAAGAGATTGGATATATGAAAAGGAATATTGGCACAATCGCCCGCTCTTCAAAATTAAATGAGTTCTCCTTTACGGAAGAAATGCACGGCTTGAGTTCTGCCAGGTTCAAAGCTGGAAAGAGACAATAGGAGAGAATGTGAGCAAGAAAACACAAGAACAGGTTTTTTTTCCCTCAACCTTGGTGATTTTAAGTTGTAAATAGAAATTTTTAATCACCCTGTAAACCGCCCTGAGTCCTTCGGGAAAGGGCTGTATATAAATGTAATAAAATAAAATAAAAATAAATAAAATAAACTCCCAAAGTTTTGCCCCAAAAACCTGAAAATGTACCATTTGAACAAAAGAATGAAATTTCCCCAAGCCTAGCGTACAATAATCCTGTTCAAGCGTCAAAATCGGTAGAGAGAAAGCTGAGAAGGAAAAGAGGATACAGGAAACTCGTGGGGTCCCTGGTGCTCTCTGAGCTGGGTTGTTTATTTGCAGACATTTCATTATCCAATTATATAACATCATCAATGCTATTATGCTAATAATCAAAACTGGTATTGATGATGGTACCAAGTTGGGTAATGAAACGTCTGCAAGCAAACAACCAAGCTCAGAGAGTACCAAGGACCCCACAATTCAGTCCTGAACTATAAATATAACTATAAATAATACAGGAAGGTGGTGGGTGGGATTTTTACAAAATGATTGCTGTGCTAGAAGAAGTGGTTCTGGGATCTTAACAGAAGAATGGAGTAAGGTGTTATGCTGTCATTTTCCACGAAATTGCTATGTCTAGGGCACTGTTTCTCAACCATGACAACTTAAAGATGGGTAGACTTCAATTCTGGGATAGAACAGAACAGAACAGAACAGAACAGAACAGAACAGAATAGAATAGAATAGAATAGAATAGAATAAGGAATAGTATAAGGAATGGAATGGAATGGAATGGAATGGAATGGAATGGAATGGAATAGAATAGAATAGAATAGAATAGAATAGAATAGAATAGAATAGAATAGAAAGAATAGAATAGAATAGAATAGAATAGAATAGAAAGAATAGAATAGAATAGAATAGAACAGAATAGAACAGAATAGAATAGAAAAAATAGAATAGAATAGAATAGAATAGAATAGAATAGAATAGAATAGAATAGAATAGAATAGAGCAGGAAGGGACCTTGAAGGTCTTCTAGTCCAGCCCCCTGCTCAAGCAGGAGAACCTATACCATTTCAGACAAGTGACTATTTAATCTCTTATTAAAAATCTCCAGTGATGGAGAACCCACGACTTCTGGGGGGAAGCTGTCCCACTGATTCATTGTCCTCACTGTCAGGAAGTTTCTCTTCAATTCCAGGTTGCTTCTCTCTTTGGTCAGTTTCCAAACATTGTTATTTGTCCTGCCAGCTGGTGCTTTGGACTATAGTTTGACCCCCTCTTCTTTGTGGCAGCCCCTCCAATACTGGAACACTGCTATCGTGTCACCCCTGTTTCTTCTTCTCTTTGGACTAGCCAAACCCAAGTCCTGCAGCCCTTCTTCGTATGTTTTAGTCTCCAGGCCTTGGATCATCTTAGTTGGAGTTCATAAATCTTAAAGTTGTCCAGGTTACGAAGTGCTGGGCTGTGATATTGGACCAGACCTGGGGAGATCCATAAGAAACTCATCACTTTGATAGATTCATTGGATGAGTTTGTCAGTGGAATAATCTAAAAAAAAACCCCAAAAACAGTTAAACATGGAGGCTGCTCAGAATCACTCCAGAATAGATTCATCTCCAAATCACAATTGCAATTGGGAAGCCATCTTACTAAAATTCAGGTAGAAAAAAAAATGGAAACCCCTTTGAGCTGGAGATACAAAGCCGGGCAGGTTTTTGGCATCCTTTCCCAGCAATTCGGAGAAAAGGATGGGAGTCAGGAAGGAATTTGCAGAAGGGATGGGATTTGGGGACAAGGTCAGGGCCTCTCTAGGATGGGCGTGGAGACCAGATGGACTGCACATCCGGCTTTTGCCACTGTCAGCTTTACCAGGTGAACCAGACAGGAAACACAGCCAGATAAGCTAATTCTACTTTATTGCAAAACTACATTGGCAGAACCTTGCAAGTTTGATCATATAGATCTCCTGCTATCTCTTCTACAGGCTGAGAAGCTAAAGAGGGCCCCTTCTCAGTGCCTTTTTCCCCTCCACTATACTGCTGTGGGCTATGCCAACCTTTTCTTCACCATGGTCCCCCTTTAAATACCTTTTGTGGCCACAGACCACCAAGACTTAGCTCAAGATTTTAATCATAACGTTTCTTCTTTGCGGACCCCGTGATGACATTGGGGGTGGTTGAGAACCACTGGCCTATGCTCTCTCTTATCTGATTGTTCCCTAGGCAGCCTCTCTTTGCCCTCCCTCCCCAGGTCATTCCCACATACAATTACAGGGACCTAGAATCCTGGTGTAGATACTGGGCAAAACCGGGTTATTTTTCTAGTGAAGGGGAGGGGATGAATGGGGAGTGTTGTGTAGTGGGTTTCTTGCAAGCAGGAGGCCAGACGAGAGAGTTCAAACAGGAACATTGCTTTATTGTAGTAACAGGAACAGAACTTGTAACCGAGGCTTCTAGGCAGCTACTTATACGGTTGGCCAATAGGCGGCGGCCAATAGGTTTAAAGGAACCTATTCCCGCCCTAGAGCCAACCAATGGTCGTCCTGGAGACTGCATGTCTGGGCAGCCAGCGACTGTCACACAGACACTCTAATTAAGCCATCTCAAGCAGCATTCAAAGACACAAACAGTTCAAGTAAAAGGCCCAATACATTATTATAGGGAGGTTAGGAGGAAGGCAATCAGTGCTGGAACTGAATTTGGACATCAAACACTGACTTTGCTCCCTACAGAAAACCCCTGGGTTCTTTCCAGAAATCGAAAGGATTACTAACTTCGGTGAACACTGTGCTTCATCTGAAAACGA